>NC_091783.1:59489883-59807027 GCF_029378745.1 Bos indicus | reverse complement strand
TTTATTTCACAATGCGTTTATTACTATAAATCTGACAAAATCAAGTTCAGGTTTTATGAACTAAGACATCTTTAAAGTGTCATTGAAGTGATTTTACAGAATATTTCCTAGTTCTTTTTCTATCTGCATATACATAGACCTATATTGAGACACTGTGTACTATTTAAGGTACTTCTTTTCTGAATGGTGGGATTTGTTAGTTTTTCTTTCTCTGTTTTTACTCTAGCTCTATTAAGTAATATTTTTAAAAGTGGATATCAGCTCTACATATGTAATAGTCACACTTTATAAAGAGCATACAATTTGACCCCATCACTCTTTTAGGAATCTATTATAGAGTTCTTCACTGAACACAATTTTTAAAAGAAACCCAAGAAGTTGACTTGTGTCTGGTGAGGCCATCCGTGCCTGTCCCACTGTTACCCCTGCGGTCCTAACGTGTATCCTAACATGACGCAAAATATACCCTTAGGAAGGGGGACAATGGGAAGTAATTATGTGCATTTACTAGCAGAAGGTCCCTTCACATTCTGTCTGTCTGTCTGCCTCTACTCAACGAGAAATGCGTGCTTTCTAGATATTTGTCCTCATTGCTATTCTAACCCCTACAAAGTCTTGTATACCCTTCATCACTTCCTATTTCATCCTGTCTCTGATTCACACAAAACTTTTCACTCTGTACTCAACAACTCATAGTAAACTCATCAGCAACGTCTATTTCCTCAGTCTCTCCACTGAAAGTTCTTGATATGATGGAAATCTGTTTTTTCCTAGAGATATAATTAGTCTTGTGTGTGTGTGTGTGTGTGTGTGTGTGTGTGTGTGTGCTCAGTTGCTCAGTCGTATCCGACTCTCTGCAACAACCCCATGGACATAGCCCGCCAGGCTCCTCCGTTCATGGAATTTTCCAGACAAGAATACTGAAGTGGGTTTCCAGTTCCTTCTCCAAGGAGTCTTCCCAACCCAGGGATCAAACCCGAGGGTCTTATATCTCCTACATTGGCAGGCAAAATCCTTACTACTTCACTCTCAAATAATTGTGCTTTTCTCTCAGACCAATACTACACCCTGCTTCCTGGGTGGGGCACCTCACTGTCATTTCTAGATCATTCCATAAACAACAAGTTTCCTTGAAGCCAGTGGAATCAGATTTATTCACTTTATCTTTAATCTTGATTCAATTATTTAAAACCTTGATTAAAAAATGGAACACACAGATTAAAAATCAAGTTGAGATACTACTTCATACCTATTAGAATGGTTATTATAAAAAAGTAAATGGAAATTGACAAATATTAGTGAGAATGTGGAGAAATTGGACCTCTTGGGCACCGACTGATGATGGAAATGATCCAGCAATTTCACTTCTGACTGTATACCCAAAAAAGTGAAAGAAGAGACCCAGACAGATATTTGTGCATCTATGTTAATAATAGCATCAGTTCACTTCAGTTCAGTTGCTCAGTCGTGTCTGACTCTTTGCGACCCCATGAACCACAGCAGGCCAGGCCTCCCTGTCCATCACCAACTCCCGGAGCTCACTCAGACTCACGTCCATCGGGTCAGTGATGCCATCCAGCCATCTCATCCTCTGTCGTCCCCTTCTCCTCCTGCCCCCAATCCGTCCCGGGATCAGGGTCTTTTCCAATGGGTCAACTCTTCACATCAGGTGGCCAAAGTATTGGAGTTTCAGCTTTAGCATCAGTCCTTCCAATGAACACCCATGACTAATCTCCTTTAGGATGGACTGGTTGGATCTCCTTGCAGTCCAAGGGACTCTCAAGAATCTTCTCCAACACCACAGTTCAAAAGCATCAATTCTTTGGTGCTCAGCTTTCTTCACAGTCCAACTCTCACATCCATACATGACTACTGGAAAAACCATAGCCTTGACTAGATGGACCTTTGTTGGCAAAGTAATGTCTCTGCTTTTTAATATGCTATCTAGGTTTTTCATAACTTTCCTTCCAAGCAGTAAGCATCTTTTAATTTCATGGCTGCAGTCACCATCTGCAGTGATTCTGGAGCCCCCAAAAATGAAGTCTGACACTGTTTCCACTGTTTCCCCATCTATTTCCCATGAAGTGATGGGACCAGATGCCATGATCTTCGTTTTCTCAATGTGGAGCTGTAAGCCAATTTTTTCACTCTCCTCTTTCACTTTCATCAAGAGGCTTTTGAGTTCCTCTTCACTTTCTGCCATAAGGGTGGTGTCATCTGCATATCTGAGGTTATTGATATTTCTCCTGGCAATCTTGATTCCAGCTTGTGCTTCTTCCAGCCCAGCGTTTCTCATGATGTACTCTGCATATAAGTTAAATAAGCAAGGTAACAATATACAGCCTTGATGTACTCCTTTTCCTATTTGGAACCAGTCTGTTGTTCCATGTCCAGTTCTAACTGTTGCTTCCTGACCTGAATATAGGTTTCTCTAGAGGCAGGTCAGGTGGTCTGGTATTCCCATCTCTTTCAGAATTTTCCACAGTTTATTGTGATCCACACAGTCAAAGGCTTTGGCATAGTCAATAAAGCAGAAGTATATGTTTCTCTGAAACTCTCTTGCTTTTTCCATGATCCAGCAGATGTTGGCAATTTGATCTCTGGTTCCTCTGCCTTTTCTAAAACCAGCTTGAACATCTGGAAGTTCATGGTTCATGTATTGCTGAAGCCTGGCTTGGAGAATTTTGAGCATGACCTTACTAGCATGTGAGATGAGTGCAACTGCGTGGTAGTTTGAGCATTCTTTGGCATTGCCTTTCTTTGGGATTGGAATGAAAACTGACCTTTTCCAGTCCTGTGGCCACTGCTGAGTTTTCCAAATTTGCTGGCACATTGAGTGCAGCACTTTCACGGCATCATCTTTGAGGATTTGAAATAGCTCAACTGGAATTCCATCACCTCCACTCATAGCCAAAAGGTAAAAAATAAGCCAAATGTCCATCAGCGGGTGAGTGGAGAAACAAAATTTAGTATATACCTACAGTAGCATATTATGTATCCTTAATAATGAGTGAAATTCTGACACATGCCACACCATAGATGAACCTAGAAGACATTATGCTAATAAGCTACACACAGAAGAAAAAATTTTGTATAGTTTTGCTTTCACGAGGTACATTGAGTAATCAAATCAATACAGACAGAAACTAGAAGAGTGGTTACCAGCATCTAGAGGGAGGGTGGGATGAGGAGTTAGACCTTACTCAGTACAGAGTTTCTGTCTGGAAGTCTAGAATCTAGCCTGGAGGAGGAATTAGTTATGAAGGTGGGTCCTGACATTCTCCTGGCATTTTCATGTTTCATATACAAGCTCCTTTCTTTTCTGAAGAAGGAATCCTTGTTGCCCCATAATAGGCACTTCCTCAGCCTGTTTTATTAGTAGAATATGTCTTTCTAAGGTTGTAATTATATAGCATAAACCACCACAGCTTCTATATACATTGACCCAAAATTACTGAATGTATAGAATTTGGAGATATACTGAGTAGTCTTGGAAACATCTTTCTTTTGAACTAGTGAATTTTTGTGCAAGCTAAAACTAATTCTAGAATATAGCTTTATTTTTTCTCAGATGAGGGCATCTTCTCTAAGTAGTTCATGTTTTCCTATTTTAAAATTATGTTTTAAAATACTGTGGTTGTGATCCTGTCCTCTGCTGATTTGTGGGCTGTTTGGGTGAATAATACAGCAGGGAGATGCTTTTTAAAGAAAACAATGATTATTTAGGAAAGGTGTTTTAATGGGGAGTTACAATATTATTTTACAATATTAATTATTTCTTAGTGAGCATATAGCTATGTACATATAACTATGTATAATCATATATGTCTAAAATTATAGTGCCCTGAAAAGTCTTGCCATGTTTCCCTACATTATCTCTATTTGTGGTTTTCTAAGAAAAAAATTTTAATCAAATCAGTCAGTTTTTTTTCTGCTTAACCATATGCTTATCCCTGTTGGAAATAATGAATGCAGTGGAAACCCACTGATATTCATCTAACAAAAATATTTTAGTCAATTTTCTCTTTGGAACCAGATAAAGTTAAAAATGCATTGTAGATGGCTCGGAGTGTATTATTAGGTATTTTAATGCTGTCTGACTTTCTGAAACTCCAAACACTTTTAATGATTAAAACCATTTAAAATAATAATAGGGTTTATGGTAAAAATGACTGACTAGTTACTATTGGGAAACAGAAATTTACAACCAAAAGAGGATCTAAGATTCTGAAAATAATTAGTAACTCATTATTTGGATTAAATTGCTGAGTTTAGTTTTTCATTTATGTTTAGCAAAACCACATTTACCAGCTCTTAGGGTAGTCTTGGTAAATGAGTACACTCCCTGCATTCACTCTTCCAGAATGACAAAATGCCAGTGGAGCTATAAATGGGTAAAGATTACAAGGCTTAATAGTGCTACTAACTAAAACAGATTCAATAACAATGAGGTGTGCTCCCATCTTCAACGTGGTATCTTTGAGTTAAAATGTCCTTACACATGGCTCAAGTACTAGTTCAGTATAAAGGTGTTATTTGGAACTTGATGCTGACTAGCGTCACTGATTCAATGGGCATGAATTTGAGCAATTCATGGTTAGATAACATCCCTGACTCAATGGTTAGATAGCATCACTGATTCAATAGGCGTGAATTTGTGCAAACTCTGGGATAGTGGGGGACAGAGGAGCCTGGTGTGCTGCAGTCCATGGGGTCACAGAGTCAGACACGACTTAATGAGTGAACAACTGAATTAGCACAAAGTATGACTCCAGTAAAAGCCACTTTGCTCTTTGCAGTCCCATGGCCAGAATCAACCTATACTGCACCATCGCATCCCTAAATCAGACGTGGGCAAAGACATCTAACAGGAGTAGGTCAGTACTACTGCCCAGAGCCTGGGCTTACTCTGCTTGAGGGGTTTTCTGTCACCTTACATGAAGCACAACATCTGTAGTTGTGTATAAAAAGTCCTCTGATTCTAACCCAGAAAAAAATGCAAAATATGACCAGGCCTAACACAGTTAGGCTTCCCTTAAGGCTCAGTGGTAAAGAATCTGCCTGTCCACGTAGTAGAGGCAAGTTAGACCCCCTGAGTTGGGATGATCTCCTGGAGGAGGGCATGCAGCCCACTCCAGGATTCTTGCCTGGAGAATCCCATGAACAGAGGAGCCTGGCGGACTATGATCCATGGGGTCACAAAAGCTGGACACGAATGAGTGACTAAGCAACAACTCAATTATAGTCTTTACACCAACCGTATGAGGTGTGTGTGTGTGAGCTGCTCAGTCCTGTCTGACTCTTTGCGACCCCAAGGACTGTAGCCCGCCAGGCTCCTCTGCCTGTGGGGTTTTCCAGGCAAGAACACTGGAGCAGGTTGCCATGTCCTTCTCCAGGGGCTCTTCCTGATCCAGAGAAGAGCTTTATTATTCCCAGTTTAGACATGAGGACACTGATCATCACACTACTAAATTGGCCAAATTATGGGTATTTTATTTTATTTTTAATTTCTTTATTTTTAATTGGAGGCTAATTGCTTTACAGTGTTGTGCTGGCTTCTGCCACCCATCAGCACAAACCAGCCATAGGCATGCGTATGCTCCCTCCTTCTAGAACCTTCCTCCCACCTCCCACCCCATCCCTTGCCTTTAGGTTGTCACAGAGCCCAGGGGTTGAGCTCCCTTCATTGCATAGCAAATTTGCACTGGCTCTCTTTTCCATATGGTAATCTATATGTTTCAATGTTACTCTCTCAATTTATCCCACTGTCTCCTTCCCCCACTGCATCCACAAGCCTGTTCTTTGTCTGCATTAAACTGGAATTGCTTGACTCCAGTGTCTCCTATCTTCCCACTTAACCATTCTGTCCTTCTTAAAATATTTAGATTTCCAAACAAAACAGATCTATCCTCTCTGTGCCTCAAAGACAGCATGTTAGTGGGTGATTTGATGGTCTGGTTTCGCTCCAGTAGTTCCTAAGGGCTGAGACTGCCACACGAATGAGCAGGTTGGCTTGTAGGCTCAGTAGGAAGGTCCCTCTGAGCAGGTGAACAGCCTGTGAGGAGAGCAGAGACAGGCTCCTTGCTGTGATGATGTGATGTGTTATTTCAGGGCAAATTTATGCCTCTCCCAGGGAGCCTTCTAGAGTAATAATCTCTGACAAATGGCGATCCTGCTATATCTAGGCTCCCCAAATAGCTCTACCTGAATTTATTTTGTGTGTAAATCACAATGCTAGGGTTAAAGAAGACTCTCATAGATGTAGCTTCATTCTTACTTATTAAGCATAGAAAGAAAAAAAATGTGATGATTTGTTAATATCTTTCAATCATTCTGCACTTTCCCCCAAGTATTCGTTTTCTTGCAAGTGGATTTTAGGATCCTGGGCTACCTTTACATTAAAAAAAAAAGTGCATTGTGAAAGTTTTTGTGACCAGGTCGTGCAAATAACCATAGCATATCAAAGTAATATCTTTCCATTTGTTGCGTTTTTAAACATTGGTTGTGACTTTATTTTTCTTTAATTTGGGGGGATAGATTTAGTTGCTGTGGTATATGTACAATTATTAATAACACGTCTTGTACTTTTACATTCTCCATGGTCCTCGTTCATGGTCTTTGTTCTCTCTGTAAACAGAATGTCCCCCACTTGCTACAAATTTTTAGTACGAAATCCAAGGATTTAATCCACTAACTGAAATGTCTCGGTGGAAATGATCATTTTGTCCTGTCTTTTCTTATTATAGGCAAACTCAAATATGGAATTAAGAAAGAATCAATTAGAGTAAAACTCTTTTCACCTTCTCTCAGCATTGTTCTTTGAATAGCTTGTCAGAAGAAAGGTCATTCAAAGTCTCAATAGTCAGGCAACACACATTTACTTCCCTACACTCCCAAATGATTCTATATCACACATTCTTTCTATAGTTCGAATAATAGCAGTAGTTTATAAGTGATCACTCACTGGTCTTGACTTATTAAGAACCTAAACAAGTATCTGTAGAAGAACCCCTTTTCCAGAGAGAGCATCACAGTTTTCCTTGCAGTATATGGGAAATCGGAGCTTTGTTGAGAATATACCAGTTTGTCACTGTTTACTCTTAGAAAGACTCGTTGTCCTGGTCAAAGTCCGATCTTCGTCTATGCTTGCTTTCTGGATTTGGAGGAGACTGGGGTCATTTTTGGCATCTATTTAAATAATTATTTACAAAAGCAGTGGTAAAGAAACTGCCAATGCAGCAGATGCAAGAGATGCAGCTTCGATCCCCGGGTTGAGAAGAACAGCTGGAGAAGGAAATGGCGACCCACTCCAGTATTCTTGCCTGGAGGACTCAGTGGACAGAGGAGTCCACAGTGTCACAGAGGGTCGGACATGATGGAGCCAGTGGGCGCGTGTGCACCCACCCACACACGAAAGCAAGGAGGGTTTTTCCTTATGAAAGTAGTTGCTGTTTAGTGTTTCTGTTTTGTTGGCCATGTTGCATTTGTTCTTTCAGAAGCGCAAAGAAAGTATCTGATAACTATTTTAAATGATAATATATAATGTATTGGGCTTTCCAGGTGGCGCTGGTGGTAAAGAACCCTCTTGCCAATGCAGGGGGTGTAAGAGACGGGCTCAGTCCCTGGGTCGGGAAGATCTCCTGGAGGAGGGCATGGCAACCCACTCCAGTATTCTTGCCTGGAGAACCCCACGGACAGAGGAGCCTGGCCGGCTAGGGTCCATGGGGTCACCAAGAGTCAGACACGACCGAAACAACAGCACGCATGCGCACATACAACGTATTTCTATCTTCTCATAAACCTTTTGTTAGTGGAGGATTCTTTGCCCCTAGGCAAAAACACTAACATAAATTTGAAGGGAGATAGATAGTTAATTAATAGATTATACATAGACAGCTATTAGGGTTCTATAGTATTGAAAGGCGGAGAAGGCGATGGCACCCCACTCCAGCATCTTGCCTGGAACATCCCATGGGCGGAGGAGCCTGGTAGGCTGCAGTCCATGGGGTCGCTGAGGGTCGGGCACGACTGAGCGACTTCACTTTCACTTTTCACTTTCCTGCATTGGAGAAGGAAATGGCAACCCACTCCAGTGTTCTTGCCTGGAGAATCCCAGGGGCGGGGGAGCCTGGCGGGCTGCCGTCTATGGGGTCGCACAGAGTCAGACACGACTGAAGCGACTAAGCGAGCGAGCGAGTATTGAAAGGATGGACACTGCCCTCTGGAGGCCACAAATAGAAACCACAAACCAAGTGATTCTCCCATCTAACGGCATATTTGATGCTGCAAGTTTGAAATCAAACTGTATCTCTTACCTTTGCAATCAAGAATATCCAAGGTAGTACAACCAGCATGGCAAAGTTAAGCTGAATCTGAATTTCACCTCGTTACACGGATTTTTACGAGCTGATGAACTCTTTCCCTATAATTTACTCAGAATGTCTCTCCCAGTTACCAAGAAGCACAGAGAAGTAAGTGAGAAAGGAATAATGGAGGGTGAGGCTGACAAAAAGCAAATTAATCTTTTTGTCTGCCAAACCTCTATTTGAAATATATATATATATATGACTTTGTACTTACTTTCTGTTTTCTTGCATAAGATACATGCCAAGTTTGTGAAGTGAAAAATGTGGTCAAAAAATAGATGAAAATGGAAGAAAAGCTGTGAATATGAAAATAGAAATATATTCTTTCTATATAAGGACAGCTCTTCTCTTACGAAAGTTAAAACACCACAATGAAAGAGAATAGCTTTTGATGTCTCTTACTTAAGAGTATGTATACATATGATGTCAGTCTTGCAATAGGAGACATAGATTAATCTCCCAAATGCAAAAGTCTCCATTTTAAATATTCAGAAGGCTACAAGAAATAACCATAGGGACTCAGATATTTGGAAAAGTCTCTTCCTAGAAGAACTCGCCTCTCTTAAAATTATCAATTTTTGTGACCCTTCAAGGATCATTTAAAATTTCAAGTCCAAGAAAAGCCTTTCTCTACTTCAGTTCACTTTAGGAACTTACTATTCATTTCACTCCCTAGAAATTCTCACACTGTTCTACAGTGTTTAAAGCACCACCTATATCACAATTTTTTAAAAAATATAGACAATGTTATTCTCATAATGCTCTTCTAAAATAGGGTTATTTGCCTTATTTTGTAGGCAAGATAGTGAGAATCATTTAGGTTACTTAACTCATTTCTTTACCAGAACGTGGTTCAGTCTGGATTAAATACAAAATGTGTGACTTCAAAATTGCTTCTTTTTCTATTATACTACATTTAAGAGAAAAAAAAATATTTAAATGGGTTCAAAATATGAAACATTTGAAAGAGTTGGGCGTTCAGAATAAGTTGGATATAGTCACACTGATAAACAGTGTATCAAATAATACTTTAGTATTCTAATAAATCAAAGATAAAAGGAAGGAAGAAGGTAGGAAAAATAGAGGAAAAGAGGGAAGGTAGTGGGGGGAAAAAGAAAGAAAACGCTGCACATTTTGCTCAGTCCCACATGTTGTATCTTGTGTGTTTCATCTGTCAGAAGGAACAGGATACATGTAAGATTTCAGATGTGATGACTGCACAGGCATGTCTGGAATAGCAAACTCGGGTCTAGAAGAAAGGGAAATGTGGGAGAGTGAAAGAATCCAAGGTGACAATGAGCCACCGGGGCATAGCTGTGGTTGGTCAGAAGCAATAGTTGACTATACAAAGGCATTTAATGAGAAAAAAATAGAATACTCTATTAAAGGGCACATTTTAAAAACCATTTTCCATCTGTGTTCCTGGAAATGTGAGTTCAATCAATGAATAATTCATCCAAAGCAGATAAAGGAAAAATGCAGAATGTATTCACTTGGCCAAGATGTGGAGGACAGTCAACTGGTTACAGCTTCAGTTGCCCTGGCATCAAGGTTTAATTGAACCAGAAAGCAATTTTGAAATTTCAAAAGAAAATGATTTCTTGTATGAAATCTGTAAAAATTGGATAAATGCTTTTGAAGACATAAAACTAAATTGAGGGTAAAATGGGCTTATGAATTCAAACCATAAAGGTTATCGATTTTATCCCTACCTAGTTTAGTTAAGTAGAGTCATCAGTTTCTTTCCACCCTGCTTCATTTTCTTCACTTTTATATTCATATGTCACAAATTCAAAACGCAGATACTATCACAGAACACAGAGCATGAAAAATAGAAATATCTTGGCTTCAACTGGAAGCCATGATATTCTGTGGTGGTTTAATCCCTAAATTATATCCAACTCTTGCCACCCCATGGACTGGGGCCTGCCAGGCTCCTCTGTCCATGGGATTTTCCAGGCGAGAATGCTAGAAATGGCGAGTGGGTTGCCATTCCCTTCTCCAGGGGAATCTTCCTGACCCAGGGATCAAACCCAGGTCTCCTGCACTGCAGGCAGATTCTTTACCAACTGAGCTACCAGGGAATTCCTAAAATCTAAAGCACTGTCCCTGGGTGGCGTCAAACCACCAATCTTTTGGTTAACAGCCAAACGCACTAACCCATTGCATCACAGAGACAATAATCGGGACCATCTTTTAGGGAAACTTCTTTATCATATTTTATGTCTTTTATAGCTTTAAAAATCCTCATAAACACTGTGACTTGAAACAATAGCCATATGTTCATCATTGGATATGCACTTTTTTCTGAGTCAGCTAGAAAAGTCCTTCAGCTGATCTCAGCTGGACTCTCTCATTCACCCACGGCAAGCTTCCTGGTTGACAGAGCCTAGCTGGTCAAAGGGGTGTTAACTAGACTGTGTGTGTTGAGTCATCCAGGTGTGTCTGTCTCTTAGTGACCCCATGGACTGTAGCCCCCCAGGCTCCTCTGTCCTTGGAATTCTCCAGGCAAACAGGGGTTGCCATTTCCTACTCCAGGAGATCTTCCCACCCCAAGGATCAAACCTACATCTCTTGTGTCTCCAGCATTGGCAAACAGATTCTTTAGCACCATGTCACCTGGGCTTGTCTTTATTCCACTTGGTCTCTTAGCCCCCTGCAGGTTAACTCAGGCTTGGACACACGATGGTCTCAGTGTCCCAAGGGTGAGACGCATATAGAAGTGTCATGAGGTCAGACTCAGAATTTGCTCAGTTTCCTTTCCATCATTTCTTGTAGTCAAATCAAATTACATGGGATGCCCAGATTGAAGGGGCAGAGAAAGAGACTCTACCTCCTGAAGGAAAGGTTATGTGCACATTTTTGCGCTCAGCCTCCTTTGAGGAACTCTCATTCATGAAGGTACAACCATGAGATGAAAGTTAATTCATAACTTAGGACACAGATTCAGTCCCCAGACACCTCTGAGCTCAAAGTTTCTAGCTCGCTGCTCTCTTTCTTCCCTCAGTGGTAGTGAGACTCTGCCCCAGAAACTTGGAAATCCCCATGGGGATGCCAGCTGGGGCTTCCCTATTGGCTCAGTGGGTAAAGAACCCCCTGCCTACGAGGGAGACAGGGGAAACACAAGTTCGATCTCTGTGTCGGCCCCCAGAGCAGGAAGTGGCACCCCATTCCAGTATTCTTGCCTGAAAATTCCTTGGACAGCGGAGCCTGGAAGGCTACAGTCCATAGGGCCACAGTCAGACACAGCTGAGTGTACACACTGCAAACGTGCGAACACACACACACACACACACACACACACGGGATGTCAGCTATGAAACTGATGCCATGGGATAGTTTAATTTCCTTCTATACATATCGTGGGTTTCTTTTTTTACATTTCTCATTATGTCTCTATCCATTCTTTTTTTTTTTTTTTTTTTTACTTGTTTTATCACATTTAATCCTTACGATTTCTATTACCTTCCATTTAACAGGTGTGAAAACCAAGGCTTAAGCAGTTACATGCATTTCTCAAGATTACACAGCCATTATGTAATTCAGGAGGAGGCAGTATTTGAGGTGAAGGGTAAGTAGAATTTCGACAAGATGAAAAGGGAATTTCAAAGAGGAGGTGAGCACATGAATATAAGTAGGGAAATAGCAAAGCGCAGGGCACATCTGGGGACTAGTTATTGTTGACTTTGGTATTATTAAAAGGTATGTGCAGTGGTGTAGTGGAAGGTAAGGCCTGAGATGGAGGCTGGAGTAAAAGTGAAATAACAATAATAAAAGCAAATAATGTTTACACAGCATTTGGTACATGCCAACTCAATTCTATCCATTCTTTGAATAGTGGCAAAAGCAACTCTCTGTCCTCGTTACTCCTTTTTTCTTGGCATTTTCTGAATGGCTACAGGTACACCACAGCTTCCCCCCTCGTTGCCTGTACGCCTGCAGTTGGCTCTTACTGCACAGCTCCTATCTTTGACTCTCATCATGACTACCATAAAGACCTTCTCAAATGCTTGGAATAACCACATCAACTATAACTTTTAACAATCTTTGCTTTTCTCTAAGATTTTCAAGATAGAGATCAAACTTTTGGAACTCAAGGATATTTATGCTCTAATCTGTTTTTTTTACTTAAATTCCCCAAATCATCTCTGCTAAACCCACATATGTCATTATTTTTAAGTACTTAACATTTTTGCAGTATCCTTTGCTCTCTCATGATTTAAAAATAATTTGCTGCTTCCTCAAATGTTTTTCTATCACATCTTTCTAACCAATTTATCTCTTACTCATCCTAATCAAGATTCCACACACTTCAGTCATTGCCAGGAAGATCATTGGATGTTTCTTTGTGTTAAATACCAATATGGGGGCTCCATGAACCCTGTGCTCATCGGATATAACACATGACAATCTGTTACAGAGTGTTGACTATTTTTTCTCCCTCTGTCTCTTGCCTGAGCATGTCAACTGAGAGAAGGATTCTTGATATCTGTTTTTGTGTCTTTAGTACTGACCATTGTACCTTGGTACATAATATAGCAGTCAACAGATGTTTGAAATAATTAGGTGGGAACCATCTAGGGAAAAGACAGTTGCTATATCAGTTACTTAATACTCTAACAGTGCTGTGCAACAAGCAACTACAAAACCCTAGTGGTGGGAAACATTAACATTTATTTTTGTTCTTGGTCTATGTATCAACCAGTGGTTCCCCTGATATGAACAGATGTGGCTGATCTTGAGTGCTCTTGTTCAGGTAGTTGCTAGTTTGTAGACTGGCTGGCTGAGAATACTCAGCTCTCCTCAATGCGGTCTCTAACCCTTCCATTGACTAGTCTGGCTTTAATACTCAGGGAAGATGCAGGTATCCATTAAAGTTCATAGGCTTGGAACTGGCAAATAGCTCTTCTGCTTCATTCTATTGGTCAAAGCAAGTCATAAGACTGTACCAATTCAAAGTGTGGAGAAATACACTCTACCTCTTGATGAGGAGAGTAGCAAAATCATACTTCAAGGAGCATGGTTATAGTGAGGGCATTAATAGGGGCTATCAAGGCAATCAATTCCAAATAGGAAAAGGAGTATGTCAAGGCTGTATATTGTCACCCTGTTTATTTAACTTATATGCAGAGTATATCATGAGAAACGCTGGGCTGGAAGAAGCACAAGCTGGAATCAAGATTGTCGGGAGAAATATCAATAACCTCAGATATGCAGATGACACCACCCTTATGGCAGAAAGTGAAGAGGAACTAAAAAGCCTCTTGATGAAAGTGAAAGAGGAGAGTGAAAAAATTGGCTTAAAGCTCCACATTCAGAAAATGAAGATCATAGCATCTGGTCCCATCACTTCATGGGAAATAGATGGGGAAACAGTGGAAACAGTGGCTGACTTTCTTTTTTTAGGCTTCAAAATCACTGCAGATGGTGACTGCAGCCATGAAATTAAAAGACGCTTACTCCTTGGAAGGAAAGTTATGACCAACCTAGATAGCATATTCAAAAGCAGAGACATTACTTTGCCAACAAAGGTCCATCTAGTCAAGGCTATGGTTTTTCCAGTGGTCATGTATGGATGTGAGAGTTGGACTGTGAAGAAAGCTGAGTGCCAAAGAATTGATGCTTTGAACTGTGGTGTTGGAGAAGATTCTTGAGAGTCCCTTGGACTGCAAGGAGATCCAAGCAGTCCATTCTAAAGGAGACCAGTTCTGGGTGTTCATTGGAAAGACTGATGCTGAGGCTGAAATTCCAATCCTTTGTCCACTTCATGCAAAGAGCTGACTCATTGGAAAAGAGTCTGATGCTGGGAGGGATTGGGGGCAGGAGGAGAAGGGGACGACAGAGGATGACATGGCTGGATGGCATCACCAACTCGATGGATGTGAGTTTGAGTGAACTCCGGAAGATGGTGATGGACAGGGAGGCCTGGCGTGCTGCAGTTCATGGGGTCGCAAAGAGTCGGACACGACTGAGCGACTGAACTGAACTGAACTGACCTACAAGGTATGATGCTAATTTACATAATTATCCACATCATTCAATAGTATTCTACCAACTGTCCACAAATGTATGAAGGAATGCAATTCCAAAGTAGATATCAGATTTGTTCGAACTTATTATTTCCAAACTTCAGTTTGAACTAAAAGTTTCTGATGCAAAAAGGAATTTGGAAACAAAACAATCATTTGAACACTGAGAAGTACAGCTCAAACAATAAAGAAATTATAAGATAAAGATGGTAATGAAACAAAGAGAAGTAAGGAAGGCGGGGGGGGGGGGGGGGGGGGGGGGGGGAGAGATAATGACTCAACAGAGCCAAACAGCTAAATTGCAGCAATCAAAGCAAATAGCAAGAAAACAAAAGGCACTGATTAAATTCAACCTCTCTGCTCCCAGAATAATATGTATGCTGCATCATTTTTGACAAACAATATGGTAAAGATCTGAGTTAGAGCACAGCAAGTATCACCAATTCTATTTTCATTAATATTGGAGGAGACTTCAGTTTTCTTGATCAATTAGGAAAAATTACTCCTGTTAAAGTACAATGTGTACAACTACATAGGCCACTTGAATCCATCCTGTTCTCACTGTGGTCTTGAAGTACTGACTATTATGGTCACATTCAGCTGGGCCTAGAGCAAAATGACATGGCCTTGGAGCCTCAGCTTCCTGGATCAGAAGTCCATTCTCTGCTTAAGGACTGTTTCCATGGTGTTATGGAGCAACGAAGACTGAGTGTCAGAAACACGAACTCAGCAGCTAAAGAACTGATGGTCAAGATGGCCTTAACAGTTCCCTCAGCTTAAGTGCACTTTAGACAAGCTCTTCCTGCCTCCGGGCCCCTGACCGCCCTTTCACCCAGGCCCTTACAGAATCCAGATGGCCTAACCACAGAGGTCCCTTGGCTCCCTTTTCCTAGAGCGTTTACTTTAGAAAAATGTATCATTGTAAAGTCTTTCTTTGCCCCTTTGAAATGCAAATCTTTTTTAAAAAGCCTCTTGCCAGTTTTATACCCAGGACTGTGTTTCTCAAGGACCTGGGGCCAACCCTTTGAAATGACATTATAGAAGAAGGAGGTGTTCCTACCTACCAGTCTCCATGGGAGGGTGGGAGCTCGAGTTCCCTTCCGGGGCACCTTGCTCTGAGTGTGAACCTTCCTCCCATCACAAAGGCACAGGAAAGTGTCCTTGTGCCTTGGGTCTGACCAGTTAGCAAACAGAAGGCCTGTGATCCCCACGCCCCAAATCTCGAATGAGCTCTGATCTTTCTCCCCGAGAATAAAGTCTTCCTTGGATGTTTAACTTTCATGCAATTTGGTTTTGAAGGTGACATCTATACATTTGCCAAAAATGTTTGAAAAGTGCTTCTGAAATTTCAATAGTCTTCACAGAAATTCTAAGAAGCCTGAAAGTCTCTGTGCAGTATTTAAAAAGGAAATGGCTCATCTTTTAGAAAGCCCATATTTATTCAGAAATGATATAAGTTGTTAGGCCAAAGCTGATAAACTTAATAGAAGGAAGAAAAAACATCTTGTTTTTTACAGTTAACTTAAACAGACAAGTTACAAGTTAATTCTACAGTTAACTTCTTTCTGGAGACTCCTTTATGAGATGCTTTTCTTTAATCACAACAGTATATAATGCTGTCCATCTTTTTTCTACAAGACTTATAATAGGAAAACATAGTCTATTTTAAAATTAAACTGAACCTAAGTTTAACTTCAATGTAACGTGCATTTAAGGGAGCTTCCCTGATAAAGAATTAGTGGTAAAGAATCGTCTGCCAATGCAGAGACTCAGGTTCAATCTCTGGGCCAGGACAATCCCTGCAGAAGGAAATGCCAGCCCACTCCAGTATTCTTGTCTGGGAAATCCCATGGACAGAGGAGCCTGGAGGGCTACAGTTCATGGGGTCACAAAGAGTTGGATACAACTAAGCAAATAAATAAGAACAACAACAAAAAAGGACCACTGGTTTCCCATTTGAATTTAAAATAGTTACAATTATACAAATTAAATTTTTGATAATAGCAAAATATCTAGGAAACCCGAGTACTGGGAAATAAAACAATGTATTTTAAAATTATATAAGAGAAAAAGATAAAATCTTAATGGACATTAAGATAAATAACAAAAAATATAACATATCAAAATTAGTGAGATAGAGCTAAAGCATTGCTTAAAGAGAAACTGACTTTAGAAATTTCTGATATTAGAAAAGACAAAAGATTTTTCACCAGTGCCTTCAGGTTTGACCTTACGAACTTTAAAAAAGAAGAAAAGTGAACAGAAAGTATATAGGAAAAGAAAATGGCAATGAGGAGAAATTAATTAAATAGAAAAGGGACAGGTAATAGAGAATATCAGTCAAGCCCAAAGCTAGTTCTTTGAAAATATAAATAAATTAAATTATTTAATATAATTAATACACATAAATAACTAATATAAATATTAATTAATCGACAAACTCTTTAGCTGTACTGATCAAGAAAAAGAGACAGTACAAATCACCAGATTAGCAGTGAAAAAGGAGTTATCATGACAGATCATATGGGTTGGATGTTTTTTATATATATATGTATATATATATATAGGCTTCCCTGGTGGCTCAGATGGTAAAGCATCTGCCTGCAATGCAGGAGACCTGGGTTCGATCCTTGGGTGGGAAGATCCATGGAAGGAAGGAATGGCAACCCACTCCAGTATTCAAATTCCATAGACAGAGGAGCCTAGCAGGCTCAGTCCATGGGGTCACAAAGAGCCAAACACAACTGAACGGCTAACATCCACACACACAGATATATGTATCCTATCATATCTATATATGATAGAGAGACTAGTATAAGAAACTTTATGACAACATTTTTTTAAATTTTATGAGACAGACAAATTTTCTTGAAAAATTCAGCCTTGCAAAATTGACACAAGAATCTATAAGCCCACTATTAAAATTTGAATTGTTTATCAAAAATCTTTCTAATAAGAAAGCTCAAGAATCATATGGTAAGATTTATCAAGCAGTCAAGAAAGAAATTACATAAACTTTTTCAGAAAACAGAAGAATAGGGATTACTGGCTAGGACTAACTTGTTTAATGAGGCTAGCAAATCTCTAATACCAAAAGTTAATAAAAAAAAGTACAGGACGAAATAGAAAATTGCCAACCAGTATCTTCATAAATACAGATACAAAATTCCTTAACACAGCACTGGCAAACCATAACTTAACATATTTTAAAAGCATACTACGTTATGACCAAATTGAATGTATTCTAGGTACTTCACATTTAAAAGTCAATCAAAAGTATACCAATTTTCATAGTAGCATTATTTGCAATACTCAAAGTGCAATTAGCATAATCTAAATTGGAAAACAATGTACCATCTCTTGTATTTAAGATAGGCAAGATTTTAAAAGGGTGACAGTACTTAAGTACGTGGAGCCAAGAAATCATTGCACATTTTTGGTGGGACTGTAAACTGGAACAACCATTTTAGATTTTGATATGTTCCAATAAAGTTAAAAATTACAAAAATTTTACTCAAAATACATATATTAATGAAACTCTTACACATGTTCTACAGGAGAAATATATCAGAATATGCATAGCATCTTTTGGAGTAGTAAGAAAACTGGAAAAAACTCATATCCACTGAAGAAGGAGAAATACATTATCATTCTTTCATTTGATGGTGTAGTATGCAACAGTAACAACAAATCAAATATAGCTACAGGTTCAAAAATAAGTCTCAGAAAGCCTTTTAAAAATTGTGTAGAACTATTCACAGTAAGACGCTTACTCCTTGGAAGGAAAGCTGTGACCAACCTGGACAGCATATTAAAAAGTAGAGACATCACTTTGCCAACAAAGGTCCATCTAGTCAACACTATGGTTTTTCCAGTAGTCATGTATGGATGTGAAAGTTGGACTATAAAGAAAGCTGAGCACCAAAGAACTGATGCTTTTGAACTGTAGTGTTGGAGAAGACTCTTGAGAGTCCCTTGGACTGCAAGGAGATCCAACCAGTCCATCCTGATCAGTCCTGGGTGTTTGTTCATTGGAAGGACTGATGTTGAAGCTAAAACTCCAATACTTTGACCACCTGATGCGAAGAGTTGACTCATTGGAAAAGACCCTGATGCTGGGAAAGATTGAAGGCGCGAGGAGAAGGGGACAATAGAGGATGAGATGTTTGGATGGCATCACCGACTCAATGGGCATGAGTTTGGGTGAACTCCGGGAGTTGGTGATGGACAGGGAGGCCTGGCGTGCTGTGGTTCATGGGGTCGCAAAAGCTGGACACGATTGAGCGACTGAACTGAACTGAACTAGCAGTGAGTGGAGTTCCCTGACCTATCCAGTAGATTCCCATTCATTATCTATTTCATACATCGTATCACTAGTGTATATATGTGAATCCAAGTCTCCTGATTCATCCTTCCCTCACTCTTTCCGCCCCACCCCACGCCCGGCCTTTGATGTCCATACGTTTGTTCTCTACGTCTGTCGTCTATTTCTACTTTGCAAATAAGATCATCTATACCATTTTTCTAGATTCCACATATGTGTGTTAATAAACTTCGTTTTTCTCTTTCTGATTTCACTCTGTATGACAGCCTCTAGGTTCATCTACACCTCTACAAATGACCCAGTTTCGTTCCTTTTATGGCTGCTGCTGCTGCTGCTGAGTCGCTTCAGTCGTGTCCGCCTCTGTGCGACCCCATAGATGGCAGCCCACCAGGCTCCCCCGTCCCTGGGATTCTCCAGGCAAGAACACTGGAGTGGGTTGAGTAATATTCTATCGTATATACGTACCACATCTTCTCTATCCATTCCTCTGTTGATGGATGTTTAGGTTGCTTCCATGCCTGGCTATTGTAAATAGCACTGCAGTGAACACAGGGGTGCATGTATCTTTCGAATGATAGTTTCCACTGGATATATGTCCTGGGTCATATGGTAGTTGTATTTTTAGCTTTTAAGGAACCCCATACTATTCTCTATCGTGTCTGTATCAATTTCCATTACCACCAATAGTTCAGGAAGGTTTTCCTGTTTTCTCCACACTCTCTCCAGCACTGATTGCAATTTTCTGATGATGGCGTCTCTTACTAGTGTGAGGTGCTATCTCACTGTAGTTTTGACTTGCATTTCTCTAATAATTAGTGATGTTGAGCATCTTTTCATGTGTTTGTTGGCCATCTGTTTGTCTTCTTTGGAGAAATATCTATTTAGGTCTTCTACCTGTTTTTTGCCTGGATTGTTTGCTTTTTTTTTTTTTTCCTTTGATATTGAGTTGCATGAGCTGTTTATATTTTTTGGATTAATTCTTTGTCAGTTGCTTCATTTGCAAATATATTGTCATTCATAATTTAACACTGGAAAATTTACTTCCTTGGATCTATCTTTCTCTTCTGCTGCAAATTAAGAATAGTTGAAAGTAACATCACCAAAAAACAAGTAAAATTCAAAGCATTCTGAAATATTTTGAAATGCCATTTTTGGTTTTTTTCTGAAGCCTAAGTCTCCCATGCTACATCAATGTCACCTTTTCAAATGACAGTAAAAGTAACGTTGAACATCACAAAAGACTTTGTTAGGCCTTTGGTCACAGAGAGCGCACTGTGACTCAGGACAACTCAGCACAGCAAGGTGTACCTCCTGATGTGCTTCAGAAGAGGAGTTCGACATAAGGGACCGTGCATTTCTTTGACTTCAAGATTTGATGGCTGGAATTTATGATAAACTCAGAGCAATTCTCATCGACATTATACAATGGCTTGCACGAAGGGAATTTTATAGTCACCACAAGACCAATTTTCTATTTCCAAATATGCATCTGAATTGGCAACTAATTCCTCTAGTGTTCATCACTCAGTCATGTCCCAACTCTTTTGCAACCCCATGGACTGTAGCCTGCCAGACTCCTCTGTCCATGGCATTCTCCAGGCAAGGATATTGGAGTGGGTAGCCATTCCCTTCCCCAGGGGATCTTCCCAACCCAGGGATCAAACCAGGTTTCCTGCATTGCAGGCAGAATCTTTACCATCTGAGCCACCAGAGTAGTTGTTGACAACTTCAAGTCAGATGCTCTGTTCCTGTCACTGCAAAAAGCCCTGTTGTAATTGAAAAGTGAAAGTGTTAGTCCCTTAGTCCTTCTAACTCTTTGTGACCCTGTGGACTGTAGTCATGAGGCTCTTCATGGAGCCTCATGGAATGCTCCAGGCAAGAATGTTCATGGAATGCTCCAGGCAAGAATACTGGAGTGGAGAGCCTTTCCTTTCTCCAGGGGCTCTTCCCGACCCAGGGACTGAATCCACATCTCCTGCATTGCAGGCAGACTCCTTACTGTCTGAGCCACCGGGGAAGCCCCTGTCGAAATTACTGACAACCAAGATCACACATAGTATATGCACGACATTCTGTCCACGTGTGCAGGTGTGATATTGTTGGGCAGTTCTCTTGTTTGGTACACCAGGGCTTGGCAAGTCCTTATCATATTTCTTCTTGAAATACGGTAATGAAATAATACCGTTATGTATTTCTTTGAGCATAAAATACAAAATACAGAGGATTAAAATACCATCCAAAGCAATGGGGTGAAAGTTGACCTACTTTTAAATAGCACTAAGTCAATGAAATCTTATTCTATATTTAAAATCTGACAATATCTGTGCAGTGCTGTGAATGAGAAATAGGTTTTGAAATGTTTTATGTTCCATATTCTTTAGTTACTTCATAATGATTGACCAATAATGTGATTCTCCCATTCTTTGTTTATTTACATTACTCTTAATAACATCTGAGGATAATGAAAAATGAATATTGCATGACAGCTTATTTTGGAAAACTCTAAGTAATGTACAGAAACAAAACAATAACAATACTCGACTAGAACTAGGAAGGAGATTTAGAATGTTACAGTACACTGCTCAATATAAAAAATTAATTGTAGGTCTAAACATAAACAATTAATAGAAAAGTACAATAAAATAATTATTTATAAATAGCAAAACCCATTAACTACTTAAGAATGAAATTAATGAAGTATGTGTAAGAACTATATGCTGGAAATTACAAAACATTGCTGAAATAAATAAAAGAACACCTAAGTAAGTTGATATACTATGTTCATAGACTGAGAGATGCAATGTTGATAGTCAGACATCAGTTATACCTAAGTTTATATGTATTCACTACAACTCCAATAAAAATTCTCATAGGCTATTCTGTAGAAATTAATAAGCTGATTCAGTAATTTAAATTTATAATTTAAAATATTGAATAATTTAATTCAATAACATGCAAAAGACATCGGACAACCAAAAAGTATTGATAAAGAAGGTAAAATTTGAGAAATTGATCAACCTGATTTCAGAGATCAATATAAAGTAATAGCAACCAAGACAGTTTAAGTAACAGTATATGTGGGGAAAAATAGATCAAATGCAACAGAATTGAGAGTTCAGAAATAGATCCACATGTCTACAGCCAATTGATTTTCACAATGGCAAAGAGCTAATTTAGTGGGAGAAAGGATAAGGTTTTCAGCCAATGGTTCTGGAGAAACTGGATATCCACTTGAAAAAATAAAAAGAAATTTGACTCCAATCTCACACCATACAGGAAAAAAAAATATTTGTGAGAGATCACAGATCTAAATATAAAAGCTAAAATTATAAAACTGTAAGAAAATATCAGAGGATATTTTTGTAATAGAGTGTAGGCAATACTTTTTAAAAGCAGGACATAATAGCAGTAATAAAATGATAAATTAGACAAAGTTTAATAGATTTATTCTTCAAAAAAATTTTAAGAAAATGAATAAGCAAGTCACATATTGAGTGACCTTTTTGTAATTAAGATATCCTGCAAAGGACTGATATCAAATATATATGAAGAACTTCTGCAACATATTAATTAGAAGACAAAATAATAAAAATAGATAAAAGAATTCAACAGTCTAGAAAACAAGAATGACCAATAAGCACATAAAAAAAAAACTCAACATCATTAGTCACCATAGAAGTAAAAATTTAAAACAGAATATGACACTATTAGAATTCCCAGAATTTTTAAAAGACAAATTTCAAATTTGATGAGAATGTGAAACAGCAAAAACTCTCTGTCATTGCTGGTAGAAATTTAAAAGACTACATGCACTTCATAAAGAAGCAAATCTCCTTGCTTTCCAAGGGATTCTCAAGAGTCTTCTCCAACACCACAGTTCAAAAGCATCAATTCTTTGGTGCTCAGCCTTCTTTATGGTTCACCTCTCACAACTGTACTTGACTACCAGAAAAACTATAGCTTTGACTAGACGTACTTTTGTTGGCAAAGTGATGTCTCTGCTTTTTAACATGCTGTCTAGGTTGGTCATAGCACTCCATGGGGCCTCAAAGAGTCAGACACAGCTGAGTAACTAACACTTTCACTTTCTTCCAAGGAGCAAGGCTTTTAATTTCCTGGCTGTAGTGATTGTGGAGCCCAAGGAAATAAAGCCTGTCACTGTTTGCAATCTTTACACATCTATTTGCTGTGAATTGATGGAACTGGATGCCATAATCTTTGTTTTTTGAATACTGAGTTTTAAACAAGCTTTTTCACTCTCTTCTTTCACTTTCATCAAGATGTTCTTTAGTTCTTCTTTGCTTTTTGCCATTAGAGTGGTATTATCTGCCTATCTGAGGTTGTTGATATTTCTCCCAGCAATCTTGATTCCAGCTTGTATTTCATCCAGCTCAGCATTTAGCATGATGTACTCTGAATATAAGTTAAATAAGCAGGGTGATAATATACAGCCTTAATGTACTCCTTTCTCAATTTTGAACCAGTCTGCTGTTCCATGTCCAGTTCTAACTGTTGCTTCCTGACCTGCATACAGATTTCTCAGGACACAGGTAAGGTGGTCTGGTATTCCCATCTCTTTAAGGGTGTAGGTGTTAGAAAATTACATTTTTTCCATGTTGAAATATAAAATTCATCCTTGAATATATTACATTATATAAAAAACTATAAAAAATCTTCAACTAAGATTCTCTTCTGCATTTTGATCTGTTATATTTCTTAAGAGTTCATTATCTCCATGTGCATAAGACCAAGTAAAACGAATATGAAATACTAAATAATTGAGCTACAGATTTTTCCTCCCAAAATGTTTTCTTCCTGACAATCTATCACCTCTTTTTATTGCATGCCTATCTTCCATGTGTATGCAAGAACTTGTGAAAAGTAATTGCTGCTTTTTTATTCAAATCATAGCATATCAAAGCTACAGACTGTGTGCCTTTTGAGTGAACCCAGATGAGAATTACAACTGATACGCTTTCCACTTTCTAACAGTGGGACCCTCCTGAGAACAGAGCCTGAAAGAGGACACTTCCTGGGCAGAAGATGCCAGGGAGTTGGAAAAGGAGGCTGGAGAGAGAAAAGAAGAGAATGGAAGCCAATTATGCACTGTAGAGAGCCCCCCTGAAGGCAAAAGGGGCTCGGCCCAGAAGGCATCTACACAACGTGTGAAGAATGCCTGCTAGAATTTTCCTTCCTAAGAACAGGAGTCTGGGGGACTTATCCACTGGATCTTATTCCCATTGGTTGAAAGTTGCCTCAGGAATTGACTACACCCTCCATCCCTCTTGACTTCCCTGGTGGCTCAGACTGTAAAATGTTTGCCTCCAATGCAGGAGACCCGGGTTCGATCCCTGGGTCGGGAAGATCCCCTGGAGAAGGAAAGAGCAACCCACTCCAGTATTCTTGCCTGGGAAATCCCACAGATGGAGAAGCCTGGTGGGCTACAGTCCGTGGGGTTGCAAAGAGTAGGACACGACTAGGCAACTTCACATTTACTTTCTTTCCGTCCCTCTCTTGCAGTGAGGCTGTGTTTTTCTATATATAGTCTGAGAGAGCTGTGTGGCTCCTGAAAAAGCTTTTGAGGCAAAAACCCAAAAAGATAAGCAGCGTGCTTTCGGGTGGGGCAACGGCAGCTGAGTCAGCCAAGCCCCTCAAGTCATGGCTGAAAGAAACATGAGCTGAGGGAAAGAGATGTGGGAGTATGCCAGTGTTTTCAGTTTATTTCCTATTGAAAGAAGGATATTCCAGGGTCAGGGTTGATTAAGGATGCAGGTGGGGAAGATGCAGGGTAGCAGACATCACTGTTGGTCTCTATTGACTCTATTGTTTTCCACGTGTTAAATACTAACGTGTATTCTCCCCGTTAACGATGTGCCGCTTGTCCGCTAGGGCGTGTTTATTATTATTTAGATGTCCATGCCCTAGTTGCCAAGCAGTGAGTGCCTTCTATATACAGGAAACTGTACTGGGAAGAGTACATCTTCCTTGATCATCATAACAATCCTAAAAGATAGACATAATTGCGAACTTTACACAAATGTAATCTATAAATTTATAGAGGAAAAAGAAATTCTTGTTTGAGGTCACTTGGCAGTAAATGGCTGACTCAAAGTTCATATACTTTCCAGCTCCTTTGCTGCCTGGACTTTGGGGCCAGATGTTTCTGATGGGTCTCTGCCAGAAGGTGGGGAACAAACAACAAATGTCACAAAACAGACTCTTCAAAGAGAGCTTGTGACATGTTTCTCGAGCTTTGCTTTGGGTGTAATTTCCCTCTTCCAGTTACTGCAGTATACACCACTGTGAAGGTAATCAGACATGGGTCCTCTCTGTATTCCTAATGTTTCTTGGAGGGATAAAGATACCAGAGATGAAGCACCTCCAATAAATGCCTGCCTAAGTGCAGAGACTTGGTAAACCAGGTCACTAACAGGCAGGCTAATAAGTCTCCTGAAATGTTATCCAAGGCTTCAGGAAGAAAGAGAAGCATTTAATGTCTCCCTTTCCACTCCTTCTCAGCATGCAATTATTGCTAAACCTTTCCTGCTTGGTATTTTTTCCTCCAATAGGCTAAAAATATGCAAATAATCTTTTTAATTGTTCATGAGAACTCATTAAATTTTCCTATTATGATGAAATTTCATTCTTTTAATCAGGGATTGTTTGGCAGCTAGTAGATAAAAAAGTATCTGTATTAGCACACTGCATAAGGTTTTTGTTTTTGTTTTTTTTCTTTTTTAACAGAAGGGAAATTTTAAACTGAAATGATTGCCGAATTTAATTTAAAAAACCATATTCCTTTTTCATCTAATTAGAATTTTTAAATGGTTTCTTGTATCAAAGCTAAACTATCTGACCTCCCTTGGTAATATTCATTGAGAATTCTGATTCTGTGAAGTATCCGTCATGAATATATGAAATTGTACCATTATTATTTTTCTCTCTGGTATCTTCTTGTTCTAATAAGAAATGTGAATCCTTACTTTAAGAGAGGAAAAAATATGCATAGAGTCTGTGGCATTCGGAATTAAAGATGTATGTTGTCAGAGCCTGGTTTGGAGCCCCGTGGATGAAGGAGGCTAAACAGGAAGGGCCAGTGTCAGCCGGTACGAATCCATCCGCCCTCCTCACAGCGTGAGGCCTTCTTTACACTGTGAGTCCAGGACATTTTTCTGCCCCTCCTGAAGACAGAGGGTTTTTTTCTTTTTTTTTTTGCCTCTTCCCTGATCTTTATTAAGTGGTGGTGGTGATGGTTGAGTCTCAAGGTCATGTCCGACTCTCGGTGACCCCAGGTACTGTAGCCTCGCCAGGCCCCTCTGTCCATGGGATTTCCCGGGGCAGGAATACTGGAACGGGTCGCCACTTGATTCTCCAGGGCATCTTCCCAACTCAGGGATCAAACCCATGTCCCCTGTATTGCAGGCAGATTCTTTACCTCTGAGCCACCAGGGAAGCCATCTTTATTAAGTACTACATACATATACCATCACGTTGTTCAAGTGTCTTGATGATACTGAGGATTCAGACGATACGGCGTGCAGTGAAACTCTAATTTGCCTTATGTCAGCCTCGTCAAAGATAGAGGGTCTTTACCCTTTCACTTTCACAGCTGCCGTGGGTCTTCAAGTGAACCTTGGGGACCACAGAGTTTGCCCTGCTCCCCCAGCCGCAAACGCCTTCTGATCCGCTGGGGAGAAGGCTGCGGGCTTCCCAGGAGCGGGATCCGACTCCTCCCCAAAGCCTGCTCCTGTGGGAGCACCCTCCAGCCTGCTCATTGCCCCGTCTTTGTCTGGGGCACCTGGTGCGGTCCACGGAGAAGGACTTGCTCGTGGGTGCGAATCCCCTGGGTCTGTGGCTCCCAGAGCTTCCGCGCGCTCATATTGGCCCACACTTGGCCACTAGCAGCTTATTAAGAATTAGCAAACATTTTAGCTGAATTCTTCTTATCATTTTGTGTGGCCGTCCCATCCTCCTTCTGTTTTCTGCTCTAGGGAACCCGGAGCTCTTTCCATCTCTCCTCGGAGGTCCTTGCCTTTCTTTAAATTTAAGGCTAGTTGTTACTGTAAGAACTCCACCTTTCAGGGGTTTCAAGAGAAGTTCTGATTTTATGGAATGTCTGGCTGTAACTTGTTAATGAAGATAGCAGTCCTCTCACAGATTCCTACAGCCTAAGTTGGACACGACTGAGCGACTGAGCTGAACTGAAGTCAAAGTTGCTCTTCCCTCTGTCCTCCTTAGGTGTGTCAGTTGGTTTCAACAGCTGATGGTTGATCACTTTTAGTAGGATCACTTTTAGTAGGCAATGTTTCTTGTTTTCTATAAATTGTAAGGTTGTTTTATCCTTCAAATTATTGCATATGTCAAAATATTTTAATGACATGGCTGAGTATGAAAGCCTTTTGAGTTAAACTTTTGTTTCTTTGGAAATGTAATTCAGAATTAAAATGTGCTCTTTGGCATGTTGATATCACCTTTATGTTTTCTCTTTGATAAATGACATGATTTTTCTTTTTGGATGTTTCTCAGATTCTTTTTTTAATCTTCAAAGATGTTTAAAAATTTTACTACTGTATATTGATAGTAATTATTCCATATCATTTTCTCCCTCAAACACACTATGGTTTTTACTGAAAATTCTATACTTTGAGAAATACATTTATTTTTTAATTTCATCTTTATTTATATGCTTTTCTTTAGCAGCATAAATTATGCTTACAGTATGTCCTATTGCTTCATCTGTCTTTCATCTATTTCATTTTCTCTATTCATTATTTCACTGTTATCTTTTTGTTAATCTCCATTTAGTTTTCTGTGATTTGTTTTGAAGTCCAGCCTTCTTACCTCATCTATACTTTTACCATTATAAGCTTAACTTTGTGTTGCTTCTAAGGTAGCAATTTAGTAATGATGCAACATTTTCCCAATTATTTTTTAGGTTCAACGCTAACATTCTATCCCCTTTCTGCTTTTGATATCTATTTGAGGTGATTCAGTTGTGTTTTTCTACAAAACCTATTTATGAAAATATCTTAATTTTTTTCTTAAACTGCAATTTTCTAACGTTTATCCTTATTTTGTTTAGTATATGTCTTTTACCCTAATTTTTGAATTGTATCTATTTTTCTCACCCATGTTCTTTCTTTCTAATCATTACTAATTTTTCTGAAGGAGCATTTTTATTTTAAATAGATTTTACTGAAACATATGCTAGAAAATTAGAGAGAGTGAGCAATAAGTAAGTAGTACCCCCAGGTAGGGTTTTCTTCCTCAGACACAAACATTATGCCCTTTGCCCCATGAGTGTATCTACTGTTTTATGCTCTCTCTTTGTGTGAAAAAACAAATGGTCGACATCATTACAATAAAACTTCTAAAGTCTTATGGGCTCTGTTTTTCTACCACCGAGGTGTTGGTTTCTTTCTAACCCATGCATTAGATGTGAGTGAGCAAGCTTCCAAAAGATGTTAGACTCTGGCTTTGATTCACCCAGTCTATTGAGTAGAGATAGCCCAAGCTGCAGATTTGTGGGAATAATAATAAAAAAAATTTAGCCACTAGGTTTGTGGGTAATTTATTACAAACAATATGTAATTGGACAAACCATATACAGCCAAGGTAAGAGGAGCTGTGTTTGAAATTCTCTACACTCCTCAGCTTTGGTCCTAATGCAACTGAAATTGGTAAATAATCTTCACACAAAAATATAACCTTCACTCACGAAATAATATATGCTCATTTCTAATAAGATGATCCTAATTATGGACTTAGCTGTATACTGAGTACAATGTCACAGGGCTGTTACTTTACATTTTAGTATTGGTTTGACCCTATGACTATAGTTTTAAGAGACCCACTATAATCAACAGGTAAGTGAGAAAGCTAATCAGTAGAATTTAAAAACTAATATAAGAAATGGTCATTTTGATGATATGAAAATTAAAGTAGAACCTGCCATTTTAAGTTTTTCTCTCATCTTTATTTCTTTGAAGTAAATTCACTGGCTTCTTCTCCATATAAATAGAAAAGCATATCCTGTATTAGACCTTGATATTAGATATGAAATATTAAAGTCATATATTTCATGTTTATTATAAATAAATGTTTTAATTTTTCTAATAAATTTATTAGAAATTTATAAGATATTAGATGTGAAAGTCATATCTTTCAAACAATTTAGAAAACATGGGAACATAATAAATTTTTAAAGTATGTATTCAAGAGAGTCCTTATATTTTTCTTAAAACATAAACAACTTTAAGATGGCTTTAGAAACATTCAAATTTACTGTATGTAGCAATATGAAGCAAATTAGAATTAGCCCTGAAAGTGAAAGTGAAACTCGTGCAGTCATGTCTGACCCTTTGTGACCCCATGGACTGTAGCCCATCAGGCTCCTCTGTCCATGGAATTTTCCAGGCAAGAATACTGGAGTGGGTAGCTGTTCCCTTCTCCAGGGGATCTCCAGGGGATTCTCAACCCAGAGATTGAACTGAGGTCTCCTGCATTTCAGGCAGATTCTTTAGTCTGAGCCACCAGAGAGATGCCACAGAATTAGTCCTAGAGTGGTAGTATTAATTTTCCAGAGAATCATTGCTGTTCCTTAAGACTTAAAACCCACAACTGGTTGATATTTCAAATCATGGGCAACATGATTTACCAGCCAACAATGTTGACTACAATTATCTGGGTGACTTAGGAGTCCTTTAAATTTAGGTCATTGTAAATTTGTTTCTTCTCTGTACCCTGGGTGCTGAATAAATTGCATTCTATACATACTGTACTTGCAAGATAAGAAGAAAGAAGCTTCTTTTGGCACCCACTTACTTGATGAAACAAATGAATTTACCAGGAGTGAAAACCATGGTGACGGACTGAGGTCAGAAGTATGCTTATCATGTCATCAGGATTTGAATCATCGAAGCGTCTGATCTGTCTCCTGCTTATCATGTCATCAGGATTTGAATCATCGAAGCGTCTGATCTGTCTCCCACATGTATCCTGTGTTCTCCTCCAGTGATGCTGCAGAGTTCTGCTTCGGTTTTTCCCTTACATGATCTTTTAATTGCAGAAATCCAACGCTTCCACACAATCCAGGCCTCAGTGCTGAAGACGTTTTTATTATTGATATTGGGCTTTTCAATATTAATGACACCTTAATGCCAGCAGTGGAGATAAATGACCTTCTGCTTTAAAAAAAAAAAAACAGCATAGGAGTGTTATTTAGCTCTAAGCCTCTAAGCTACACGTAACATTTTTTTATGTTTAAATAACTAATCATGATTTACTTTCTTTGTAATTCTTAACTAGCATCCTCAATAACAGAGGCTCAGAGAAGCACAGAGAAAATAATTCTGAGCTTTCCAGAATGTACAGACCTACATTACTTTAGAGTGAGATGCAAAGAGTAGTTGTGGAATAGAGTTAAGAAGGATCCTTTCTGTTCTTACCTTGATAATAATGAGGCTCTTAAAAAGTGGGCTAAACAATGTGCTCCCAACTTCACATATTTATCCTTTGGTTAACCAGAAATATCTATGATTTAGCATTTTCTTTACTATGAAATTGAGTGACAGGCAAAGATTCTTATCTTGACGTGCTCTCAGATTCTTTATGATCCTCTGAATCTATCAATAATCAATTACAAGCCATCTAACTTTAGTGTTTGAAATATGTTCATGGGGTTCAATACACGATGGAAGATTAAGGAAGCGGCAGGCCTGAATGAAGGCCATGTGACTGGGGATGTCGGACAGCCTCTACTGCCCAAGTTTTCATTTATTCATTCAGTCATTTTTAAGAAACACTACAATGTACAAGTTACTATGCTCAAAGCATCACCGCTCTGACTCATAATATCCAGTAGAGCAGAGTGCATAAATAATAGACTATTTAGTAGACAATATAAGTATTATTGATGAATAGGAGAACTGAATTAGTTGATTTCCACAATCCATTGGGATTAAACCATGATTTACTGTATGTATGTATGTACATATGTTATGTATATGCTTCTTCATTTATTCTCTATTTTTACTAATTGATAGAGTCTACTCATCTTCAGAACATAGTATCTTTTTATCTAAACCTCAGAGTCCCCAGAAAACCCAATATTAGAAAGAAAGAAAACCAAGCCTTCCCTACTGTTTTGATGAGGAAGGTGGGAGATGATGATTTGTGGCTTCACTTGAGGAGAGGGGCTTCCCAGGTGGCTCAGTGGTAAAGAACCCACCTGCCAATGCAGGAGACCAGGGTTCGATCCCTGGGTCAGGAGGATCCCTTGGAGAAAGAAACGGCTACGCACTCCAGTATTCTTGCCTGGAGAATCCCATGGACAGAGGAGCCTGGTGGCTACAGTCCATAGGGTTGCAAACAGTCGCATTCAGTTCAGTTCAGTTGCTCAGTCATATCTGACTCTTTGTGACCACGTGGACTGCAGCACGCCAGGCCTTCCTGTCCATCACCAACTCCCGGAGTTTACTCAAACTCACGTCCATTGAGTCGGTGGTGCCATCCAGCCATCTCACCCTCTGTCGTCCCTTTCTCTTCCTGCCTTCAATCTTTCCCAGCGTCAGGGTCTTTTCCAATGAGTCAGTTCTTCGCATCAGGTGGTCAGCTGAACAGACACACATTTGAGTGGAGTTCTTGCTTTGCCTGATACTTATGTCCTAATCCAGCTTAGCAGGGTGTCAAATTGCTCATGCCCTCTTTGAGGTGCAGTTGTTATCATCTTGATGACAATGAAAACACTTAAAGTTCTGTACAAAACCCTCTCCTTTTTTGTTCTTCAGTGTACCCTGGTTGCCGTGGAGATGCAGTCGTTGCTTATGAGATCTAGGTGCTCGCTCTGTCGTGCTCTCTGGGACACATCTTTGGCCCCTAGAGAAAGAGGATGTATCCATAATTTATGTCACTATAATTAGAGGGTTTTATTTTAATCTATTTCACCAACTCTGCTGTGGCTGAGACTCTTCGAAAAATCCCTCAGTGATACGGAAATTTATTGTCTTTTCCAAATGAAATGATTGCCAGGACCATTGCAGCCTCTGGAACTGGCTGGGGTTTGTCACCTGCTGAGCAGTACAGTTCTGGAGTTTCAGGGGTGAAACAACCATGATTTGCTGCCTTTACCCTGGAAATGACTCAGTGATGCTGAGTGCCAGTCCCTGCCACAGTCATGCTGTTCCGTAATTCTGGATCTAGTTATAACGTTTTCTGCTAGCTGTTGTTCAGTCGCTAAGTCATACCCAACTCTTTGCAACCAACCCCATGAACTGCAGTGCACCAGGCTCTTGTGTCCTCCACTATCTCCCAGAGTTTACTCAAATTTATGTCTATTGAGTCGGTGATGTCATCCAGCCATCTCATCCTCTGTTGTCCCCTTCTCCTTCCACCTTCAATCTTTCCCAGCATCAGGGTCTTTCCCAATGAGTCAGCTCTTCATATCAGGTGGCCAAAGTATTGGAGCTTCAACTTCAGCATTAGTCCTTCCAATGAATATTCAGGGTTGGTTTCCTCTAGGCTTGACTCGTTGATATACCTTGTAGTCCAAGGGTCTCTCAAGAGTTCTCCAGCACCACAGTTTTAAAGCATCAGTTTGAGCGTATCTGCCTATGACTCTTGGTAATTACCTTGTCTACCTCTATCCGACAACTCTTGTGTCAAGCTTCCAGTTGAATAACCTCCCAGGGGAGATAATCATTATCTCGTGCTTCAAAGCTTCTCTACCCATGTGGGCAGGACCAGGTGTAATGAAGTGACTTCCCAAGTCACAGACAAAATTCTTGGAAAATATTTTAATTCTGTCAAAAAGCACCATGAAGCCTCACAGTGACTCAGTGATCTCTATGAATTATGACTGTGAATGCTATTCCAATATGGTCACCATTCGATATTCCTAAACGTGATTGTTCATCAAACATAACTAGCATTAACCTTTAAGGGGCAATTCTTTGATGCATTTTTCATGAATATATTTTTCTTGAGAGGGTTTATAAGATAATTTACTTTTGTGAATAATATATTTACTAAATATATCCAAGTATAGCTAAAAACATATCCACAAAAATATTGAAGTATCTTCCTAGGACTTACTGGACTTACCAGGTCCAGTGGGTAAGAATCCGCCTCGCAACGCAGGTGACACTGGCTCGATCCCTGGTCGGTAACTAAGATCCCGCACGCGTTAGGGAGGCGAGGCCTGGGCACCTGTGCGTCACAGTAGAGAGAAGCCTATGCATTGCAGTGGAAGGTCCCGTAAACACAACTAAGACACATGCAGCCATATAAGTAAATAAGTAAACATTTTTTTAAAAGAAGTATCTTATCAATACATAAATAGTTATGATATAAATATTACTTTTAAAAATTATAATATTTTATGATAATATAAATGGGGATATAGTAACAAGAACAATTAATGTACAAGGTAATATATTCTGGGAATATATTTTTAGGGCATTCAATCTCATTCAATCTGCTCCTAAATCTCTAGCCACGACAAGAAAGAGCTGCTTAGGTTAATCAAACTATTCTGTTAGTGTAGCCATTAAAAAAAAAAAAAAAGGTGAAACTGGTCAAGTTAAACTAAACAGTTATAAGAAATAAGTAAATCTGAAAAGATTTTCACTCGTGAAATGGGCCAGTGATTACATTATATATAAGTAAATTGGCAATTAAGAGAAATGGCCTGCTTTTGCTCAGAACACTCCTCCTTGGTACTCCAGACACTGTCTTCAATAATTTCATAACCAGCTCACTTTTCAGTTTTATCCTGTAAGCCTCTCACTACTTTGTGTCCCTCGGTGTCTGCAGGGGCGTGGTTCCAAAAGCCCCCGTGGGTACCAAAATCTGCAGATGCTCACATCTGTCATGTAAAATGCCGGAACCAGGTCATCATTCCGGATATGTGGGTTCAGCATCCACAGGTTCAACCAATCAGTACAGCTTTCCTACAGTCTGATTACAACTTCAGAATAGTGTTCCTCTTTGACCATAACATTAAAATAACTGAAGGATAAGAAAATATCCAGAAAATACTAACAATAGATAGGGAATGTGTATTATTTGAAGAAGAGATAAAGATCTAGAAATGTGTAAAAATGGAAGATGGAAGGGAACAGTCAGCAGTAGCTGGTTTCTAACATCTGAATCTTTGAGGGACACATTTTTGAGTTCACACTTTACTGAGATATACATCAAGCTCTAATACATGTGGCAGCAGCTCATTTAAAACAAAACTCAGTTAAGTCAGACAAAAAGCTAGCAAAATACTGAAAAAAAAAGCGGGAGAGCAATTAGTGAAAAGTTCACAATTTTCTCTAAACAAGGGAAGTCAACGAGGGTTGGGCATGATGTCATAGCAAATGGAATTTTAAAAGGAAATGCTGGAATTGTCGCTATTCCTGAAAGTTAAAAATATATGACTGTCTTGCCTAGTTATAAAAGTTAGATTTGAAACCAAGTAGACTCCTGAAGAATAATTCGTATAGAGAGCGCATAAGGTTTAAAGACATGCATATGCATTTAATCTATATTCAGTAAGGACCTGTTGCACACTTACAGAACGCCAGGGCTGCACCAGGTGCTTCAAAAATGGAAAGACGTCACCGCTGTTTTCAGAAAGTCCGCAGTCTGCACAAGGAAACAGGCACACAGAGAGCGAGGAGCAGGACACGCATGAGAGGCACTAGCGAAGCGCTCGCCTCAGGCATAAAGTTGAAGAGAGCACAAAAAAATCTCAGTAATCAGAATAAACCATATTTTAATTAAACATTTTTAAAAATAAAAATTGATGCACACATTCCATGATAAAGAAAATATCCATGTTTTAAATAAAGCAAGGTCACTGCTACTGACTTTTCCTTTGGCTTCAAGCTCCAATACAGCTTAGCATGATACTGATCAGAAGTACAGTGCTGGGATAGGCACTGCTGAAGAGGTTTAAAGATGGAACATCTAAAACCGTGAAGAATGGGAGCAAGGGATGATCCATGAAATTGTTCCTAGAACAATTGTAATGAGTCATCTTTCCATCTCTTGAGCCATGAGAACAAATGTAAGAGCCGTCTTAATGATGAGTCTGAGTCAGCTTGATAAAGAAGGGAAGTGATAAGGTATGAGAAAGCAGTGTGTGTTAGTCACTCAGTCGTGTCCAACTCTTTGCAATCCTATGGTCTGTCCATGGGATTCTCTAGGCAAGAATACTGGAGTGGGTTCCCATTTCCTTCTCCAGGGGATTATAAAGTAGAGAAGCATTCTACTTAAACACAGTGATTTTTGTTTTTAATATGTTGTTTTTCAATCGCTCAGTTGTATCCAGCTCTCTGTGATCCCATGGACTGCAGCATGCCAGGCTTCCCTGCCCATCACCATCTCCCGGAGTTTGCTCAAACTCATGTCCATTCAGTCAGTGATGCCATCCAACCATCTCATCCTCTGTTGTCCCCTTCTCCTCTTGCTCTCAGGCTTGCCCAGCATCAGGGACTTTCCCAGTGAGTTGGCGCTTCACATCAGGTGGCCAAATATTGGAGCTTCAGCTTCAGCATCAGTCCTTCCAATGAATATTCAGGACTGATTTCCTTTAGGATTGACTGGTTTGATCCCTTTGCAGTCCAATGGACTCTCAAGAGTCTTCTCCAACACCAGAATTCAAAAGCATCAATTCCTCGGTGCTCAGCCTTCTTTAAGGTCCAACTCTCATATCTGCACATGACAAGTGGAAAAAGCATATCTTTGACTATACAGAACTTGTTGACAAAGTGATGTCTCTGCTTTTAAATACACTGTCTAGGTTCGTCATAGCTTTTCTTCCAAGGAGCAAGCACCTTTAATTTCATGACTACAGTCACCATCCATAGCAATTTTGGAGCCCAAGAAAATAAAATGTCACTGATTCCATTTTTCCCCATCTAGATTTGTTTTTAACATGGTTTCTCCATAAATAAATTCTTTAAGTAGAAAAAAAAGACAGTTTCTATAATATAGCAATAAGATTTCCGAGCGAAGGTGACTACATGTGTGCTACATGCTAAGCTGCTTCAGTCGTGTCCAGCTCTTTGTGACCCTGTGGATCCTAGCCCTCCAGGCTCCTCTGTCAGTGGGATTCTCCAGACAAGAATACTGGAGTGGGTTGTCATGCCGTCCTTTAGAGGATCTTCCCAACCCAGTCACTGAACCTGTGTCTCTTACGTCTCCTGCATTGATAGGCAGGTTCTTTTACCACCAGAGACACCTGAGAAGCCCATATGAAAATACAAAAATACTAATTTAAGAGTGCACTTATGAATTGTCATCTCAGATTTCTACCTTTGCAATTCAAGTTCAGATTAATTATAAGAATAAAAATTTGGGTACAATGCTACTTCCTTACAGTAGAATACCAGATGGTTTCATCAGCATAGTTCTGTGACGATGCTATGAATCATTTCCTGTGTGACTTGTTTGTCCATTTTTAACTTGGATAATTGTGTTTTCTTTTGCTTATAATTTCTTTATCCCAACATATCCCAAACTCTTGATTTCTATTTTATATCTCTGCTAGTATACAGACATATATGGATTGAGTTTACCTGGGCCTGGGGGTAAGCACCTAGGCAGTCTTTAGACTGGTACATGTAGAATCAGCTGTCTTCAGACTGTTGTGACTTGACAGTCCTTGACTGTGATATTGGAAAATAGGAAGATTTAGCAGACTATATGGATTATGTCATTATCTTGAGGAGATAAAATAGTGTAATTTATAGCCCATTCTTTCTAAACTGCTCTGGTATGTAGCTAATTGAGATTTTAAAATACATATATATTTTATCAATAAAATAATTCTATAATTTTAGGCCCTACGAAACTTGATAAACTAACGGCTGAATTCATTCACAGCAATGGAACATTTTCCAATCTCGACTTCTTCATTTCCAGTTAACAGCCAAAATCTTATGTCATCATGGAGTCTTGTTTTTCCTTTGTATGTTTGCTCTTTGTAATGTGGGGGCACAGATCTTGTTGAGTACCGAAAAAATACTAATAATTTCACTAATTACAGAATCTAGAAAATAATTTTATTTCATTAAAGGAGTTAAGTTACAAATGGAATGTTTAGGAAGAGGAAAAAAACCATAAATCAGTAGGCTTAAGGAAGACACACAACTCTGAAGAAAGGGCTGCTGCTGCTGCTAAGTCACTTCAGTCGTGTCCGACGCTGTGCGACCCCATAGACAGCAGCCCAAACGTATGCATGGGGAGTATGGTTCATTTCCTTTTCCATTCATTTTAATCTAACATATGACAATTAGGCTTGATTAACATTTAATATACAGATTGACTTTCAGGCCTTCCAACATCAACTGGAGTTAGAATGCTATCTTCAAGGAAAATTACAAGTTCCAAAATTCAGAGATATACCCAAAAATGCCCTCATCTGTTTGCCGTACTTTGCAAAGCATTAAAATGTATTGGCTGCCAGTTAAGTGGATTTATGTATGATATTTTCTAGTTTTAACTGAAACTAATCTCAGAAAATGAAGAAGTGGCTTAAATAAATTCCTGAGAAGAGAACAAGAATTTAAAATGATACTGAAAATTTGATTCCTCAGGGATGACATTTTTCCTTCTGGCATAAGCTCTTCCTAAGCCAGGTCGTGTGTGTTAACTGCTCAGTCGCGCCCGACTCTTCGTGACCCCATGAACTGTAGCCCACCAGGCTCCTCTATCCATGGGATTTGCCAGCAAGAATAGTGGAGTATGTAGCCATTCTCTTCTCCATGGGATCTTCCCAACCCACAAATTGAACCTGGGTCTCCTGCATTGCAGGCGGGAAGGTTATTCAGTAATAATACTGGCAAACTAATCAGATTTGACCAAACCAGCCAAAATTTAAACTACTGCAAATATTATTTTCAGTATGGATTTCTGTTTACTACTGATATGGCAAACTTGCCCAAGTATATGTTTTCTTCTTTGTAAATTGTGTTATTTTATTGTGATATATCTTTTTCAGTGATGGTCATTACAAATCATATATCAAAAAATACTGAACTTCAAACTAGGTTCTTGAGCTGCTGTATCTCAACATATTTAAACAAGGTTTTCCAAAGGTAGATATTGAATCACTTTGCTTTCAGTAAAATATGATGAATAACATTTGTAGTGAGATCAAAAATATTTGTACCATTTAAATATAAAATCTATCACATGCTTTATTTATTCTATCCCCTTTTAATATCTATTTCTGTGTGTTTTATGATGCCTATTATCATTAGAAGAACAACATTGATTCATGATTTATAAATAACTATATTCTGGGATAGATTAAAAACTTTTAATATTTTATAATTTTTATTTCGATTTTATGAGCGATTAGAAAATTCTAGAGACACAGCTGCCCTACACATTCAGTTCAAGCCACTTAAAAGAATGGCCAGGCAGAGCAGGACAAAACCTGTTTTGTTGCAACATCTGAATTGATTCTTAACAGGTCTATGACCCAGCTGGTTTTAGGATGAAGATTGAAGCTGGAATACTTGGAAGATTTTACCTCGTAGAAGTTTAAGGTGCTGAGTAAGAGGTAGGCAGGCAAAATCAGAACACCAAAATCTACAGTCATCAGCACTGAGAAGTTCCAGGAACCTGTAACTACATATTTTTGCTTCCGTTTCACCTTTTATTTTTATGTTTTGGGCTGTTGTTTTCAATAGGGATTTTTAAGGCGAGATAATAGGAGTGACTCTAAGCAGAGAGATTTCCTTAAAACTGGGTTGCTGAGACATTTATCTTTGCTACAGCTGTTAAAGGCAAACAGCCTAGACTTGCTGGCATGGCTACCAGCTCTTTCATTTGTAAAATACGCATTGAATGTGAAGTGCTTTAGCTCCAGCCTTCAATACCTGTGCCACAGGTTAATATCTCCCCAGTAGGCTCTAAAACTGTAGACAATATCTGTTTTTTGTCTGTTTGTTTCTTTTTTTTTTTTTTAACTTTACAAAACTGTATTAGTTTTGCCAAATATCAAAATGAATCCGCCACAGGTATACATGTGTTCCCCCTCCTGAACCCTCCACCCTCCTCCCTCCCCATACCATCCCTCTGGGTCGTCCCAGTGCACTAGCCCCAAGCATCCAGGAAAATCAATACTGTGACTAATGAAGTGGGCATGTTTTGATTTTTTTCAAATGTGACCATTGCATTAAAGCAATAGTTCTCAACAGAGCACCTTTCAAAACTCCCCCAACCCCCTCCATGGGAACATCTGGCAATGTCTGGAGACATTTGGTCATCACAGTTTGGGGGCTGGGGTACTCCAAGCATTTGATGGGAAGAGACTAGGGTTGGTGCTAGATGTCTTACGATACACAGAACAGAATTAACTGGCCCAACATGCCAATAGTGCTGTACTGGGAATACTGCAGGCTAAAGGGATTATCCTGTTTATCTTCAATATATTAATATAGTATATATTTAAAATAAAACAGTATTTTATTTTACTTAAAATACTGTTTTATTTTACTTATTTAAAAATAGTATTTTATTTTAAATATTTTTAAAATAGCCTTTTCCAATTAGTTTTTTAAATTACCTTTGTACTTTCTCTCTCTCTGATATCTCTGTTCATATGAACACATCATGTACAAAGGTATTTTTAATTCTAATTTTATGACCACTTATTTATTATTATATTTGATCTATTTAAATAATTTCTCCTCTTTTCTTTATCCAGCATAACTATAGCAGCTAAACAGTTCTTTTACTTTTCAATCTACTTTATTAACATGAGTAAATATTAAACACAATGGGGTCCGTGTAAGAGGAAGTGCTTTGTTATGCACAGTCTCACTTAAAATTACGATTTCGCACATGAATAAAAAAATTTCCAAGCAAATGACTGAGCTGTTTAGCCTTCTTCTCTTGGTTTTTTCTCATACCATTTCTTTCCCTGATGAAAAGTGGCAACACTTTATCTTATTGGATTAGTTTTGAAACTTTTCCCCATGGCGTGAAATCCTCATTCACACACTTTTGTGAGGTTCTAGCGACTTCAATGACCTACCTTGCCTTTCTTCACTGCTCCTAATAGTTAGCTTTCCACATCAGAATTCATTCTCCAACTCAGTATTTACTATTTGATAAAAAATCTGTGTAACTAAGGCAAAAAAAAAAAAAAAAAAGGTACTTGCATTGCTCAAAAATTCATCTGCAATGTGAAAATTTGGACATGAGCAGATACCACATTGACAAATGAAGGCTACCCAGCTGCAGAAAGAATCAATTTAACAGGATAATAAGTTGGTATGAAGAGAAGACATTTTTAATAGAAATAACACAAACACTGGATTTGGACTGGACACAATTTCTCAACCAAAAAAAAAAAAAGTGGAACAAATATTCCATAACTTGAGATGGTAGCATAGGACTGTATTTTGAAGTCATCTTAGAACTAGTAGGTAAATATACAAACACTAGATTTTTGGCTGCAATGTGAGAGACCCAGTTCAATCCCTGGGTCTGGAAGATCCCCTGGAGAAGGGACTGGCAACCCACTCCAGCATTCTTGACTGGGAAATTCCATGGACAGAGGAGCCTGGTGGGCCACAGTCCATGGGGTCGCAAAGAGTCAGACACGACTGAGTGACTAACACTTTGAGTAAAATTTGGCGATCACTAGAAGCAGCGATTGATGAGATACATGAAGTTCTTCAGGGAAAAAAGAATTCAAAGAACTGCAGCAATAATTTAGGACACTACATTGGTTATAAAGAAATCATTTTTGAATGATTTCCCAATACATACATACAAACATGAGAAGTATAGATCAGAAGGAAACAAGGCGGAGAGTAACATTAGTGGCACAAAAGGCAAGCAGTTTTTAATGAAATGATAAAACGTATAAACAAAAGCAAAGAATTCTCAGAAAAAAATACGTTTTAATAGAAGCTAAAACTTTAGGATGATCATAAAATGAAAACAGTCAAATCTCCACATTTAAAAATAGCAAAGTAAATATCAAAGATAGTTACATCTATTGCACCATAAGTAATTGATGTTACAATAATTTGTTCAATATTTGCTGTATAGAAAATTCTATAGAAGAATTCTATAGGTTTTTTTTTTTATGTTTTACTGGATGGTCTAAGAATTAAATTGACATGTGACATATTAGAATCAGGGAGAATTAGAATTAGCAATCCCATTCCATCGTTCTTACAGCATTTTAAACTGGGGGGAAATACCCCAAGCAAAATGTCGTGACCCTTTGCGTCCTTCAGTGACTTTCTCTTGAGAATAGGAATAAGGAAGTTTAGAAATTGGATAACGTTGTGTCCTTTGGCAATGTATTTGAACTGAGGATTGTTGAATTACTTTGGATTTGTAATTTCAGATGCTTCAAAATATGAGCATCCCTTGAAATATCAGACTCAGGTTTCAGGTTATACTTAAATTCTAATCCGGGAAGGACATTCTTTGTTTCTTCAAGCCTTGACTACAGTATATAAGCAAGCTAGACATTGTGTCAGATGCTTTAAAGTAGAAAGAGTTGATATTTATATAGCATCCTATAAAATGTCATTTTGGGATTGAAACTGATTTGAGTCAGTGAGCCTTATGCTAAAGTGTTAAGGATGTTCCAGGTAGAAGGTAATTCTAGGGTTTCAGGAAGGAAGATAAGCTCTTGGCCAATTAAGTAAATATGTAAGGAACTAATAGAGAATACATTTTCAGCTCTAGATTTTAGAATCTGCAGCCTGCCATCTCTGATTATCTATGATATTGGATAAATTTTTGCCTTAGAAATTTACTTAAGAAAAAGATAGTAGTATTTTTCAACTCCACTTAGCAAAGAAAGTTAAGTAAGTAAACAAAAGAATCAATCAATTGGCAAAAGTTAAAAAAAAAAAAAAAGTGGCTAATAAAGCTGTCCAATTTCCCTGGTGGGAAAGACGGTAAAGAATCTGCCTGCAATGTAGGAAACTCAGGTTCAATCCCTGGGTCAGGAAGGCACCCTGGAGAATGAACGGCAGCCCACTGCAGTATTCTTGCCTGGAGAATTCCGCGGATAAAGGAACTTGGTGGGCTACAGGTCTGCTGCTGCTACTGCTAAGTTGCTTCAGTCGTGTCCAACTCTGTGCGACCCCATAGACGGCAGCCCACCAGGCTCCCCTGTCCCTGGGATTCTCCAGGCAAGAACACTGGAGTGGGTTGCCATTTCCTCCTGCAATGCGTGAAAGTGAAAAGTGAAAGTGAAGTTGCTCAGTCGTGTCCGACTCTGTGTGACCCCATGGACTGCAGCCCACCAGGCTCCTCCATCCATGGGATTTTCCAGGCAAGAGTACTGGAGTGGCGTGCCATTGCCTTCTCCGGGGGATCTTCCTGACCCAGGGATTGAACCTGGTTCCATCACCGGGCTGCAGGTCATGGGGTCGCCAAGAGTCGGGCACAGCTGCTCGGCCAGCACGCAGCAGTGACGGGCACAGCTGAGCAGCAGCACGCAGCAGCAGTGAAGTTCAGCAGCGGTTAGACCTGACTCTTGTTTAACTCACAGAGCTTTCAGCGCCGTGCCTTCTGTGGGATCAGGTGAACGTGACACAAGAGAGTTTATCATTCCCGCAGAGCCTTACCTTTCTAGGTGTTCACCAGCCCCTGCATTTGTAGAGAGCTAAATAGCAGAAAAGAGGACCGGCCAAGTTACAAACTATAGCAAGAGGTTAAATTTATTTTGACTCTGACATCATTCAGAGAAGTTACTAGTTTACACAGATACAAAAACGGGTCACAAAATAATACGAAATGCCCTCTGGGATCGTCACACGAAGGATGTAAAAAGGTAAAGCACAGTCGTAGCACAGGCCTTTAAGTAGCTCGTTCTCATGCCTGCCAGAGGTTGAGCATCTTTTTAGGAAGGGTCTCTTGACGCTTTCCTGATGGTAGACGATAAAATGTTGCTTTCCAAAGTATGCATGTAGGTCTAACAAAGACAATATACCTGTAACCTGTGGTTATGTGACTTGCTTTGTTGGCTTCTAACTGTGAAGATTTTCGAGCTAACAGAGGATATGAACTTTCATTTCTATTCTGTTGTAAAAATATCAAGTGCATTAAGTTATTCTTTCAGCATTTATAAAAGTTAGACTATCAGCAGGAAAGGTGTATGTCTGTGTATTTTAAATATTCAGCTCCTAGCTAACAAGCTATCTTCCTGTACAATATTTCTCCCACAAAATTTTATTTCTTTTGTACTATAGGAGACTCTCCTATATGTTTTCCTACCGTTTTGTTTTTCATACTTGTTTTGTGCCTATATTGCTTTGAACCTGTAATTAATTACATATAATAGAAAAAGTGTTTAACAACATTTTTAGATACCTTGCCATATCATGTAAATACTGTTGTTCTGGAGACTTTCCTCTCCCCACCCTTGATCCCCTTTGAAGAAACGACTTTCTAGGTTTCAATAAAGACTTTCCCTGAAACAAGCAAGTCATTTTTCAGCTTTGACAGTCAAACGAGATTTTTTCCATTAGTTTGTTTGTTTGTTTAAATTGGCAGCAATAGTGTGAAAACCTGGCTTTATCAAGAAAAGGGGGATTTTCTTTAGTGCATCAGAATGCAATGTGGCGGTCTTAGATAACACAGGTACTTCCACAAGACTATTTTTCCATGACAGCTGTTGCATGGGACTTGCTGCATAGGGTAGGAGGCACAAAGGCAGCGGAGCTCACACCTGCTTCATCTTGATTGGAGTAGAGAAAAAGTGAAAGGGAGAGACACAGAGGTGGAATAGACAAGTGACATGAAGGTTTAGGTCTTTTTAAACTGAACTTGTCTAAAATGAAGGAGGTGTGTTGAAAACCACCTGATTGTTCAAGTATATCAGACAGCTCAAATGTGAGTTTGAGCAAACTCTGGGGGATCGCGAAGGACAGAGAAGCCTGGCGTGCTGCAGTCCGTGGGGTCGCAAAGAGTCGGACGCGACTGAGTGACTGAAGAGCAAAGCTTCTCAGCTTACTCTTATATACTCTTTAAGAAAAATGGCAGTAGCTGTGCTTACTGCTAGCAATAAGTTTGATTAAGGATGACATTTCATATAAAGATGTAAGAATTTTTAGAATCCACTTGTGAATGTTAGGCTCAGGGGAATTGGGTCATTGTCAGGTAACTCCCCTCCTTCTCTAAGGAATTGATTGTCTCTGACTTTCTCGTTGTGTATCTGCTTCATTATTTACTTTCTCTCTAATCAGTTTTTCAGTTCATTGATCTACTTACATATTGTCCTTAAACAAAGGCCTCAACGTCTGATTTTCCATTTGTTTTCCAAATGAGTGCCTATGCCCAAATTCTTATATTTTTGAACAGCCTCTGATTTGCCTGTCTTGGATCAGAAGTTCAGAGTTGATCCAATAAGCAGTAAAGAGGGTACAAGATGTCTAAGAGAGCATGAAGTAGCCCATTTCAAGGTCACGGATAGGATGAGATTTTTATGATGAGACTGTAAGACAGGAAATGATTAATATTTCTAGATTCAGCTGACATGAAATAAAAAAAAAATATCTGTTCAATAAGGTTGGGAAATCCTGAATTCACCAAGATTAAGAATTTTTCTTTAATGTAGGAGAAGCTTTGCTAAATGTAGATATTCAGAATGGTGATTTCATATCCCATATAAAATTGTTTGTTTTTAAGAGCAACTCATTGTATATTTATAGATCCATTTGGAAAGGAACACTATTTAAAAGAGTATCTTCTCATTTTTATTGCGATGCATATATTTAAATATGAATATGCATATTCATTCACTCATTCAAAATTTATTCAAGGCCTACTGTGTGGTAAGCATTGGACTGATGCAGGGGAGAAAAAGTCTACAGAGCAAACAGAGGACATTAATAGCTGTTCCTTCTGGATAGTATAATCTGCATAAATGTTTTCTTTACTTAATTTTTTGCTTATCAACATTTTCTTCAGTGAACTACGCTATTTATTTGAGAAAATAATGAAACAATGCTCTGAACTAAGTCACCCAAGATAAAAAGAGACTCCAGAAGGGATTCTATTTCCATTACTAGAGCCCACTGAGTCAGGGACCCACTGAGGTCGGAAGTATCCCAACACCACCTGTTAGGAGGTTTATAACCATCATGTGAATACCCATGATGTTGATATGTATTTATAGGTCTATTTGCATTCAAAGACTCAACAGTCTCTTTAACCACTCAAATCTACTTTACTGAACATCCCCTCATATTACTGAGGCTTAAGTACACTAGAATCAAAGAAAGAGTATTTGTACCATTGAACTGGTCTTTACTTTGAAGAGGAGTCAGAGTCCTTTTCGTTTATAATATGGTTAAGGGATTTAAACAACAAAGACTGTCTATATTATTTTTTTCAGCTGCTGAATTAATCATTCTTCTTCCCACATACATGGAAAGATAGTACTTCTGGCACCTTAAAACTAGATGAATATATGGCCCATTTTGGCCAATGACAACCTAAGCAGAAGTGACGAGTGTCACTTCTGGCTGGAAGCTTTATCATTTGTTAAAGTATATGTATTTTTTTTATTTGACTGTGCTGGGTCTTAACTGTAGCACATAGTGATCTTTGCATGTGGGGTACAGGATCTTTAGTTGCAGCGTGTGGGATCTAGCTCCTTGCTGCTGCTAAGTCACTTCGGTCGTGTCTGACTCTGTGCAACCCCATAGAGGGCAGCCCACCAGGCTCCCCCGTCCAACCCTGGCCCCCGGCATCGAAAGCACAGTCTTAACCAGTGGACCACGTGAGAAGTCCCTGGGCTGAAGCATTAAGAGCCAGTGTGTAATCTTTGTTCTCTCTTTCCCTTGGCCACCAATGATAGCTGTATGATCAGCCTGGTTACAGATGAAAAGATGCGAATAGAGCTTTCAAGCAATAAGCAGCGTTTATGGAGCACAAGCAAAGGCTAGTCTTTTGTGATGTTTGACTCCTGAGATTTTAGAGGGTGTGTGTCACTGGGACACAGCTTGCCCCTTCCTGCCTGACACTAGCAATTCTATTTAAGACAGTTTAATATAGGTTTCGTAGTCCCATGCGGACAGGCTCCGGAAGCATACTTTATAAGTTCAAATCACAGCTCTTAGTTTATTGTGTGTGTGTGTGCTCTCTTTGGCAATTTATGTATGCTTTCCTTTGCCTCATTTTCCTCAAATGGGAATAGTAATGCCTTTCTTTATCAGGGTCTCAGGGGGAATAAATTTCATGATATACATGTGGAAATAAATGAAGACCAACCAAACAAGAACAAGAAAAGACTCTTTACCCTTAGGTTGCTAAAGGAAGGGAATCAGACACCATCATCCGGCTTTACTGGAGACTCAGAGGCAGGCAGAAGAGTGTAAAAGCTTGATAGTGGACAAAGGGAGTGTTTTAAGTCTGCCCTCGCTGGCTGTGGGTGGTTGGGAAAGCTGGAGGCTGCTTGATGAGAAGTGGGCATCCTTTGTGAAGAGGAGAACATAACAGGGCTTCTCAGTTGGAAGCAAAGGTGAAAAATTGGGAAGCAGGCGGTTTTTGAGTTTTGATCCTTGGGATTAATTGCTGTAGAGATGACAGTTGGGCTTCCGGAACTCATTCTCAGTGCTCCATTCTTACATAAGATCTGGTCAAGGCTTATTTGTATATTGTCTCTCACGTGAGATTTGCATCGTGAATTATTTTGCAACATATCAGCCTATAGTAAAATCGGCGCGTGCTGTGTGGGCTAAGAGGAGAAGGAAATGGCACCCACTCCAGTGTTCTCGCCGGGAGAACCCTGTGGACAGAGGAGCCTGGTGGGCTGCTGTCCATGGGGTCGCACAGAATCGGACACGACTGAAGCGACTTAGCATGTATGCATGTGTGCTAAACTGCTTCAGTCAATTCCAACTCTGTGACCCTATAGACTACAGCCCGCCAGGCTCCCCGTCCATGGGATTATCCAGGCAAAATACTGGAGTGGGTGGCCATGCCTTTCTTCAGGGGATCTTCCTGACCCAGGGAACTAAACAGTATCTCTTATGTCTCCTGCATTGACAGGCAGGTTTTTTTTACCACCAACACCACCTGAGAAGCCCATAAAATCGATAAATAATACTTACTATTTTTGTTATTATGATCCATATTATTAGTCCTAAAATAATTATTCAAATGTATTTGAACTGACCTTAGTTTCTCCCAACAGTGTCTACATTCTACATGTTCAGTGTCTGAACAAAATATTTTATTATAATTAAAATAATATGTATTCATATATTTATTATATATTTTTTATATATAATTAAATTAAAATAAAATATTCTGAGTAGAAAGAGAAAATAAGTGAAGCTACCCTCTTCTTGGATGTTAGTCTCTTGTTCGCTGGGGTTTCCATCTTCCCAGAAAATTACATATAATGATTGCTACTTGGAAATGAAAGAGTTAAATTAAATAAAGCTCTTTTTAATGAGACTCAGAATATCTTGATGGTAAATGAACAACAAGTACAAGTTAGGAGAAAATTGGAGTGAGACTAAAGAATGCAGAAAATCTGACTCTACAGGGTAAATATCTCATTCTTGGTGCTCCAGGAGGTCTGCAAAAGAGCTATACTTTTTAGAAAAATAGACTATTTGAAACACTGTGCATGATATAACAGGGTTTACCCTGTTATAAAAAACTATACAGAAAGTACAGCAGAGATATGATGTTCCTCCACTACCAGATTTAACAAAATAGCAATATAATGCTATATTGGTTTCAAATATTTTTAAAATAAAGTAATAAGTCATGGTTCTTGAGGTGTATTTTGGGCTTTCCTCAAATAGCTTTTTTTAAAAAAATCTTTTTTTATGTGGACAATTGTTTTTAAAGTTTTTATTGAATTTGTTACAATATTGTTTCTGCTTTATGTTTTCATTTTTTGGCTGCAAGCCGTGTGGGATCTTATCTCCCAACCAGGGATCAAGCCTGCACACCCCGCGCTTGAAGGGAGTCTCAGCCTCTGGCCAGCAGGGAAGTCCTGCAATCAGCTTCTGTACGGCGAAAAAGTTCTAACTAGAATATAACCACTGATCAGTACATGCACTTTACCACACCTTTGTATATTCATAATAAATATATGGTATTATTTAATTTTTTTACATTAGTAGTAAATAGCAAATTAATTATTAATGCTTACATTAATAAACACGTTTCACACTCTGAAATGTTACCTCATTTGCATTTTTTCACTCACCCTAAGTGTTGGTATATGGAAACATAACCAATTCATTTTAACTTCTCTGTATTCAAGAAAGGGCTTCCCAGGTGGCTCAGATGGTGAATGTTTGAGTGGTCTAAAACATATCTTTTCAACTGATGAAGTTTTCATTTTTCATTTTTGCAAACAATCCTCCAACTAACAATTTAATAAGCTTCCCTGTGCACATGTGTAGAATTTCTGTAGAATATCAGGCGTAGAAACACTGGAGGTGGGCTTCTGTGCGCATCGGCACCACCAGATACTGCCGAAGAGCTTACCCTTACTCCCTTTCCACCAGCAGCATATTGGAGACCTTATTACTCTACTCACCGCACAGCGGTGCTTCTCGTGTTTTGCCAACTTAGTGCATGTGTGACAGACTGCGTCATTTGCTTTAGTTTGTGCTACCCTTTGTATGATTCTGCTTTCTGTCTGTTGTTCAGACTGGATCATGCCTACTCTTCCATCTTCAGTTCACTCTTTCGTTCCCATTACTGTTGTTCTGCTACTAAGTTTCTTGGTCCTTAGCTATTCCATTTTCAGTTCTAAATTTCTAGAATTTGGTTCTTTACTTCTTCCATCTGTTAGCTGTGCTTTTCTAATTTTTCATTTGTGTTTTAAGAATGTTCATAGCTGCTCTTGGAGCATTTTTAGGATAGCTGCTTTAAAATACTTATTTGGTAATTTCAGCATCCATATGATCTCAGTGTTGGCATCTGCTGATTATAGTTGTTCAGATGACCTGAGACTGTCCTGACTTTCCATGTGACAAATACTTTTGGATTGTATCTTCACATTTTAACTATTGTGTTGTATAACTCGGATTCCTTTTTAAGTCTTCTATTTAAGCAGGCAGTCAACCTGTTAGGGTAGGGTCAGAAGTCCTGGTTCATTTGCCTGGCGGTTTAGTCACTAAGTCGTGTACAACTCTTTGCGATGCCATGGACTGTAGCCCATGAGGCTCCTCTGTTCATGGGATTCTCCAGGCAAGAATACTGGAGTGGATTGCCATTTCCCCTTCTAGGGGGTCTTCCCAGCCCAGGGATCGAACTGGGATTTCCTGCACTGCAGGGAGATTCTTCACCGACTGAGCCACCAGGGAAGCTATCATCTGTGCAGACTGTGGTTCAAACGTCAGTTTAGTTTATAAAGCCTCTGCTTCACTTGTGAGTGCCTCAGAAGACAGGACTGTACCCCACAGCCTTCTTAGTGCTGCCCGGGGAGTGCCGCTGACAGAGTTCTGCTCACAGGTTCCACCAGGGAGCGGTGCCTCCTTCTTACTGCAGGGAGGGAAGGTAAGAGTTCCCCCCTGGCTCAGTGAGCAAGGGGCAACCACCTTCACAGAGCAGGGCGACCAGAGTTCAGAGGTTCTACCAGGAGGGCTGCCTGCTCCTAAGTGGAGGGAGGAGAGGGGAAGGTGAACAATTAACCCAGTATCTGCTGGGGTGGGAGATGGACACCACTTTCCCCTGGTGTTTGAAATCTCAAGAACAAAAAGGACAAAAACTAATAATCTACTGGATCACCCTATTCTGATGCTTCATCTAGATAAAAGGGGGTTTTCTTGAGGCTCTTGTAGGTCTGTATTAGTTGACATTTCTAGTTGCAAGCTTCTTTAGCACTTGGCTAGGATATATAAGAGACGAGGAAAAATCCCAGGGAACTCATCAGTGGATTGCCACATGGCATGCGTGGGATCCCCGTTCCCTGGCCAGGTTGAACATACGCCCCCTGCACTGGATGCATAGAATCTGAACCACTGGACTGCCGGGAAAGTCCCGCACATCGTTCACAGAATCTGAACCACTGGACTGCTGGGAAAGTCCCGCACGTCGTTTACTAACGTGTGATTTCACTATATAAACTTAGTGGTCTTGTCTCTGGAGTGAAAGCACATTTTATTCTACCTAAAATCTCTTTTGCTAATCTTCTCCAATTTCTTTTATGAACACGACAATTTTCCAATTCAAGTAAAGCTTTGGTAACACTTCTACATCTAAAAGCTTTAGAAGGTCTGTTGCTATTGCCATCATTCTGAACTTCCCTGTTAAATGTCTTAAATTAGAATCCAGAGACTTCTTGATTCTATTCTCTCAAATCAAATAACCATTGAAATGACAAAGTGCATACTTGTGGCAAAGAATCACCTGCTGGAATATTATTTAGCATGCCATTCCTCATCCCGCTAGAGCCAAGTATCAATTTATTTAGGTCATGCTCACACTCTCAGCTGTGATTCACTTTACAGGTAAATTGAAAGGTAGTGATAATATTTTGTCACTGGTTGATGGACAATCTCATGGCTGTAAATAAAAGAGAAAACTGAACAAATGATATGTCTGAATGTTTTGTTGTGGAATATTAAACACTTCTTCAAATCATGTCTGCATTCTCTGCAGCCATAGAATCAATTCTACATAAAGCTGCTATTGTACTTTTCTGGAATCCAAGAGATACAGTTTTTTACTTTGCTTTCCAGGAGATTACAGTTTTAAGTGTGCAATAAGTTTCATTTTAGTTGCTGGACTGAATGTAATTTAAATATTTTTGATACTAAATGGATGGATGATGATAACATTTTGGGAGATTATCCACAAAATGATACTAAGCAATACTGAGGCATTAAAGATGAAGTCTGTTACAATTCATTTCCAATTGTAATAAAGAGAAATTAAGGAAATCCAAATGATATTTATATATAATCTTGAATTTTTATTGCCTCATAAAATGCAAATGACTAACTTCAGGTATATCATAATTTTACTATGATTTTAGATTCCAACCAACCCAACAAATGTATATTAACTTGTTTTCTGCCCATAGTTTTACTTCTGAATGTTCATTTTCATATGACTTTATACTAAAGCTTGAATGGGTTCAGGAGCTGGAAAGCATGTTAAAACGTTTGTAGATTATAGTCTCTAGAATTCAAGATGGTATGTCTGACATTTTTGTATAGCAGCAAGCCTATTTAAGGTCTTGCCAGGTGGCTCAATGGTGAAGAATCCAAACAGGAGATCTGGGCTCTATCCCTGGGTTGAAAATATCACCTGGAGAAGGAAATGTCAACACACTCCAGTATTCTTGCCTGGGAAATCCCAGGGACAGAGGAGCCTGGTGGCCTACACAGTCGTGGGGTTGCAAAGGGTATTTAAATACAGAAAATAAGAGCTGGTTCAAACCTCTTACAAAGGCTTTATAAACACACATGAATAGAGAAATTAAAAACATAGTCAGTCCTAAAAATAGCATAGGAAATCTGAACAGTATGTTCTAATTCCATCCATATGTTTTTCCCTGGTAAATATACTTTATAGCAAGTGACTCTGGGAGGGCTGGGAGTCATTCAGTTAGGTAGGGCGACCACATGGGCTATACAGACTGTGTCCTCCATAAGAGCCCCCTCAAGGAGTCAGATGGTGCTAAATTCCAGCCTTGCTCTAAACCCTAATTGGAAGACGTGATGGGCTGAGCTTGCCTGAAGGAGAGGTCGATTTTTTATTCCCATTGAGGCCTGTTACAGACTAATTGTGATTTAGAGTCTAGTCTTGAAAAGTTCCCTTTACTTGGTTATAATATGCATCTATATCCCATCACAGTATATCTTCAGCCAGGTGTACATTTACACGTATAAGGCCATATACTTTTTAAATTATGTGAACCATTTTTAAAGCCTTTGTAGCATGTTACAATATTAATTCTGTTTTATGTTTTGGTTTCGTGGCCATGAGTCATGTGGGCTCTTAGCTCTTGAACCTGCACCTCCTGCAGTAGAAGGTGAAGTCTCAACCCCTGAAAACCCAGGGAAGTCCCAGGCCACACGCTTTTATGGCTTTATATTCTTCTTCGAGGTTTGAGATTTTTGCAGAATTTTCTGAAATCCTTTATGGTAATTGCTTAAGTTCTCCTATCAAATAGTCAGGGTGAGAAATACCAACTTCAGTTTCTGGATGATCAAGTAGATGTTTGTTTTCTAGTTTAAGTTACAATTTCTGTGTGTGTGTGCGCACGCACACACGCACTCCGTCATGTCTGACTCTCTGCAACCCAATGGACTGTAGCCCACCAGGGTCCTTTCTCCATGGAATTTTCCAGGCCAGAATACTGGAGCGGGTTGCCATTTCTTCCTCCAGGGAATCTTCCTGATCCAGAGATCAAACCCTCGTCTCCCGCTTCTCGTGCGTTGGCAGCTGGATTCTTTACCACTGCGCTACCTGGGAGGCCCCCTGTATTTAATCCCAATGAAATAAACTTTCAACCAATCAGAATAAGCACAACTTCTGTGTAGAAGGAATGATAAGAACGCTGCACTGGGAATTAGGAATTACGGTTCAGCACTGGCTTCGGTGTGGTGTGACGTTTTTCCAATAGCTTTTTTAGCTAGACTCACATTGTTTTTGTTGCTGTTTTAAAATCTGTATGATGGGGAAATGCTAACAATTTAATCTGTTATTTATATTGACTAGAGGTCTTGAATTGATTGTCAGAAGTAGAAACCGCCATTGATTCTGGAGCCTTTGGCAACCGTTCCCTGTTTAAGTGCGCATACTCTTACTGTCTGCTTGGGGAGAGGTCACATGAATAAATGAACTAGAGAAAGTTTTAAAGGGAGGAGGTATAATTGCTTGGTACTTTCTGCCTTCCTTGGTGGCTCAGATGGTAAAGAATCCACCTGCAATGCTAGAAACCTGGGTTCAATCCCTGGGTCAGGAAGATCCCTAGGGGAAATGGCAACCCACTCCAGTATCCTTGCCTGGAGAAGTCCATGGACAGAGGAGCCTGGCCTGCTATAGTCCATGAGGTCACAAAGAGTTAACAGGACTGAGTGGCTAACACCTTCTTTTCCTTTGGGGATTGAGTGACTAACACTTTCTTTTCCTTTGGGGGATGCTGTACAGCTCTGAATTTAGAGCTGAAGGCTCATTGTTTGAGTTGCAGTGCTGGGGATGTGGAAATTCAAAGTTTCCCATTGATGTGTAATTGGAGACATGGCTATTTTAAGAGACACACATGTGTTGTCCTCAGGGAAGCGGGGGAGTCAGAAGAGGCGATTCCCCGTTGTTTTCCTCCGGGCTGCCGGCATCAGCACTGTGAGAGGTGATAACAGCTCTCTAGGGCAGGACAGCTTTTCCTACTGACGTTTCCTTTGAAAGCTAAAGGATATAGCTCGGAGTGATGCAGTGGGACAGGCTTTGCATATTCTTTTGGACGGATGAAATCTGTGACTCCAATTTTGGAACAGGTTTATGAAATATTGGATTATTTTCATTATAGGAGGGGAAAAAGTAAATGGTTTAATTTTTCATTAGAATGAAGGCCAAGAGAAGTCTGAAGCAGGTTGTTTGTCCAAATGGTGGTGGTGGTGCATAATTTATTATTGCCCCTGCCACATGTGGTTGATTAATCTCAGTTATTCTTACTCTGATCAAAAATAATGTTACTCCAAATAGCTTTGAGGCAAGTCACAAAGACTCTGACCTTCAGGGTGCCAAGGAAAATAAAAGGTAAGATCCTGAAAGCTGTGTTCACTTGCTCTGGTATGCTCACACTATTCTTCTATGTAAAAAAAATGATTATATTTATCAACATGGTAGATATGCAAAATATAATCCCTGCCTTTGAATATGATTAGCTAATTGCAGAGCTCCAAACAAGAAATAGGCCAAAAAGAAGCTAAGTCTCAACCACTTTTATTAGCAAGTTATTTACTCGCTTACAGATGCCAGATTAGAGAAGTGTTCCCATCTCACCATTATCACTAGGATAGATTTTTCAATGGCCCTAACATCTATTCAGGCTTCCTGGAGGCTCAAACAGGAAAGAATACGCCTGCAATGCAGAAGACCTGGGTTTGACCCCTGGGTCAGGAAGATCTCCTGGAGAAGGAAATAGCAACCAACTCCAGTATTCTTGCCTGGAGAATCCCATGGACAGAGGAGCCTGGTGGGCTACAGTCCATGGGGTCACAAACTCTCAGACAGACTGAGTGAGTTTCACTTTCAACGTCTATTCACAACATGAATGGAATATGTCTGTGTTGCTGAGCAATGAACTATCAGCATGAAAATCCCAGAATGGAGCTTTGGAAGCTCGGGTGATTTTGCAGGAAAAAGAAATGCCCTGGGAGAAGAGATGGCTGCATTCTAATCCTGACATTGCTGGTAAAGCAATGTGATCCTGTCCTTCTCCTTCCTTATTTTTGAAAAATAATTAGATCATGCTTAGGTGTCCTTCAGATCGAGTTTTACAATTATATCTCTGCAAAAATCTGTGTTTACTGTCACTGTTGGGTGTACTTCTATGGCTGCGTCTCCTGTTGGGATGACTTTCCTGCCCTGATTTTGGAGACTTTCCATGGGAATAGCTGTCCGTTAAGGACTATCGGTGGTGGTCTCCAAGTAGAATATGTTAATATCAAAATACAATAAAAACAGGACAGTAGGGCGTCCCTGGAGGATCAGTCAGTAATCTGATTGCAATGCTGGAGCCCTGGGTTCAAGCCCTAGATGGGGAAGATCCCCTGAAGAAAGAAATGTCAACCCACTCCAGTGTTCTTGCCTGGGAAATCCCATGGACAGAGGAGCCTGGCAGGGTACAGTCCAGGATGTCGCAATAACTCAAACATCACTTTGTGACTAAATAACCACCACATAAACATACACAGCCAATGTTCATTATTGTAGACTCCTTATTTGCCTCTGTGCCTACTCAATGACATTTTAATATGCATGCTGTTTTGCATCCTTCATGGGCATGTACAAAGCAACAACAGCCACAACAACAAAAGCCCCAGTCTCTTGCTACGTATGTTCCCAGCTGGAGTCAAACGAGGCTGTTCTCTGCTTTCTTCTTTGAGCTCTGAGACTACAAACTCAAGTGTCCTGTTCATGATCTATTAAGTGCTATGTTTTCCTCATTTTTGTGCTTTTTTGTTGGCAATTTCTCAGTTTAAAATGACGCCGCCCCCCCCCCCCACCCCCGCCACCCCAAGGATAGCTTTGGGCACTACCTAGAGTCCTTAAGCTGGTGAAGCCTGTGATGTGCCCTGTGGAAAAATACACGTTAGATACATTTCATTCATCTAACATGAGTTGCAGTGTATTGGTCATGAATTCAATGTTAACGTGAACTGTAGCCCACCAGGCTCTTCTGTCCATGGAATTCTCCAGGCAAGAACATTGAAGTAGGTAGCCATTCCTTTCTCCAGGGGGTTTTCATGACCCAGGAATCGAACCCAGGTCTCCTGCATTGCAGGCGGATTTTTTATTGTCCGAGCCACCAGGGAAACTCAATGGAGTAACAATATATGTTAAATAAGATGTCTTTAAACAGAAACCCATATAAAGCAAGGTTGTGTATTGATCTTATGAGATCTGAGACTCCCAGGTATTTGGGCTAGGAGCAATGCTTCCATATTCATGAACTCATTTTTCAAGGTGACTTGATGGAACATAACTGCTATGGATAACAAGAGTGATGAATACATGTACAGAAGGTTTCAGGGACTAAAACTTGTGTGTGTGTGAGCATATGTAATCCTCTAAGGGAGCCTCCTAAATTATTTATTCCTTCCAGCTTCAGGTGTTTGGGTCAGCTCTAATGCATGAAAAAAAAGCCATCAGGAAATTTAATGTAGAGGACCTATGACTTGACATCCCAGTATGATTTGATATCTGTTTACAGTCTGATTCTGAATTACATCATCATTTACTTTCAGCATATAGAATATGTAATGGAACCTGACTTTAAATGGCACAATGTGCAATCATAGGTAACGTTACTTATACTGTATGAATGCATGCTGAGTGGCATTAGAAAGCATGGTGTGCAATGTGTTAATTGATAGTAAATACTGTATAGTTGACAGTCTAGGAACAATTTTATTGATTTTTACATTATGACAGAATTTTCCACAAGTGTTTTCATGCCAGAGTTGGAAGAGTATGCACACCTATCTATACTTTTAACACATGTTTATATCAGTAAACTGGGATTAGAGATGGCGTCTACTTGCACAATGAGTTTTTGTCTAAGATTCATAGAGTTAGAAGCTTTGTGCAATCCTTAGTTATTGAGTCTTGAATATCACAAAACTTTAGTAACCATACCTGAGTTTGGGATCTGGGATTTGGGATTTGCAAACTAAGCATTCTTCTCCATGTCCCCTGTCAGTTCATTTCCGTTCAGTCGCTCAGTTGTCTCTGACTCTTTGTGACCCCATGGACTACAGCATCACCAACTCCCAGAGTTTACTCAAACTCATGTCCATTGAATCAGTGATGCCAATAATAATAAACTGTGCACCACAGTGGATAATTTGAGGAGAAAACCAGCCTAATTTGAGGGTGTAGGAAGTAGCTATTGGGATGGAAAGTGCTCTTAGGATTGAATGGCTTGAGACTCTGTTAACTTTTCATCTTGTATCTTCTTGTGAGCACGGTTTCATGGATAAGAGAGAATATAAGAGGAATGACAGAGAAGGCAATGGCACCCCACTCCAGTACTCTTGCCTGGAAAATCCCATGGACAGAGGAGCCTGGTGGGCTGCAGTCCATGGGGTCGCTAAGAGTCGGACACGACTGAGTGACTTCACTTTCACTTTTCACTTTCATGCATTGGAGAAGGAAATGGCAGCCCACTCCAGTGTTCTTGCCTGGAGAATCCCAGGGATGGGGGAGCCTGGTGGGCTACCGTCTATGGGGTCGCACAGAGTCGGACACGACTGAAGCGACTTAGCAGCAGCAGCAAGAGGAATGAGGAAAATTGAGAGAAAGACCAATGATTAAGGAAGGTCAAGGGTTACAGAAAGTCCCAGAACTAAGTGTTTAGTTTGTGCCTTTGGATTCATCAAGTAAAGGTAAGCAGCCCCCTATCAAGATTTTTCTTGAAAACCACAGTGGAAATAACCATTCTTGGCTTTACCACCATGCAAAATCATTATTGACAAACTTGAAAAGCACATTGCAAAAACTAACTATTGCTTAGCTATTGCTAAGCTATTGCTTAACCCTTCACCATGTAAGTGGGACATAATGTGTGCAGATTCTTGTTTTTCATTTATTGTCACAGGAAAGGTTATGTATGACTGGATACAAGCCTGCTTGAATTTGGTTTTACCAAATCCATTTACAAAAAGCTTATTCCAATATGCTCTGTCTCCAGCATTTATGCAATCCTGTAGCATTTTCACCATAATATCCTTGGCATTATTTTTTAAGGAAAATAGATTATGCTGTTTAGTAATTATGAAATGTCTCAATACTTCTTAATTAAAATACATGTATATTTATATATAGATCACTTCACTTTGAAATGTAGAGCAATGTTTTAAAAAGGACATTTTAACTGAAAACAAACTTGAAATTGATATTCAAGAATACAGATTAAGCGTTTAAAATTGAAAAACTAAAAACATGACGTCCTTCACTGATGAGGTCACTCCTCTTCATTTTTCACCATTAGCACATACTACAAGGTCTTAGACGGGAAGCTCTGCAATTGTACAGCACAAATGAGTCCTTAAAAGGCTCCGTTGCTCCATAAGAAGGTTCCCAGGGAAGAGTATGTTCATCTCTAGCTGCCATTAGGATGGGGTGGAAAATCAGCGTTTGGGAAGAGGAATCTATGGCTGACAAACTCTGGTGTCCTTAAAGCGGAGGTTTATGGTAAATGCTAGCCTTCAGAATTTTTTTCACATGATAATTTTGCTTTGCTTCAATGAGACAATGTTGTGATTAGAATGATATTCACGTTCCAGTTTTGCACATTTCTGTGTAATATCAGATCATTTATTTCACTCCCTCAAATTTTGGTTTCTTCTCTACCCAGGAAAAAAAGAACGATAGTGTTGCACAATGGCAATTATGAAACATGGAAATAACACAAGCTTCTGACCACAGTACATGCTCAGTATTAGTCCTTTCCTGCTGTTCTTATATGCTGCCTAGAATCCCTCTGATTTTCACTTTCTGGCTTCTAGCAAATACCATTCAGTTCAGTTCAGTTCAGTTCAGTTGCTCAGTCGTGTCCCACTCTTTGTGACCCCATGAATCGCAGCACACCAGGTCTCCTGTCCATCACCAACTCCCCGAGTTCACTCAAACTCACGTCCATCGAGTCAGTGATGCCATCCAGCCATCTCATCCTCTGTGGTCCCCTTCTCTTCCTGCCCCCAATCCCTCCCAGCATCAGAGTCTTTTCCAATGAGTCAACTCTTTGCATGAGGTGGCCAAAGTAGTGGAGTTTCAGCTTTAGCATCATTCCTTCCAAAGAACATCCAGGACTGATCTCCTTTAGAATGGACTGGTTGGATCTCCTTGCAGTCCAAGCAAATACCATTAGGAATTTCAAATATGTCAAGATTAATTATTTTTGTTTTCTGTGTGAACTAAGAGTCAGGAAGCACACATTTTTCTAGAATAATCTTGGACATTTTTGCTTAAAAGGGAAGCTAAATCTGATGACTGACCATTTCCTTGTTGGCTAGCTACAAAGGAAATGCACCCAAGCATAAGCTGGTCATGAGCAGAACTCACTATCTGGCCCTGAGAGCCTCTTGATATCAAGAAGATTGGTTAAAAGGAAATATTTCAACAGACATGGCCATCAGTTGAAAGATGGATTACCTGTCAGTAAGTTTCTTTTCAATTTATGCATTTTTTCCAAATGTGACATGAAGTTATTAAGTAAATACTGCTAGAAGACATAATGAAATACTGTATATCCGATTTTTCAAAAGTAATAACAAGTTGTAGCTATTGGTAAATTTATTTTGTTTCTTTTATTAAGTACTGAATTATATGACATGCTAGTAGCAAATAATTTTGCCACCTATCTTTTAAAATCCAAGTAAGTTTAAGAACAAAATCTTTACAAAATAAACTTGCCATTTGTTTCCATAAGAAAAGCAATTCCAGTTTCACATGAGTACTTTCTCTAATATGTGTACTTTCACCATCTCTACTTAGCCTTATAAATCACTGCTGCTGCTAAGTCACTTCAGTCATGTCCGACTCTGTGCGACCCCATAGACAGCAGCCCACCAGGCTCCCCGGTCCCTGGGATTCTCCAGGCAAGAACACTGGAGTGGGTTGCAATTTCCTTCTCCAATGCATGAAAGAGAAAAGAAAAAGTGAAGTCGCTCAGTCATGTCCGACTGTTCGCGACCCCATGGACTGCAGCCCACCAGGCTCCCCTGCCCATGGGATTTTCCAGGCAAGAGTCCTGGAGTGGGTGCCATCGCCTTCTCCGTATAAATCACTAGCTCCACTGAATTAAAATATGGGAAATATCAGTGTTTTCAGTGGATTATGATACATATTTCCATTTGTCATGTTCCTGCTTTACAACAGAGTGGGGCAAACTGTTTACATTTATAGATTGCAATCTTTGACATTCTAACTGAAAAATGATATGACATTGTTTCTATAAAACAGCATAATATGCAATTGTATACTGTACAATTCAATACACTGACATTACTCTTAAAATGGCTTATGTTTTAATGACTTTAAGCTCAATAGAATTCTACAACATGATAGCTACATAATTTTTTTTCTGTCATCTGTTATTCTATTAAATTGTACTCTTTATAAATGTGTAATACTGCAGATCGTGATTGCAGCCATGAAATTAAAAGACACTTACTCCTTGGAAGGAAAGTTATGACCAACCTAGATAGCATAGTCAAAAGCAGAGACATTACTTTGCCAACAAAGGTCCGTCTAGTCAAGGCTATGGTTTTTTCAGTGGTCATGTATGGATGTGAGAGTTGGACTGTGAAGAAAGCTGAGCACCAAAGAATTGATGCTTTTGAAGTGTGGTGTTGGAGAAGACTCTTGAGAGTCCCTTGGACTGCAAGGAGATCCAACAAGTCCATTCTAAAGGAGATCAGTCCTGGGTTTTCTTTGGAAGGAATGATGCTAAAGCTGAAATTCCAGTACTTTGGCCACCTGATGCGAAAAGTTGACTCATTGGAAAAGACTCTGATGCTGGGAGGGATTGGGGGCAGGAGGAGAAGGGGACAACAGAGGATGAGATGGCTGTGATGGATGTGAGTTTGAGTGAACTCCGGGAGTTGGTGATGGACAGGGAGGCCTGGCGTGGAAAGAGTTGGACCATGGATTTGCAAAAATCTGGACACGACTGAGCGACTGAACTGAACTGAACTGAATGGAATAAGGAAATTCACAAAACATTTTTTAAATGATTTTTGTGTCAAATTAACTTAAATTTAGAAAGCTATAATTTTTATATGTTTTAGTCATCTGAGATTAAATAAAATAATCTGTGACATAATAAAAGCCAAAATATTTTAAGATGTCATGGTGTTAACATTTATGTGTACTTGGAATTTTTAAATGAGCATGAGTGGCATTACATTGCCATGTCCTTAAACAGAGGCACAAATATATTGCTCGACTCTCTCACTATCTAGAGCTTTGAAATATTCACCAATGCTTGGTTTCTTTTGATATTGTAAAAACTGATTAAGACTCATTTTAGGGGGCAGGGGAGTGGCAGTAACTGTGTAAGATACTAAGTGACCTTAGCAAAGAGAAAGCAAACATAATCCAAAGAAATTTGGTAATTTGATATTTTACAAAATATGTCCCATTTTTGTAAAGGCCATTAAGTTATACAGCTTTGCTTTCAAAGCGCCAGAGAGAGGCGTTCGTGTCATTCATATGTCGTTTCACATGTTCATGCGATACTGGCACCTGTATGTCTCAAATCAAACGGCAGTAACTCAGGCTTAGCCAGGATCTTCAGGGGACAAGTGTGTGTGTGTGTGCTCAGTCGTGTCTGACTCTCTGTGGCCCCATGGACTGTAGCCCGCCAGGCTCCTCTAACCATGGAATTTCCCCGGCAAGAGTACTAGAGTGACTTGCCACTTTCTCCTCCAGGGGATCTTCTTGGCCCAGGGATCAAACCCACGTCTCTGGGTCACCTGCATTGGCAGGGAGTTTCTTTGCCACTGGGAAGCCTAGCGTTATAGTTACTTGCTATAAAAATAGAATAACTTAGATAACCATAAAAGAAATAAAACAGAAAAACACTCACTTTAAAGTATCATCATCTTGTGTGCAGTTTAGGAATACAAATGGACAAAAATAGCAGGGCAACACATAGGCCGAACATCCTAGATCCACAGCCAAGTGTATGTCCTTATCAACCAAAGCTTCATTTTTAGAATTTTGACATCATATGCCAATTAGGAAACATAATTTGGAGTTTCACCTAGCATCTTAGGAATCTCTCAGCAGCTATCAAGGAAATACATGGTATAGGAGTCGTGGCTTTTATTGAGATTATTTTGAAGGATACTTTACAAATGTACATAGGCTACATTCACTAAAAGAACCATGGAATAGTCATGCTTGGCTTTCAGGCCTGTTTGCAAATGACAGTAAAGCAAAAACTGATAGAAGTGAAAAGAGAAATAGGTTCATATATACAATAATAATTGAAGATTTCAACATCCATCCCTCAGAATTTGACAGTATAAATAGCAATAAAGTCAGTAAGGATATAGAAAATCTAAACATATGGTCACAATGTCATATGCTAAAGTTCTAACTCCTCATAGCTCAGAATATCACTGCGTTTGAAGATAAGGTCTTTAAAGCACAGACAGGGTCTTCTTCACTTAAAATGAAGTCATCAAGGTGAGACCTAGTCAGGTATGACTGGTGTCCTTTTAAGGAGAGGGAATTTGAACACACGTACAGAGGCAGATAATACAAAGACCCAGAGAGGAGATGGCCATCTGCAAGCTGGGAAGGAAGACTCGGAACCGATCCTTCACAGCCCAGAAGAGAACCAGCGCTGTGGGAAAGTAAACTTTTAGTATTTAAACCACCCGATTTGTGGTGCTTCTGTTACGCAGCCCTAGAAGACTAATGGTGTGGCAAAACTGTGAGGTGCTTCTGTTCTGTCTGTTCTAATCAGGAAGTTAACAGGCTGTCATGCAGTTGCTCATTTAAATGGTTCTTATCAGCTATTAGGCTAGAAATCCCATTAAACTAAGGAACGGGGACCTCCCTGGTAGTCCCGAGGTTAAGACTCCACCTTGTAATGCAGGGGATGCAGGTCCGATCCCTGGTCCCATAACTAAGATTCCACGTGCCACTAAGCAACAAAGCCCATGGCCCGCTACTTCCGAGCTGTGCGCTCCGGGCCCGGAGCTCCCCCGTGCTGCATGATGCGGCTAAGACCCAATGCCGCCACATAAATAAATAAATACTTTAAAGACAAGGAACACATTTTCTTGTTCATAGTTGTATCCTGAGGCTCTAACTCAGCACCTGCTCTAAAAAGGTTTTTGAAGTGGACTCATGCAATGAGCGGCCTGGTTACGTAATATTAGTAATTTGTGAGGCAAAATCTGAACAGGGCCAAATAAGCAGAATACAAGGCCATAGAGAAAGTGTAAGCAAGCATTCCCTTAAGAATAATTCCCTTAATAATTCCATGCACCAAGAACTTTATAAACTTTAGGCCATTTAATTCCCATTTTGTTCATTAGAAAATGAGACCAATAAAGCTTAATAAACTATCCGAGAACATACAGCGTGCCCTAGAATGGAGTGAGTTCATCCAAAGCAGAAGTCGGCAGACTTTTTCTATAAAGGACCAGGTTGTAATTACTTCAGGCTTTCCAGGTCGTACAGCCTCTGTAGCAACTATTCAACTCTGGCCTCAGAATTGAATAAAAGCAGCCACAGACAGTGAGTAAAGAGATGGGTGTCATGTCCAGTAAAACTTTACTTACAAAGCAGGTTGTGGACTGGAGGAGGTGACGCGGGTCTGTCCAGCTCTGATTGAAAGCGCTGTCTCTTAAAACTATCAGAACACGCGTCTTGACAAAATAAATTAAAATTAAAATGCAATCTCCATTCCTCTTTTTAAAGCCTGTATAAGAATTCCAATTAAGAACTATCCGTGTATTTTTAACACATGATGGTGTATCCCTCACTGTGATGGTTTAATTAGTATACAATCCATGCCTAGTTAAATGTAAATGAAGTGCTTACTTCATGATAATTTAAAATGCTGTGTTGTATCATGAGCAGTTATTAAAAGGCTCATTGACATGATTGCTTATTTTGTTCTAAAATTTATTGTCAAGATGCAGCTTGGCAAGTTTTATCATTTCTTTTTTAAATACTAAACAAGTCTATGGCATTGAATAAGAATGTCTACTAGAATATTTTCTTTGGAGCATATAAAAAAAGTATAATAGTATTAATACAATAGATTATGTGTGTGTTAGTTGCTTCAGTTCAGTTCAGTTCAGTCTCTCAGTCGTGTCCAACTCTTTGCGACCCCATGAACTGCAGCACGCCAGGCCTCCCTGTCCATCACCAGCTCCCGGAATTCACTCAAATGCACGTTCATCGAGTCGGTGATGCCATCCAGCCATCTCATCCTCTGTCATCCCCTTCTCCTCCTGCCCCCAATCCCTCCCAGCATCAGAGTATTTTCCAATGAGTCAACTCTTCGTATGAGGTGGCCAAAGTACTGGAGTTTCAGCTTTCGCATCATTCCTTCCAAAGAAATCCCAGGGCTGATCTCCTTCAGAATGGACTGGTTGAATCTCCTTGCAGTCCAAGGGACTCTCAAGAGTCTTCTCCAACACCACAATTCAAAAGTATCAATTCTTTGGTGCTCAGCTTTCTTCACAGTCCAACTTTCACATCCATACATGACCACTGGAAAAACCATAGCCTTGACTAGATGGACCTTTGTTGGCAAAGTAATGTCTCTGATTTTCAATATGTTATCTAGGTTGGTCTCAACTTTCTTTCCAAGGAGTAAGTGTCTTTTAATTTCATGACTGCAATCACCATCTGCAGTGATTCTGAAGCCCAAAAAAATGAAGTCTGACACTGTTTCCCCATCTATTTCCCATGAAGTGGTGGGACCAGATGCCATGATATTCGTTTCTGAATGTTGAGCTTTAAGCCAACTTTTTCACTCTCCACTTTCACTTTCATCAACAGGCTTTTTAGTTCCTCTTCACTTTCTGCCATAAGGGTGCTATTATCTGCATATATGAGGTTATTGATATTTCTCCCGGCAATCTTGATTCCAGCTTGTGCTTCTTCCAGCCCAGCATTTCTCATGATGTACTCTGCATGTAAGTTAAATAAGCAGGGTGATAATATACAGCCTTGAGGTACTCCTTTTCCTATTTGGAACCAGTCTGTTGTTCCATGTCCAGTTCTAACTGTTGCTTCCTGACCTGCATATAGGTTTCTCAAGAGGCAAGTCAGGTGGTCTGGTATTCCCATCTCTTCCAGAATTTTCCACAGTTTATTGTGATCCACACAGTCAAAGGCTTTGGCATAGTCAATAATGTAGAAATAGAAGATTTTCTGGAATTGTCTTGCTTTTTCCATGATCCAGCAGATGTTGGCAATTTGATCTCTGGTTCCTCTGCCTTTTCTACAACCAGCTTGAACATCAGGAAGTTCACGGTTCACGTATTGCTGAAGCCCGGCTTGGAGAATTTTGAGCATTACTTTTACTAGCGTGTGAGATGAGTGCAATTGTGCGGTAGTTTGAGCATTCTTTGGCATTGCCTTTCTTTGGGATTGGAATGAAAACTGACCTTTTCCAGTCCTGTGGCCACTGTTGAGTTTTCCAAATTTGCTGGCATATTGAGTGCAGCACTTTCACAGCATCATCTTTCAGGATTTGAAATAGCTCCACTGGAATTCCATCACCTCCACTAGCTTTGTTCGTAGTGATGCTTTCTAAGGCCCACTTGACTTCACATTCCAAGATGTCTGGCTCTAGGTCAGTGATCACACCATTGTGATTATCTGGGTCATGAAGCTCTTTTTTGTACAGTTCTTCTGTGTATTCTTGCCACCTCTTCTTAGTATTTTCTGCTTCTGTTAGGTCCATACCATTTCTGTCCTTTATCGAGCCCTTTATCTTTGTATGAAATGTTCCCCTGGTATCTCTAATTTTCTTGAAGAGATCTCTAGTCTTCCCCATTCTGTTGTTTTCTTCTATTTCTTTGCATTGATCGCTGAGGAAGGCTTTCTTATCTCTCCTTGCTATTCTTTGGAACTCTGCATTCAGATGTTTATATCTTTCCTTTTCTCCTTTGCTTTTCACTTCTCTTCTTTTCACAGCTATTTGTAAGGCCTCCTGAGACAGTCATTTTGCTTTTTTGCATTTCTTTTCCATGGGGATGGTCTTGATCCTTGTCTCCTGTACAATGTCACGAACCTCTGTGCATAGTTCATCAGGCACTTTGTCTATCAGATCTAGGCCCTTAAATCTATTTCTCACTTCCACTGTATAATCATAAGGGATTTGATTTAGGTCATACCTGAATAGTCTAGTGGTTTTCTCTACTTTCTTCAATTTCAGTCTGAATTTGGCAATAAGGAGTTCATGATCTGAGTCACAGTCAGCTCCTGGTCTTGTTTTTCCTGACTATATAGAGCTTCTCCATTTTTGGCTGCAAAGAATATAATCAATCTGAATTCTGGTGTTGACTACCTGATGATGTCCATGTATAGAGTCTTCTCTTGTGTTGTGTGAGTTGCTTAGCTGAATCCGACTCTTTGCAACCCCATAGACTGCAGCCCACCAGGCCCCTCTGTCCATGGGATTCTCCAGGCAAGAACACTGGAGTGGGTTGTCATTTCCTTCTCCAAAAGGAACTATAGAAAGAAAAAAAGTGAAGTTGCTCAGTCGTGTCTGACTCTTTGCAACCTCATGGACTGTAGCCTACCAGTCTCCTCCATCCATGGAATTTTCCAGGCAAGAGTACTGGAGTGGGTTGCCATTTCCTTCTCCAACAGATTATGTATCTATTCAAAAATATACAGTTGATCTTTGAACAGGAATGTTTGAACTAATGGGTTTACTTATATACAGATTTTTTTCAATAGTAAATACTATGAAACTATGCAGTCCAAGGCTGATTGAATCTAAGGATACAGAGGAATCGCAGATATGGAGGAACCAAAAACAAGCAGATTTTTTACAAGCAGATTTTCTACTGCAAAGAGGGTCAGTAGCCCTAACCTCCACACTGTTCAAGTGTGTGGTACACTAGAAACCTAGACAACTGCTACATGATCCCAGCCTTATGGCTACTTAATATTTTTAGCAGTGTTAAGAGCACACTCTTAATATTTCTATTATATCATTTTCACCCTTCATGCTATTTTTTTTTTTTTTTTTGGTCTGAAGATGCTGATGGAAAAAGTGATGGTCTTTTATGAGCTAGAGGATTTTGGAAACTTCAGAACAATTTTTTTCATTGAATAATCCTGGCAAATATACATAAATGGGCTTTACTAGACAAGATTTATATTATAATACATCCCATCTAAATAAATATTTTCAACCTGTCTTGTCCTTAAGAGTAATGTGGGATTTATTTATTTATTTATCTTTAGAAGAGGATTCCTTGTTGCCATGCATGGATCCTGTGATTTAGTAGATCTGAGGTGAGGCTAGGGATTTGCCATAATCCAAATCTGCGTTTTGAATTCACACAAGTTACTTGAGGATCACAATTTAGGAAAAATCACCTAACTTCTTAGATTGATTTCTAGGTAATTGGGTTTACACAGCTCAACAGAAGTAGGATATAACATCATACAAGAGTTTCCTTGTAGGAACTTCTGTGAATTACAGCACAGAAGATAGATCAGGAGGTTTTAAGTGAAGTACATGCATGTTGACCTCTTAAAATAGAGCAGCAGGAGCCAATGGAAGCAGCATTGAAAGAAACCCTTATTCCCACACACACACACACAAAGTGAAGTTTTACCAACTCCTCGCTGTGTTGGAAAGTCATATTCTACTGAAGTCTGTGTCATCCCCCATGTCTAACTCTTCTGTTCCCTAGCTGTTTACTCGCTTAAGCATGTTGGAAATACATGAGCAGTTTCTTAACATGACAGACAATATAAATCAAACAAAGCAGTGGTCTGAGGGTGAGAATGAAGTCCCTGTCTTACTCCTGATTTTAATAGGAATCTGTCTGGCCTTCCTATTAAGTCGATCTCCTCACCAATCTGCTAGACTCTTAATAGTTTATATGAATATAATCTTTAACTGGGCTCAGTCACATAAGTCATCCAGATGATCTCAACATATCACCATCTCAAGGATGTGTCCTTGGGCAGCATCTAGCAAGGGGGTGCACATTCCTTCAAGGACAGGGAGAGGACGAGGCCCTGCTGATTGCCAGGCTCCTGCCACCAGCTCACATCAGGCTTGCTCTCTCCTTCCCTAACAACAGTACATTTACAACTCCAGAAACCCAATAAAGTAAAGTGAAGTTGCTCAGTCATGTCTGATTCTTTGCGACCCTGTGGACTGTAGCCTGCCAGGCACCTCCATCCATGGGATTTCCCAAGCAAGAATATTGGAGTGGGTTGCCATTTCCTTCTCCAGGGGATCTTCCCCACCCAGGGATCGAACCCAGGTCTCCCGCATTGCAGGCATATGCTTCAACCTCTGAGCCACCCGGGAAGCCCAATAGACCTCCTTATTTGTATGGAATCAATAGGACTCTCACGGGGCAGGGAGTTGTAACCCTGAGGGCTAAGGTGAGGATCTGAATCTAAGTCAGCCCCGATAAGGTAGGGTTCAGAGGTCTGCGGCCTATGGAAGAATTTAGTAATGGCATTTAGGAATGGGCAAAGACACGCTGGTGGCTTAGTGGTAAAGAATCCGCCTGCCAATGCAAGAGATGCAGACACGGGGTTCGATCCCTGGGTTGGGAAGATCCCCTGGAGGAGGAAATGGCAACCCGCTCCAGCATTCTTGCCTGGAAATCCCATGGACAGAGGAGCCTGACGGACTACAGTCCATGGGGTCACAAAGAGCCACACACAATTGAGTGAGCATGCACAAAGACGTGCTTTTTAAGTTTTAAGGAAACTGATTCCAACTTGAGGAAAATATGCCAGTAGGACAGTAGGAACTAGGACTGGAAATAGTTCTCAGCAGCCGTGATGGGTACTGGGTTTTCTTTGAAGGTGATGAAAATATTTGAAGGTGATGAAAATGTTTTGGAAATAGAAATGTCACTGAATTGTTCACTTTGAAATGATTAATATTATGTTATGTAAATTTTATCTAAAAAAATTCAGCTACTCAAGCAAATAATAGAACTTGAATTATAATTTTAATTATGGCATTTAAGAAAAAATTAAGATAGACCAAATATCACAGATGTATGTGGAAAAAATATTCTTTCAGAAATTATATCTACTGCTCTCTCTTTCATGGGGCTAAAATGCTCTCAGTTCAAGAGACATCTTTAGGTGCCAGGATTTTTTTAGCATCAAAACAAATATTGAAAAGGGGCAATTACTTATGTTCTCTGAAATACCAGTTATTCTTTTTTTCTATCAAACCATTTCTCTCACAGGAAAAAAAAAAAAATGCTGATTGCTCCACCAGTCAAAGGCTTTCAAGGAATCAAAAATAAAAGAATGTAATGCAAATGTGCTAAGTCACTTCAGTCGTGTCCAACTCTTCGCAACCTCTGTGGACTGTACCCGCCAGGCTCCTCTGTCCATGGGATTCTCCAGGCAAGAATACTGAAGTTGGTTGCCATATCCTTCTCCAAGGGATCTCCCTGACAGGGGGAGTGTGTCTCCTGCCATTGCAAGTTAATTCTTTGCCACTGAGCCTCCAGAAAATAGTATATTTGCATTATACCCATATACACCATAGGTATAAGGCAAATACCCATGACCAAATGTCCTAAATTCACATCAGAGCGAAATGACAAACACAAACACAAATATTTAGTGTCCTAAAAATAATACAGAGGAATACTAGAGGGAAAAATTGTTTCTATAGTAAGGTAAGCCCCTGGTGGCTCAGATGGTAGAGTCTGCCTGCAGTGCAGGAGACCCAGGTTTGATCCCTGGTGGGGAAGATCCCCTGGAGAAGGAAATGGCAACCCACTCCAGAATCCCATGGACAGAGGAGCCTAGCAGGCTACAGTTTATGGGGGTCACAAAGAGTTGGACACAGCTGAGCGACTTCACTTTCTTTCTTTCCTAGTAAGGTTGAGAGAAAGGCACAAACTTATGTGACACAATCATCTAAAGGAGACTGAACATTGTATGCTTGCTAACCTAAAGTTACCTCTGCAAAACACTGTTGAGAAAGCGCTATGCAAAGGGAGGCAGTGACAAGCTAAACAAGATAACGTACTGACAGAAGTAAAAAAAGGACCACGTTCCTGGTGGGTTACACACACATTCACATGTTCATCCAAATGAAAAGTTAGTAAAGGGAGGCATGTCCAGGAGTCTTCAGAGAACATACATCTTGGTGATTTATACAATTAATTTTCTAATGTGGGTGTCTGGATTCACTTTTGCATACATACTATGAATTTCCTATTTGCCCTGAGATTAATAAAAAAAAATATGCATCTCTCATTATATGGAGAATCTTTGTTAAGAATCAATAAGAAAAATATCAGCAAAATGGTTTAGTTTCAAAAGCATTTTCCGTACTTCTACACAAATATTTAGAAGTAAATGTGAGAAAATAATGGACTGAACAGTTTAGTAAATTTTAGGAAATCAATTCACTGTAAACATTAAATAATAATTTACAATATTTTTCTTGACTAGGTCTGTATTTTTTAAATGGTGGATAAAGATAAAAAACTGAGTACATTTAAAATTTGTATGTGTCTATTATAGTTTTAAAATATGCTGTAAATAAAATTTCCATTTAAAATTCAAAATGGCCTTTTTGGAGATATTTTATTAAAGCGATTAATTTGGTTGTTTTACTTGCACATTGAATGTTTTGAAATTGAGTAGTTACTATAATTATGTCATTACAATAATTATGCAATTACTCTCTGTAATTATATCATTTAATTATATAAGTATACTTACAGGAATTAGTTGTATAATTAGAACGTATAATTACATAGTATCGATAAAACAGAAAGCTGTACTTTAAAGCACACTAACTTGAATATATTGACCCATTTCAAAGTACAGTATTCAACATATTGGCTGTTTATCCTGTATGAAATTTCTCAAATTAAAAAAAACTTTTTATCTTGAAAGAACCATAAGTTTTCAGAAAGTCTGAATTCCTTTCATCCATATACCCCATGCAAACTTTGTCAATTATCCAATTGTTTCTATTTTTTGCAGAATGATCCAATCTAGGATCAAGCATGTCTCTTTTGACTTGCTCAATATGTGTATATGTGTGTAGGTATGTGTATATGTATATACGTATGTGTATGTATGTATCCGTCTGTCTGTCATCTTTACATTTTATTGTTTATCCATTTAACCTTCTCATCAAAAACATGGCTTCGCAGTGTCACCGCCAATTCCAATAAAAAACATAAGGTTCATTCTAGCTTTTCTCATTATCATATTTATAGCTACCTTTTCTACTTAAGAACTTGATTCTCACTATCCTCAGTATATTTCCTTATTTACTCAGCTCTGGGACAGTCCCTCAGTCCTGTCCAGATCTCTGTGATTTTATTATTTGGAATGTTACAGATCAATTATTCTGTACAATGACCCTCAGTTTGGGTTTCTCTGCTATTTCCGCATGATTAAATTAAGGCTTTCACTTTTGACAGGAATCCTCCAGAGAGATTCTACATTTTTCTTATATCCCTCTGGAGCTTTATAATTTCACTGTGTTCCATTACTACTGATGTTAGCTTTAAGTAGTTAAATAAAGTGATATCTGTCAGTTCCTTCACTGTAAAATTTCTCATTTTCCATATATATTAAAAAAATATACAGAGATACTTTGGTATTATGTAAATATCTCACCTTGTGTCCTAATTTCATCTCTAGCTGATCAAAATTCACCTAGCAGATGAATAAAGAATAAAGATAAATAAAAGAATATAGAAAAATAAAGAATCCTGCCTAAATAAAATAAAGAATCTTGCCTAAATAAAATAAAGAATCTTGCCTAAAAAAGTGTATAATTATGACAGCTACCAAATGGTGATTTTTTTATAATTATCTTATTTTTATTTTTATTAGTATTCTCTTGTAAGAAAGAGCTTTCTCTTATTCACTTATTCTGTTATCTATAGCAATATAAGTTCACAGATTACTGTTGTTTAGTTGCTAAGTTGTGTCCAGCTGTGCGACCCCATGGACTGTGGCCCACCAGGCTCCTCTGTCCTTGGGGTTTCCCAGGCAAGAACACTGGAGTGCGTAGCCATTTCCTTCTCCAGGGATCTTCCTGATGCAGGGACTGAGGCCACGTCTCCTGCACTGGCAAGTGGATTCTTTACCATTGAGCCACGGGGTCCCCCTCATAGGTTACTAAATAGTGCTAAGTATTTACCATGATAAAGTTTATCATCATTATTGCTTAGTTTGATGCCCAAATTATGTCAGCGCGCATGACCCTTCCAGACGCCATCCTGCATTGACAGCCTCCGCCTCAGCTGCTCTCACAAGGCCCCAACCCCCTCTTGGAAAGGCTTCCCACAACCACGTGTCTCCCTTAATTCTGAGTAGCTAAGTAGTCCATCCACGGTTGTACATTGCTCTCCCAAACCCCATAATAAACCACCACCTCGTACCTCGAGTAGTGGTATAAATGTCTGTGTTATCCAAGGGGCCATAAATCCCAGTGTTCTTAGCAACCGGTAGCTGCATAACACATTTTTACTACATATATGTATGCCAACTGCATGTATTATTCAATATGTTTCTAACAAGGAATAAAAGGATTTGAAAACTTTCAAGAACTTCTATAATATTTTCATCTTTATCCTGATACATCAGTGTATCCTGATACACTGATCAGAGTTATCAACAATTTAAAGTATTCTGGTATGACCAGGAGAATTAACAACAAGGAAAATGAAAGATTTGAGGGGTGAAGATAAGAAGAATTTTTATTTTTATTTTTATTTTTTTAAGAAGAATTTTTAAAAATTAATAGTTGTGAATTTATTTGTTTAGCTATATCACCAAAATATGTGACTCTAAATTGCAAGTAGAATGGTCAATTAGATAGCAAAATGTTGGCGAACTGGGAAGAAAGCGTATGTACCAAAGTTGCAGATACAACTGTGCTGTGAAAGACACCACATGTATATAACTCATCTCATAAACACGTCCCATAAAGTAAAAGTTTTTAACACTTTGGTATCAATATTTGATATCTAGCAAACTTTCTTTTTTATACAATTCTATATTATTCCAGTGATCTATGGGTCATAACGGGCTTCTCAGGTGCCGCTACTGGTAAAGAACCCTCCTGCCAATGCAGGAGACATTAGAGACACAGGTTCAATTTTGTGTTGGGAAGATCCCCTGGAGGAGGGCATGGCAGCCCATTCTAGTATTCTTTCCTGGAGAATCCCATAGAGAGAGAAGCCTGGCGAGCTACAGTCCACAGGGTCACAAAGAGTCAGACAGGACGGAAGCAATTTATCATGCACACACGTGCCATGAAGTTTATAAATCTCTGATTTTCCCCTTTATTTTTAAGTAAGGAAGTATAATCACAAATATAATGAGTCTGTGTTCTTTTCCACCAGTTTATTCTGCCTTTTACTGCTAAATAACTTTGAGACTTGCATTTGTTTAAAGACATTAAAAATTTTTAAGTCCTATATTCCTGCCTGGAGAATCCCATGGACAAAGGAGCCTGGTGGGCTACAGTCCAGCGGTCACAAGGAGTAGGATACCACTGAAGTGGCTTGGCACACAGCCACATATAATTATTTATATAGACAGAAAAAAAATACAGAATGCTAATTTCCCAAAGCCCTAGTGATAAAATCAAACTATTATTATGTCCCTTTTGCATTATAAGTGTTTGCATTTACATGTTATTTGGTGCATGTTTCCATCTGTATAAAAATATATAGATTATTTTCTTAGACAAGCTTCTTTTCTTCGCCAAAAAAGAAAGGCAATGTTCCATAAAGGAAAGAGCACAGGACCTAAATTCAGATTGAACTAAATTCAGTTTCTAGGTCTGACTCATATAGTTATATGATATATAGAAATAATTTTTTAGACAAAAAAGGGATCAGAAGTCAAAGTGTTAGCTGTTCAGTCATGTCCGACTCTCTGCGACCCCAGGACTATGTAGCCTGACAGGCTCCTCTGTCCATGGGATTTCCCAGGCAAGAATACTGGAGTGGGAAAGGGGATAATAACATTGAATTTGCCTAATTCTTATGAGGACTTTAGACATTTTATGTGTAGTGACAAGAGTAACTTAAATGTTCTATAAATACTTCTTTTATAATTAAAACATCTTTCGACTGGTTGTAATCAGTGCCATAAAAACACAATTTTAAGTAAATAAAAAGTGCAAATGATTAAACAAGTGGAATTGAGAGGGTGAAATGAGCCCCCACTTTATCAGGATTCAGAAGACATATTATTGGCACTGAATTAATTCCATAAGATGTCGTCAATAGTAGTTAGAAATATCAAAAAGATTTGTCCACCTTCAAATGGATGATTAAAATTTTGTTGTAATCATAAGAAATAACTCATTAATGTTTCATCATGTATTAGATTGTGAATGGGAAAAAATGGTATTCACTTCAGGAAGAATGACATAAGAAAACATAAGAAATCAAACACTGAATTGGAAGTGATTTCTCACGGTGTTTTGTCAATGTTATCATTAAAATCTCTTCCAAACACTCTCTTTTAATGATTAGTGATGAAAGGATTTGGAATTGTTATGGATAATGACAGAAACCAAGACACTAAAGTTACTAATGATGTTTTATGTAATTACACATAAATTCCACATATGTAAATAAACTAATTCCTATCTTGTTATCATTCCAGAGGCAATTTATCTGGTAGGACATAATCGAACACAGAAAAGAGAAAACAAATGAAGTAAAACACACATCTGGACAGCAGAGATCAATGTGACCACGTCCATCATGAGAAAAAGGCCTTTGCATTGTCATTCCACACGTGCGTGCTGAGTCACTTCAGTCACGCCCAACTCTTCGTGACCCTATGGACGACAGCCCGCCAGGCTCCTCCGTCCATGGAAGTCTCCAGACAAGAAGACTGGAGTGGGTTGCCATGCCCTCCTCCAAGGGATCTTCCCGACCCAGGAATCGAACCCGTCTCCTCCGTCTCCTACATTGGCAGGCAGCTTCTTTACCAATAGCACCACTGGGGAAGACTGCAATGTCATTAGAGATATATTAATAAGCCTAGTTAATTTTCCTCCAAATTATAGTAATTAAATTTCCCTGCCTACCGAAGATTTACAGTGAAGGTAACTAAGGGAGAATCCACAGAAACAGACTTACCGATTGCAGCAAATATTGTAGATAACTATTCGCCACTGATGGAATGAAAAGAAAGTGACAGAAGTAGGATTGACATTCTTAAAATGCATGTTAGGAAAGCAATCTGCTGTGTGTGACAAAACTATGTAAGCTGAGCACAGTTCCTGTTTTCAGATGTTCGTTCTTGTTTTATGTGCTCAGTTAACGTGGAAGCAGAGAGGTGAGCCAGCGTGCCATTTCCCAAAATCAAAACGACTTCTTGGCCAGCTTAGGTATTACATCTTTGCTGCTTTTCTTTCCAATGAATTTCCAAGTAGCTGTATAGAAATAATTTTTAAGAATAATTTCACCCACTTCGACTTTGCTTCAGAAGTACCTTCTCATTTGATCGATAAGGGAAAATGATATAGGCTCTCTAAAAAGCATCGATGACTAGAGCACAGAAGTGACCACTAAGTGACACCCTCATTAAGCAAAGATTAGTTTTCACGAGTTTAAGGCAGTCACCTCGATACATCTGAAATGGTTCCTCATGTGGCACACCTCCTTCTCTGTGGTTCAGTTTAACTGAAGTCTTCTTACTATTTGCAGGACTCTTGTGCGTGTTTAAGTATTATAGAAAATATGCAAATTAGTACACATAAACCTTGTTTGCTCAAAGTGCTTAGTTTTCCGGTGTTTTCTTCTACATTTAAAATTTCAAAGTTTTTTGATAACTATAGGATAAAAGAGAGGAAAATCAAATATACATGTTTCTAAGGATGATGTTGGGAATCCCCCGTGAGATAGACACTGTGATGGGTTTGCACTGTGTCAGAGGCGCTGCCTTCAAACTCTTCTTCATAGTATCCCCTTTGTTTTATGACTCTGGGTTAAGGCTGGCCACAGAGGGAATTAGTGCAAAAGCTGGAAGGCAGAAAAGAGCGCTCTGCTGTGTCCGCTGGGAACAGGTGCGCAGAGGCGCCGCAGCCCTGCTTCCGGCCCCGCTCACGCGCTGCTCGCCGTGTGGGTGTGGGGCAGCCCCGGGACTCCACGTTCTCCCAGCTCCCCCGATCTCTTCTTTTAGACTCAAGGAGTCTCAGGTCAGGTGCCTGTGCTGCCTTGTGGTGCATGGTGCCAACTTACCCATCACCCATGGCATCAGGATCGAAAGCAGCAAGAGATAGATGTGAGTTCCAAGGAGACTTCATGATTCTGGTTTTTGTCCGTGGGTGTCAGTTTTCCCCAGCGTTACCATCTTTTCTTCCCGACTGCCAGCTCTGCTGACTTCAGGCCAAACACAGGATAGAAACAACTAGCTCCCACCCCCGTGTGAAGTCTCATCTTTATAATGAATGCTTACTCTGTGTACCTTAATGGGAACTGTGCTGCTCTGACCAACCTTGATGCAAAACTAGTGATGTAACCAGTAGAACATAAGCATGACGGCGACAGAGAACTGGTGGTGTTATTTTCGTTTGTTTCTCCAGTAACTAGAACACTGTCTGGTGTATAATTGTTGTTTAGTCAATGATGCTTTTGAACTGTGGTGTTGGAGAAGACTCTTGAGAGTCCCTTGGACTGCAAGGAGATCCAACCAGTCCATTCTGAAGGAGATCAGCCCTGGGATTTCTTTGGAAGGAATGATGCTGAAGCTGAAACTCCAGTACTTTGGCCACCTCATGCGAAGAGTTGACTCATTGGAAAAGACTCTGATGCTGGGAGGGATTGGGGGCAGGAGGAGAAGGGGACGCCAGAGGATGAGATGGCTGGATGGCATCACTGACTCGATGGATGTGTGTCTGAGTGAACTCTAGGAGTTGGTGATGGACAGGGAGGCCTGGCGTGCTGCGATTCATGGGGTCGCAAAGAGTCGGACACAACTGAGCGACTGAACTGAACTGAACTGAACTGAGTAATCATGTCAGACTATTGCCACTCCATGGATAGTAGCCCACCAAGTTCCTCTGTCCATGGGATTTCCCAGGCAAGGATACTGGAGTGGGTTTCCATTTTCTTCTGCACTGGCATATAATAGATGCTCAGTAAATCTACTGGAGTGAGTGATTACCTCAATGGCCAGGACTGGGAAAAGACAAGAGAAGAAATATGGGAATATCAGGAAGGACAGAAGTGCATACATTTAGGATTGCTTTGGGACCTTGCTCTTGCCATAGGACAAAGTAATACTAATGCTTCTCAATGTCTAGGTCACTATTCATTACTAGCTACTAGTCACACGTGGTTATTGAAAACATGAAATGTGGCCAGTGAGAATTAAAATGTTCTGTAAGCATAAAATACACACCAGGGTTCAAAATTTGGAGAAGGCAATGGCACCCCACTCCAGTACTCTTGCCTGGAGAATCCCAGGGACAGAGGAGCTTGGTAGGAGGCTGTCTATGGGGTCACACAGAGTCGGACACGACTAAAGCGACTTAGCAGCAGCAGCAGCAGAATGTAAATATCACGTTAATAATTTGAATGTTGAAACTTGAAATGATAACACTTTGCATATTTTGAATTAAATAAAATATATTGTTAAAATTAATTTTCCCACATTCTTTTTTACTTTTCTATGTGGCTACTAGGAAACTTCAATTAAATATTTGGCTGACATCATATGCTAACAGACAGTACCTAAGTGGTTCTTTTGTAAAGATTTCTAAATCATTAAAAATAACAGCAGTTTCATTTTATTAACAAGTAAAATGATGTCTTCCAGACATGTTCTAATTTAATCCTCACAAGAGTTTCTTGGTTTAGCTACTGTTTACTGATGAGGAACTGGATCTGTGGTGGGTGAGGCATGTTGAAAGTTACATGTATTGTGATAGAAAAGCTCTTTGAAATCAGGAGCCGTGTCTTCTACCACCTTTTGCAGCTGATTTTGCCAGTGAAAGTAATGATAGCATCTTTTGTATAAAACAACGACTTCCATGAGCAGTAAGAAACTTTCATGCTTTTATTTACATGCTTGAATCCTGTAAGTAAAAATGCCACTTTCAAATTCTCTTTGGGCTATAGCAATCTATTTCAGTGTATCTCTAGGAATAGTCTTAAAATATCCAATTCCTAAAGCCACAAAAAATTTAGGAAAATTGGCCTCTGACTGCTTCCAAAGGGACATGCATATATATATACTCATTTTATAACCTACATTCTATAATTTCAAAATATATTCACATAATCCTGACAACTCTATGGATCACTTTAGAATTATGTTTTGAATATAAATTGATCATATGGACAAGAGTCCAATGATAATTTTAAAAATTCTACTTTCATCTTTGTCAAAAACTGTGTCTAAGGATGATTAATAATTTCACCTAGATAAAACTACAACTTCCTCTGTATATTTAGGGTTTTGATTTTTCTTCAATCTTGCTTAATTCTACAAAAAAGTCAAATATTTTCAATAAGTTTTTTTTTTTTAATTCATATATGTTTGTACAACATTTGGAAGTTTTTTACCCAGATGTAAATATGTCATTCTTTCTGAAGTACTTATTGCCATAGAGATTTTATCTAATCCTCCCGGGAAATATGCAAACACATGAACTTAAATAATGGATTCTTCATGAAATAACATTTTTATGTAAATGTTGCCTGCTAAACTTCAGATTAAAGGTGCATAAAATTAAACTCTTCTCAGATATTTAGATCATTTGACAAGTTTTTTCAAAAAAGAATTTCCTAAATAAGTGTAGGTTTGGAAAATATTTTACACAAAAAATACAAAAATCAGTTTATGTACGTTCTTACAATGCTTGGATGAAGACGAGTACCCTCAATTATATGGCCAGTAAGGTTGTGCTTGGTCTGTTATTTTAGAGAGTATTTATTAGCATTTAGTTTATGTTCGAATATCTGATAGTATAAGAACAAGCATCTCTTTTTTTTTCTATATATATTCCTTAGTCTTAGTCACATAATTTTTTTTTCCCTTTATGCCTGGAGCTGATGATTACACAACAAAACAGCTCAGTTTAAACTTTGTACTAAGGATTCTGTTCAGTCACTCAGTCGTGTCCGACTCTGTGACCCCATGGACCACAGCACGCCAGGCCTCCCTGTCCATCTCTAACTCCCAGAGTTTACTCAAACTCATGTCCATTGAGTCGGTGGTTCCATCCAACCATCTCATCTTTTGTCTTCCTCTTCCTCCCACCTTCAGTCTTTCCCAGCATCAGGGTCTTCTCAAATGAGTCAGTTCTTCCCATCAGGAGGCCAAAGTATTGGGAGTTAGTTTCAGCTTTAGCATCAGTCCTTCCAATGAACACCCAGGACTGATCTCCTTTAGGATGAACTGGTTGGATCTCCTTGCAGTCCAAGGGACTCTCAAGGGTCTTCTCCAACACCACAGTTTAAAAGCATCAATTTTTCTGTGCTCAGCTTTCTTTATTGTCCAGCTCTCATATCCATACATGACCACTGGAAAAACCATAGCCTTGACTAGACGGACCTTTGTTGGCAAAGTAATGTCTCTGCTTTTTAATATGCTGTGTAGGTTGGTCATAACTTTCCTTCCAAGGAGCAAGGGTCTTTTAATTTCACGTCTGAAGTCAGCATCTGCAGTGATTTTGAAGCCCCCAAAAATAAAGTCAGCCACTGTTTCCACTGTCTCCCCATCTATTTGCCATCAAGTGATGGGACTAAGGATTATATAGCAACAATTTATCCTGCTTGAGGATGGTTTCTCCTTCTTGAAAACCTTCTGACTAATCCTGTTATCTTAAAATGTATATTATGGGAGTGGGTCTGGCAAGATCTTTCTATTGTTAGTTCTAATCCTGTCATCTTAAAATGTAAATTGTGGGAGTGGGTCTGGTAAGATCTTTTCAACCTTGAGACATTCTTTTGGTTTATTGTAATAACTAATTTTGGAGAAGGAAATGGCAACCCATTCCAGTACTCATGCCTGGAAAATTCCATGGATGGAGAAGCCTGGTGGGCTACAGTCCATGAGGTCACAAAGAGTCAGACATGACTGAGCGACTTCACTTCAATAACTAATTTTAAAAGTATATAATGCCCTTGCTAACATGAGGGGGGCACTCTCCTTCCCGCTTCTGATGTCTATGTCAGAAGCTTTCTTCTGTCCCTTTTCATACTTTAATAAAACTCTGCTACACAAAAGCTCTTGAGTGATCAAGCCTGGTCCCTGGTCCCGAAGCTAAATCTTCAGAGATTCACACCGTTCGTGGTAAACTATCAATGTTTGCTCATGTACAGGTAGTCTCTTCCATCTGTTAACGTTAAAATTACTGATCTCAAATTACTATTAATACCTACCAGAAGATGTAGACCTACATGATTCCTTTTTATGTCACCAAAAATATCACCCTTTGTGAAGAGGAACATAATTAATGCAAATCAAACTCAATAGCAATAAGTATCACTGCAGTGAGAATTGGGAAATAGAAAAATTCTTACAAATGCTAAATTATGGTTCCTTTTATTCCAGCAGTAATTAGGATATCCACGTTTTGGTAAGAAACATGTCTTGGTACTTCTTTTAATCAGAACTGGAATCTATGTGGTTAATCATGAGTACTAGATTTTGTGCCATGGAGACAGTCCCCTACACCCAATATATAAAAATTTTATCCAGTCAATCTTGCACTGATGATATGTCCATTTTTAGTTGTCTGAAAAATAAAAGAAGTTTTAAATTTTATAATATTTAGATAATAGAATTTATTTTCTAAAATGCCATTTCATCAGATTATTCATACAAAGGATTGAGCTTCACTGCTGTGTGCTGGGTTCAGCTGCTCAGCCGTGTCCGACTCTGTGTGACCCCATGGACTGTAGCCCACCAGGCTTCTCTGTCCATGGGACTCTCCTGGCAAGAACACTGGAGTGTGTTGCCGTGTCTTTCTCCAGGATATCTTGCCAGCCCAGGGATTGAACACACATCCCTCGTGTCTCCTACATTGTCGGGTAGATTCTTTACCATTAGTACCACCTAGGAAGTTCATGCTATGCTAAGACGCTTCAGTTCTGTCCGACTCTTTGTGACCCCATGGACGGTAGCCCACCAGGTTCCCCTGTCCATGGGACTCTCCAGGCAACAACACTGGAGTGGGTTGCCATGCCCTCCTCCAGGGGATCTTCTGGATCCAGGGATCGAACCTGCCTCTCTTATGTCAACTGCATTGGCAGGCAGGTTCTTTACCGCTAGCACCATGGGAAGCTCATGCTTCATTGCTAATGCTTTTGAGTATCTGCCAGTTCTAAGTTTACACTGGTGGTACTTGAGAGGGTGAAGCTGTTCTTATGACAGAGGGCTCGTGTATTTACAAATTAAATCATAAAAGTAGGTTGAATCAGCTCAGATCACAGATCAAATTAACTTGGATTGGCTTCAGCCTCTAGTCCAGACAAGCGTTTTAAGAATAATCCTTCCTCTGTATTTCCAGTTCTGGATCCATTAGGACGATTTTCTTTCCCAAGAACAGAAAGACAAGAAAAGTCTTTCATTGACTTTCCTCATGGTTACCTAACCTTTCCAGCTGTTTATAACTGGCTGTCCTTTAGATTAGCTTTATCATCCAGGGTTGGAATGAGTATCTATTGAGTATCTATTGAGCATTTGAGTAATTGAAGAAACTCTCACTTGACAATTTTTCTGCAGTAAAATTGTAAGACAAAAATTGTTCATGAACTGTGATACTATATACATGAACTGTGATACTATATACATGGACTGTGATACTATATACATGGACTGTGATATTATATACATGGATATGTGATACTATATACATGGATATGTGATACTATATACATGGACTGTGATACTACATACATGGACTGTGATACTATATACATGGATATGTGATTCTATATACATGGATATGTGATACTATATACCTGGACTGTGATACTATATACATGGACTGTGACACTATATACATGGACTGTGATACTATATATATGAACTGTGATAATATACACAGGGACTGTGATACTATATATATGAACTGTGATACTATATACATGGACTGTGATACTATATACATGGACTGTAATATTATATACATGGATATGTGATACTATATACAGGGACTGTGATACTATGTACATGGACTGTGATACTATATACATGGACTGTGATACTATATACATGGATATGTGATACTATATACATGGATATGTGATACTATATACATGGACTGTGATACTACATACATGGACTGTGATACTATATACATGGATATGTGATTCTATATACATGGATATGTGATACTATATACCTGGACTGTGATACTATATACATGGACTGTGATACTATATACATGGACTGTGATACTATATATATGAACTGTGATAATATACACAGGGACTGTGATACTATATATATGAACTGTGATACTATATACATGGACTGTGATACTATATACATGGACTGTGATATTATATACATGGATATGTGATACTATATACAGGGACTGTGATACTATATACATGGACCGTGATACTATGTACATGGACTATGATACTATATACCTGGACTGTGATACTATATACATGGATATGTGATAATATATACATGAACTGTGATACTATATACATGGACTGTGATACTATATACATGGACTGTGATACTATATACATGGACTGTGATACTATATATATGAACTGTGATAATATACACAGGGACTGTGATACTATATATATGAACTGTGATACTATATACATGGACTGTGATACTATATACATGGACTGTGATATTATATACATGGATATGTGATACTATATACAGGGACTGTGATACTATGTACATGGACTGTGATACTATATACATGGACTGTGATACTATATACATGGACCGTGATACTATGTACATGGACTATGATACTATATACCTGGACTGTGATACTATATACATGGATATGTGATACTATATACAGGGACTGTGATACTATGTACATGGACCGTGATACTATGTACATGGACTATGATACTATATACCTGGACTGTGATACTATATACATGGATATGTGATACTATATACATGGATATGTGATAATATATACATGAACTGTGATACTATATACAGGGACTGTGATACTATATATATGAACTGTGATACTATATACATGGACTGTGATACTATATACATGGACTGTGATATTATATACATGGATATGTGATACTATATACAGGGACTGTGATACTATGTACATGGACCGTGATACTATGTACATGGACTATGATACTATATACCTGGACTGTGATACTATATACATGGATATGTGATACTGTATACATGGATATGTGATAATATATACATGAACTGTGATACTATATACAGGGACTGTGATACTATATATATGAACTGTGATACTATATACATGGACTGTGATACTATATACATGGACTGTGATATTATATACATGGATATGTGATTCTATATACATGGATATGTGATACTATATACATGGATATGTGATCCTATATACATGGACTGTGATACTATGTACAGGGACTGTGATACTATATCCATGGCTATGTGATACTATGTACATGGACTGAGATACTATATACATGGACTGTGATACTATATTCATGGACTGTGATACTAGGTACATGGACTGTGATACTACGTACATGGACTGTGAAACTATATCCAAATGTGATACTATATTCAAATGAGATACTGTCTACTTACTCACATAGAGTAGATGAGTAATTTTGGAAGAAAACAAAACAGCAAATGTTTTATTAGATATCCTAAGAACATCTCTTTAGCTTTGATACAGCCTTTTATCTGGTTATTTGTCTTTTCAAATTTCTTTGCACAAAATACAGTACAAATAATATGAAAATGCTCAGAGTTGAGAAAATATGCTTCATGACTAATAAATTAGATACCTAATCCCAAAGTAACTACTGATAATATTGGGTATAACTGAATTATGGAGTATAAGTGATAATGATACCAATATAAAAGATTTTGTTATCTTTTCTATGATTTGTATATATTTAAAATGCATTATCTTCTAATTGCCATAAATAATAGTTCTAGTGCAAATTGGAAAAGTGGTAAAAATAATAGATTTCTTTGCTTGACTCTTCAGATAAAAACATGTGTCTAAATGAATTCTAAGCATCATTTGTTAGTATTTGCTCTGCAAAGTTTCCCTTAAATGTTGATTATTCATGTATTTTTCTGAAGTGATTTCAAGCTTTCAACTAATAAAATTACATTTTATGAAAATTAAAATTTTATTAAAGCTACATTCTATTAACATTTCATTTGATTATTTGAAAGCTTGAAACCATTGCAGAAAAAAATAAAAGGAATGAGGGGATGAAATGGTAAATTGTTCCCCAAATCAGAAAGCTATTGTGTCAACTTGCCATATTTCTGTAATGAATTTTGTTGTTATTGTTTATTACAGACCAGCATGCAAAAATAAAGGAGAAAGAAGCATGTATATCTACGTGATGTGCAGTTTGTATTACCTGATTGAATAAATGCCTATACAGAAAGTGAAAGTTGCTCAGTCATGTCCAGTTCTTTGCAACCCCACAGTCCTTGGAATTCTCCAGTCCTGAATACTGCCTTTCCCTCCTCCAGGGGATCTTCCCAACCCAGGGGTCGAACTCAGGTCTCCTGCACTGCGGGCAGATTCTTTACCAACTGAACCACAAGGGAAACCCAAGAATATTGGAGTGGGTAGCCTGTCCCTTCTCCAGCAGATCTTCCCCACCCAGGAATTGAACTGGGGTCTCCTTCATTGCAGGCAGACTCTTTACCAACTGAGCTATCTTATCAGGGAAGCTTATACAGAACTGTTTATTAAAAGATTAATCTTTCCCAAAGCAAAGTTTGGCCCTTTGTCTCAAGCTCCGGAGAAGTAACCTGCAAATTCTTGGAATGTCCTAACTGAAAGAAGTATTTCTGTTTTCCTGGGAACTGCAGCCCACACCCAACTGTTTATGCTAACAGTGTGATTTATGGCAGGAACTTTGGGCCTCGTGGCTTCATTTCAGCTTCTAAAGGCGCTGGCACTAAGGTCAGTCCCAGAGGCAGTCATCCATCTTTATGCAACTACCTCCAGAAAAATCTCTGGTAAGTAAAATCAGGTGCACTTCCCTGGGTGGCAGACCCCAACGTAAGTGGTCATCTGATCTTTGCCAAAATGACACTGCAGAGAAATAAGGAAATGCTACCATCTTCAATACATGTTATTGAATCAAATGGGATATGCACATAGAAAATATTATCCCTGACTCCTCCCTCACATGGTATACATAAATCAGTTTCAGTGGGCTGCAGATGTAAATAAAGAAAGATAAAATAATCAAAGCTTTAGAATAAATAGGAGAAAATTGTCATTCACTGGATAGGCAAGTATTTCTTAAATAGAAAAAAATACAAAGAAAACATGAATAAATTTGACACCTTAAAGTATCCCTTTATCAAAGGACAGCATTTAAGAGTGAAAGGCAAGCTGCAGATAAGACAAAGATATTTGTAATATGTATATTTAACAAAGCACAAAAATGCAGAATTTATAAAGAGCCATCAAGAAAAGAAAAGCAGAAAATCCAATAAGAAAATAGCAAAACACTTGAGGTAACACTTCTAAAGAAAGACCCAATAGCCAGTAAAATGAAAGATATTTGTTATGGAATAAATTATGTCCCACCCAAAATTGGTTTGTTGAAACTGTAACAGTCTAAGTGCCTTCCCTCACGTAAATTATATTCTGGGGAGAAACCCGGATAACAAATAAGTAGGCATATATATCAAAACATGACTTCACAGAGTGAGAAGACTATAAAGAAAATATAATTTAAGTACGGTAATGGAATATGACAAAAGGCTTCCCTTTTCAGGTGGTGAAGAATCTGCCTGCAATGTAGGAGATTTGGGTTCAATCTTTGGGTTGGGAAGATCCCCTAGAGAAGGGAATGGCTACTCACTCCAGTATTCTTGCCTGGAGAATCCCCAGACAGAGGAGCCTGTCAGGATACAGTCCATGAGGTTGCAAGAGTCAGACACGACTGAACTATTATCAGTTTTTTCACTTTTCTGTGGAATAGGACATGTAAGATGTAGTGACTGCATGCGGTGGTGAAGGGCGAGGAAAAACTTAAGGGTCACCATTTAATAATAACAACTGAATGATATATTCTAGTAAATCCTTATAGATGAAAAGATCTAGTGAAAAGAAGCTATTCAAAGTAAAACAGCAAGCACAAGAGACAGAAGCAACAGTTTGCTGAGGCCTCAAACAACCCTAGTCCTAAAGGATCTAATTCGCAACAGTGGCAAATCCTCTACAGAAGATATAAGACCCACAGCTGAGCTTAGCCCTGGCAAAGGAGCAGGTGAGAGAGGAATCCACCACCGATGACGTCAGGGTGATGATGATGATACAGTGAAAAAGGATAAACTCGTCACAACTTTTAACATCAGCGTGCGGGCTGAGTCATGTTAGAAGGGCAAGGATCCCCACTGCAGAGCAGGCCTGCTCTCAAACATCAGCATTCTCCCACAGAACTTCACCAAACAGTTGGGAGGAGCGTGTCAGCAGCTGGGACACATACGAAGAGCCCAGGAAGTGCCTCCCTAGGGTGCCTGTGGCCTTCGCTGCAGAGCAGTCCCCTGGGGAAAGTTGGGGGAGGGCAGGGACCAGCAGACATCTGTCAAAGATGCTCTGGGGTTTTCTGCTCTGAGAAGGGTGAGGCAGGAATGTTTAGAAAGCATCCCCCCAGCCCCCCGGTTCTCAACTGCCAAAAATCTGAGAGTTGCACTTGTAGACGGAGGAGGTCACCTAAAGGAATTGGGGCTTTTAATCACCACAGTCTGGAGGCAGGGTGAGTGTAAGGTCACTTCAGTCCTGTCCCGACTCTTTGCGACCCTATAAACTGTAGCCCACCCGGCTCCTCTGTCCATGGGATTCTCCAGATGAGAATACTGGAGTGGGTTGCCATTTCCTCCTCCAGGGGATCTTCCCAACACAGAGATCAAACCCGCAGCCCTTACATCTCCTGCACTGTCAGGTGGGTTCTTTACCACTAGCATCACCTTGGAAGGGCCCAGTATTTCTGAAACCAAAGCCTGGAGGCAGAGAAGACCTGAAACTCACACACATTCAGAGTCGTCACAGATCCGGGAGGCTCTTTCTGAAGGAAGAGAGGAGGACTCTGGAGATCTCTGCAGGCACAGAAGACAAGGGGCAGAATGGGGAGGCGATGGGACACTCGGGTGACCCGGAAGCCTTGCAGCTGGGCTGTGCAGTGGGCGGAGATGCCTTAGGGGGCCAGCACAGGCCAGAGTGCTTGGCCCCATCACTTCTTAGCCCCATGTCCCACAGACAGGAAGTCTCCATCCAACTCTCAACACATTCGAAATCAGTGGAGAATGGACTCAAACTCAATAAGCAACAAAGCCCAGACGCAGATAAACTATAGATCAGATGGATATGCAGAAAGTAAATATCATTTGATATATCATCTGCATTTTTATTTGGAAATGATAACACATAATCACAAATTTTAAAATCTACATGAACAAATTTAGAAAATGTGACATATAGACAAGATAAGGAAAAGTCTATAGAAGGAGATCTGGAGATGGCTCAGTTGTTGAAATTACGTTAGGAATTTTAAACAACTATGAAAAAATGCCAAAGAATCTACTGAAAGAAGTAGATAACATTCACAAACAGATGGTAATTACAGAAGTATGGCAACTTGCAAAAAGAACCATGTAGAAATGCTAGAAATTTAAAAAACAATATCAAATATGAGAGGTTATCTGGTAGATTAAATAGAAGGCTGTTTAGAATCACTGTACTTGAAGATGGGGCAATCCAAACTAAAACACAAAAAAAGTTCAAAACACACGGAAAAAAGTGTCTAATATCTGTTGTCAGTACTTTCAGTCTAACATTCTGTGTGAATCCCCAGAAGAAAGGCCTTCCCTGGTGGCTCAGACGGTAAAGAATCTGCCTTCAATGTGGGAGACCTGGGTTCGATCCCTGGGTTGGGAAGATCCCCTGCAGGAGGGTGTGGCAACCCACTCCAGTATTCCTGCCCGGAGAGTCCCACGGACAGAGAGGCGTGGCGGGCTGCAGTCCATGGGATCACAAAGAGTCAGACACGACTGAACAACTCAGCACAGCATGACCTGAAGAAAAGAGAAAAAAATAAGGTATCCAGAAAATAATGTACGTTTGAAAAGAAGATAGTTGAGGACTTCCTGAAATAGAGAAAAAATTTTGACCCACAGATCCAAGAATCTCAGCAAATTCTAATCAGAATTCAAAAAAACACAAAAAACACTTTGATGTAATCAGCCATCAGTAACCAGTCTGCAATTGGTTGGATCTGTGGATTGAGAGGGCTGAATCTACCACACAATTTGCGATTAGGAACTCGAGCATCCAGAGATTTTGGAATCCCCGGGGACGGGGGAGCCTGGTGGGCTGCCGTCTATGGGGTCGCACAGGGTCTGACATGACTGAAGCGACTTAACAGCAGCAGCAGCAGGGTTCCTGAAATTAATTTCCCCATAGATACCCAGAGATGACTGTACAGTCAAATTCTTGAAACTCCAAAACAAATAACAGATATTAAAATGAGCAAGAAACGTATCACATACAGAGATCCAGCTCCAAACGTCAGGAGTTGATGTGGGTTTGGGTTTCACTCTCACCACTGTTCTGTTAGTGCATCAGAGCCTTCTAACGCTGCTCTTACCTGTGTGCAGAGCAGGGCTTGGTCTGGAGGGTTTTTCTCAGTTTTCCAGCTCCACTCTCTGCTTTCAGCAGTCCCTGCCCAGTTGTGCTGCAGAATGGTTCTCTCTGCTCCTTCCCCAGTGGAAGCAGTTCACTCAGATATATGTTTGTGGCTTGGTCAGCCTCTATCTTAGGCAGCCTCTGTTTATCTGGTCCCTGGGGATGCTCTGTCAGTATGCTCAGATGTGATTCTGCGATTTGCCTTAGGCTCCCGCTCCTCCTCCAGGGTTAGCAAAAGACTCCTGCTTGAAACGGATGTAGAATCCTGAACCCACCGGGGTTTCCTGGCCCCCTCCAGGTGCAGAAGGTTTTTCTCCAGGCAACTGATCTTCACTCTATCCTGAGTCACAGGTCTTCCTACCCTCATCCAAAGATAGAGGGGGTTTGCTTCTATTTCTTGCTCAGAATTAATTTTTAAACAGCCCTGGGATGTCAATGATTGCTACTGATATCCTAGGATTTTAAATTTTATACTTCATAGCAGGGAATGGTCAAGGAAGTTTGGCAGGGTTTTGCATCTGTACCCCAGCATTAAGTACCTCCCATACCTACACCGCCAAAGGGTGCCCCTCCTTGTCTCCCCCAACACCTGCTGTGCGTGCGTGCTCAGCTTCTCCAGTCCTGTCCCACTCTTTGTAACCCCATGGACTGTAGCCCCCCAGGCTCCTCTGTCCATGGGATTCTCCAGGTGAGAATACTGGAGTGGGTTGCCATGCCCTCCCCAGGGATCAAACCCATATCTCTTACATCTCCTGCATTGGGAGGTGGGTTCTTAACCACGAGTGCCATCTGGGAAGCCCCCAGCTTCCCTAGGCTTTCTCATGAGCACCTGTTGGGGAGCTACTCAAAAGAGATTGTAAATGAGCATAAACGCCCCTTGGGTCTGAGGATTTTCGCTATTCTAATCTGGTGCCAGCCCACATTTGTTCTTTCATAATGCGTGGCACTTCCAGCCAATGTTTTTTTTTTTTTTTTTTTAACTTGTTTGTCTGGCACTCACATCTTTCTTCTGTTCTCTAAGATAAAACAGTTCCTGTGCCTCATCGCTCACTGAAAAGCATTGCCTCTCTCGGGAATGTGGCTTACTTGACTTGTGACTTCAAGTCTCTGATGAGCTCAATAAAAAGTAATGATTGTGTAGTTTACCTGGCACTTTTTCTTCCATCGTAAGTTTGAAAATGATATTCTCTTGAAGCTTTCTGCATCTTAAGCAGAAGCAGAATTCAAGGGTGTTTTCATATGTTTACTTACTCTAAAGTAAAAGCAATCTGTTAAGATGTGGTTCATTCAGAATATATGAATTCCCCTTGTCCCTGCTCACACCCACTTGGGTGTTACTAGAATTGGGCAAGCATTTTATAACGGAAAGAGGGGTGTTTCTGAACCTGGCTGATTTTTATTTCTGATGGTAGAGCTAGACCACAGAGCATTCCCACATATGTGACCTGAATGAGACGAGTGAAAACGAAAGTCACGCAGTCGTGTCCGACACTTTGTGACCCCATGGACTATACAGTCCATGGAATTATCCAGGCCAGAATAGTGGAGTGGGTAGCCTTTCCCTTCTCCAGGGGATCTTCGCAACCCAGGGTTCGAACCCAGGTCTCAGGCATTGCATGCAGATTCTGTACCAGCTGAACTACAAGGGAAACCCAAGAATACTAGAGTAGGTAGCCCACCTACTAGATCCAGCAGATCTTCCTGATCCAGGAATCGAACCAGGGTCTTCTGCATTGTAGGTAGATTCTTTACCAACTAAGCTATCACTTCAGTTCAGTTGCTTAGTCATGTCCGACTCTTTGTGACCCCATGAACCGCAGCAGAGCCAGGCCTCTCTGTCCATCACCAACTCCCGGAGCTTACTCAAACTCTTGTCCATTGAGTCGGTGATGCCATTCAACCATCTCATCCTCTGTCGTCCCCTTCTCCTCCTGCCCCCAATCCCTCCCAGCATCAGGGTCTTTTCAAATGAGTCAGCTCTTTGCATCAGGTGGCCAAAGTACTGGAGTGTCAGCTTTAGCATCAGTCCTTCTAATGAACACCCAGGACTGATCTCCTTTAGGATGGACTGGTTGGATCTCCTTGCAGTCCAAGGGACTCTCAAGAGTCTTCTCCAACACCACAGTTCAAAACAGTTCTCCTGTTTGACCACTTCCAATTTGCCTTGATTTGTGGACCTAACACTCCAGGTTCTTATTATTCTTTACAGCATCGGACTTTACCTCCATCACCAGTCACATCCACAACCGGGTGCTGCTTTTGCTTTGGCTCCATCCCTTTATTTTTTCTGGAGTTATTTCTCCACTGGTAGAGAGTTCTGACAAAACATGGTGCACTGGAGAAGAGCATGGCAAATCACTTCAGTATTCTTGCCTTGAGAACCCCATGAACAGTGTGAAAAGGCAAAAAGATAGGACACTGAAAGATGATAGGTGCCCAATATGCTACTGGAGATCAGTGGAGAAATAATTCCAGAAAGAATGAAGAGACGGAGGTATCAGGGAAACCCTGAGTGACGTGAGTGAGCATATGATAAGTGGAATATCGCTGGAAAGAAATATTATCTCCTATTATTAGGTGTTTGCATTAGTGCTAGTTTTTGAGATGATATGAAGTAGAAAAGAATAGAAAGAAACCAAAGAATACCTGACTCTTTTTTCTGCTTCCACCCACTTTATTTCTGGGGTTGCAACCTCCACGTTGGGATTTGTTCCCACTCACCCCGCAGTGCAATGGACACTCATTCACACTCTCTTCCCTTCTGTTTTGGGTTGTGGCAATCTCTGAAAAGTTGAGAATGACAATTCACATTGACCATTTCAGAAGCAAGGACTAGCTGTCCAGTTTCCGGCTTAGCATAGATGTTGGTATTATTTTTTTAAAAAAAGAAAAACAGATCCAGAACAGTAGGGAGAAAAAACTAAGTCATATCATTGCCTCTCTTTTAAGAAAGAACAAAATGTCTTACAAGCAGTAAATTTCAATAATGAATGAATGATCACTTCTGATTATGGTTGTTAGTTGGGATCCACACATCTTATAATTAATGAAATCCTCCTCCAGCCCCAGGTGTTGGTGATAGCTAATTGTCACTCAGTGTTCTTCTCTTTTCATTTCTTAATTGTTTTTTGTGTTTTTTGTGTTTTTTTTTTTTTTAAGTGGGAAATTGGTAGAAGTTGCATGAGGGGTTGTTATGTAGATAAAAATTTTAACCACAAATTCTGTATTTTATTCTGATTTTTGGACCTAATGTTAGTGGTTTTATTTAACTTTGTGAGTCCCTCTAATCTGTGGCTGCATAATCTACTTCTATAATCTACAAAATGCATGGTAACAGGGAATTCATTTAAGCTTCCCTTTTAAAATTAATGTGATTAAAAATATCTCTCTTGTTTCCCATATTTTTCTTCCAGGATCAAATGAGATTACAAATACTAGAGCTTTTGCTCTTTCCTGAACTATATGTAGATCACTATTTGTCTGTCTCTTTTGAGCTATTTGGGGAGTGTATTAGGGTTTTAGACTCTTTGTAGATCAAGGCGTACCACAAAGTAGACACAATCTGTCGATAAAATGAATTAAGCTAATTGTAGCATAAGGATAGTCATAAGTAGGATATATAGAAAAATGGATTTATGACTTATTTTTAACTTATAAAACTTAATATAGAGCCATGCACATAGTGACAATTCCAGATACATGATGTTATTGACTACTTGATTGGAAATGGAAAACTGGTCCTCATTTCCTTGAGATTATTTATTCCAATTCTCATCTATATGATCTATGAAAAGTTCCTATCAAATAAAAATAGTATTTGTGTTTATTATATTACACATTTGTAATACATAATTTATAATCCACATAATTTGTACATAAATGAACATTATTCATGTATATTCATAAAAATAATAACATTTGTCATTGTGCTATTTTATTCTGATGCTATAATTCCTAGGAAGAGCTTATTGTAGAATAATTACTTCCTAAATGATTTGGTTCCCTTTCCTTCTTCTTCAGGTAATCATAACGTATGAGAATATTGTGTTACACACATTCTATTTAGAAAAAATCATGCATTCTCCAAACTTCAGATATTAAATACATTTTATCATGTTTAATTAATGATTCCAAATAATCCAAAAGTGTTATTAAGCTATTAGTATTAAGTAGGCTAAATAGTAATTTAAACTAAACATAATGCAATATTTAAAATAAAACTTTAAAAAACCAGCTAACCCAAGAAAAGCACGTGTTTCTCTTAAACTCCTGTTGCTCTTTCAGGCTTGGCTTATAGGTGATATTCTCAGAGAAAACTTAAAGGTTCTCTGAAAAAGCCTGGCCCCTCTACTAGGTATCTTCAGGTACTGCACACCCCCTAAAATAAAGCTTGGTCTTCTCTGTTCCTTGTTAAAATATAGGCTTTGTAAGGGAAGTGCCCGTTTAAGGCTTATTCATCACTGGCTTCTCAACCCTTAGAATGATTTCTGGAACACAGGAAGCCAGTTCAATGCATCTATTCAACAAGTATTTACTGATCTTAAATGCAATTAAATTTATATTTTCCATTATAAATAGTACTATATTATGATGCTGTTTTATCCTTATGTCAAAAAACTAAATATCATCCTTGATTCTAAGGTCATACTACTAAAGCTAATTTCTTGTAATGAACTTCTTCCCAGGTAGATCTATCAACCAGGAAAAAATGTACTGCTACCAATGATTTCAAATATTTCACCTAGACAAGTATATTTGTTACTAGAAAAATTTTAAAAGCATGAAACATTTTTGGTTTTGGTAATCAGATGATTGAGTAAGAATTACTATGCACAAAAGATTTGAGTGAACTGAACATGATGACTGAAAACTAGACAGCTGAATATTACTTTGGTTCTTAAGGGAATAAATAAATGCCATAAAAACTATGTTTTAAAATGAGGGGAAAAAAAAGTAACTCACATCCAAAGTTAAATGTAGAAATACAATAGCAGACACAAAAGTTCACCCCTTCTTTTAAATTTTTCATATTTTCTCATAAGTTTGGTAGATTTCTATTTTTGGTCATCAAAATATTTTAATAATGGTTCAATTCTAGTATAAGTGACATTCTCTTAATTGCTGTTGCTTCATATCACTCGAAAAAAATAGTTAAGGATATATCATTGGCATTAATTACGCTAAAGATAACATTGTTGCACACTGTTTTTGTCCTTTACTATGCAAAAAACTAAATAATTTTTACATATATATGTGTGTGTGTGTGTGTATATATATATATATATATATATATATACACATTTATTTTAATTTCCAAAGTTTTTGTTGAATTAATCACAAGATATTACACGTGAAGTGCATTTTCAATTTATTTATATTTTGTTAAATTTCAGCCTTAGGCATCAATATCATAATAATTATGAATGAAGGAGTTCCAGATAAGATAATGGCATATTCACTCTGAAAGCAGATTGCATTTTGCTATCACAACATGACAACAGAATGGTAGTAATTACCTCCTATACTTTAGAGAGTGGCAGCTGGCCAATGAACTGCACTTTTTTTTCTCTCTTAAAAGAATATAATCAAATAAATGGTAGACAAGCTTTTGTAGACTCTTGGATATGTAAATTAAGCACCTATTTAACAAGTTATTTTGTCATCCTAATGAGTGGAAAATGATTTTCAAGACTAATTATACTCACTATTTTTAGAATAAGCAAGGGGTTTTGCATTATATAGTTTTGCAGAGCCTTGGAATTAGGCAGGCTCTCTGCAGGCCAGGCCTCCTCAAAAGATGTCCAGGATGTTTACATAAAAGTCATCTTGGTGAAGGAGATGAGGTTTATAATTCAGCAATTCACCCCTGGGTCCAGTTTGCATTTTGAAGTCAATTGGAACTGTCTGCTTAGACATGCCTTCCCAAATGTCAATGAAGGTCTGCTTCTGTAAATAGCCACTAATTACTAACATATCTTAGTGAATAAGTCTAGATCCTTATTTGTCCTCTGAAAAGCACCGTTTCTCTAGCAAAAAAAAATATTTTTTTGTTGAGCTAGGAAAATATCTTGTGAGTCTACTGAGATTCATTGAACAAATCTGTTTTATGTCAAATGGTTTCAAAGAGAGTCCCAAGGGAGAAGTTAACAGTTAGGTTTTGGAGTTATCCAAAGAAATATAGAACTAACAGTCCTTTCCAAGGAAAGAAGTATATAACCAGATACTAAAACAAAATTATATCTTATACTTCTGATTTTCAACGACAAGGAAATTCAGATTTTTCATGGAACGCAGAAATACATCACCTAGACTAAAATTTCTGAACTGTTTTCTCTTAAGCACATTTAGGGTGTAAATCTGTGAACTGAATTTTAGAGTCAAGAATAAGTGGAAAATATACATAAGCTGGAAATTTGTGCTCAGGTCTCACACTGGCTGTCAGAGCATGGTTAGAGCCTGAATTTTATTAGTTAACAGAATACAATGTCTCCCTTCAGTGTTCCTTCCTCAGAGTTTTGCTCAAAAAATATATTGCTGATTTTAAAAGACTGTCCTCCTATGGTTGAGTCTGGGCAGTGGCCTCCACAATGCAGTTTACCTGCACTCTTCCTGAGAAACAATTTGCCTTCACAAAAGCTGATCTATTCCAGTTGAAGAAGAAGCCAAATAGAGGAAGGATTTTTGTATCCTATCAGCACATGCACAAGTCTTCAAAGTCTCAATGACAAACATTCTGCAGTTGACAGGAGCATTATTGTTAGCGACAGTGAATATGTTTGCAAGATTCAAATGTGTACTATTTATATTAAACTATAACTATAAATTTTTATCCTCTGTCTCTTTATTTTCCCAATCTTAGCATACACTTGGATAGCTAGTCATCAGATTAAAAGTCACAATTGGAGAAGTAAAATTCTACTTTAACAGGTTTTTATCATTTTTTAACTTTTTCCATCCTCAATACTAAAGAGGTAACATGTGTACATACATATGTTTTACCTATATATTTGAAAAGTTAAATTAAACATGAGTCAGTTATATGCTATATAACTATATAGAGAGATGACATAACATTTGTAGAAAATCAGTCTGGGTCAGGTACTGCCTTCTGGACTTCACACATATTATTTTCTTTAATCCTCACAGCAGTACTATGAGATTAGAATTATTGTCCTTGCTTGACCGAGGAAGCTGCGTGTTATAGATGCTAGTAGACACAACAGTCATTTTCCCAGAAAGGAGACAGGTGCAGGCGGCTGAGGCTATCATCACTCTGCAGAGGTCACAGCTCACTTGCTTCCTGTTTGCATATTCTGAAGCCCCATTCACTAAACATTTGTTGCTCAGGTGCTTAGTCATGTCAGACTCTTGGTGACCGCATGGACCGTAGCACTCCAGGCTCCTCTGTCCTCTACCACCTCCCGGAGCTGGCTCAAATTCATGTTCGTCACTGTATATGGGAACAAATAAACGGAGGTTCCTGACTGCAGCCCGTGAATTCAGTCAGAAAGACACAGATTCGCTGAAACTGCATATAACACTGTCATTTATTGTGTGTTATCAAGGGGATGGATCCATAGACTCACATAAATATCATCAGAATCTCAGAGCACTTTGTGATATGGAAAATGGTAAGACAGGACTTCCCTGGTGGCCTAGCGTTTAAGAATCCGCCTGCCACAGCAAGAGAAGTCACTGCAATGAAAAGCCCATGCGCCACAACGGAGACCCCGTGGAGCCAAAAACAAAGAAACAAACACAGCTTTTTTAAATAGTAGGACCGCTGCGGCCTGAATAGTACACGCCACCTCCGTTTGCTCCAGGATGACCTCACTTCGGGCTTTAAAGGACACTGAGACAAGGACATATCAAGATAGGAAATGAGCAAGCATCAGAACTGATTTGTGAAACGGTTCACTCTTGCAGGAAACTCTTAACTGAATTGGAAACACATCAAATTAAAATAAACATTTGCATATTTGATAAACTAGACTTTTTGTCGTAAACACTGTAGAGCAGATGTGCCTGAGAACAACTTTTAGAATTTAAGAAACGGCACAGATTTTTGCACTTGCTTAAAATAAAATCAGCATGAGACTGGCCATGACCGGAAATGTTCTTGACTTTTTATTCTGATTTTGATGATATATAAAGCCCAGGGAACAAGGAATGTTGCATAAAAAATACACAAAATAACCTTCATTTTAATTCTCATTATTGCAAATCTGGAATAATTCTTTTTTACAATTTTCAAGCTTAATTGGTCATAGTTTGCTATTTTGACTTTTGTAATCTTTGTAGACATTGAAATATTGATACAAAAACAACCGTTATGCCAACTACGACATTTTTCATTCTTCCTAATGCCATTTAGATCCTGCCCTCTATTTAATATCAAAAGATTGAAACCTGTTCAATGATTGCTGAATGGTTTCAGGGTTTTAAATAATCACCATTTTTGAGTGATTATTCTCCTGCAGAAAAATAAATGCTATTTACCATGCATTTGAGTTTGTTTTCCTTTTAAAGTGTGACTTTGAAATAAGTTCTCATCATGTGAAGAGCCTTGGAAAAGCTACAGCTGCTGAAGCTCAGAAAGACATCTGACTTGACACCTTCTATGAATCGTGGTGTCCAGGAATGAACTGCAATCAGCAAATCCATACGAAGCACACTGGTACTCCAGCACGCACGCCCCAGAGTCCAGGAGAAAAGTGCGGCCAGGAGATCAGCCTTCTGAGGTGTTAATGCACTGCTTCCCTTCCCAGGGTGCTGTGAAATGGCTTTCTCTCCCTCAAAAAAGTAACACAATTATCAGATTTCATCGAGACCCAGATGGAAGAAGATGAGTCTACACGGGATGATGGCTGCATATCGAGTTCCGCAGAGAACCAGCTTGATGGAATTGGGGCCTCCCTGTGTCTGGCAAGATGGCCAACCCAGAGAATGCAGAGGTCAGTAGCCCAGTAATAATGACACATCTATCCTTGGATGAAACCTGGGACTTGGATATTCTCTCTGTCCACCTAATTATCAATTTGTATAACCTGATCACACAGTAGAAATGTAATATGCATGTACATGTATGTGCATGTGTGAGTTTATGAAACCTAAGATTTGCTTATGTATAGCAAACAAAATCACCTTAGTACATGTCTAAGCGAACCATGGAGTATTTTTTCCTAAAGAGGTCAGAAAGCTTCATTGTTTCAAAGTATAAATACAATTTCTTAGGGCCCATTGTTGGACTAAAAATGACTTTTTGCTCTTCTATGCATGTGTGCATGCTAAGTAGCTTTAACATATGTCCAACTCTGTGTGACCCTACAGAATGCAGCCCGCCAGGCTCCTGTCCATGGGATTCTCCAGGTAAGAATACTGGAGTGGGTTGCCATGCCCTCCTCCAACACATATTACTTAATCTCTCACTCTGGCGCTTACAGGGAAATGTTAATAAGGCCTTCAAAACTTATAACCGAGCAGCTCCAAGGGACACAGGGCCAAAAGGTGGGTAATGTTTTGTCTAATATTTCATAGTGTCTTGTAATAGCTGTTGGTCTTCAGTGACATCTGGGTTCATGAAATATTCAAAAAAGTTCCTATGCACAGTGGAAATTTCCTCTTTCTGGCATCTATCTATTTTTTATTTTATTTTCATTAACAAGTATTAAAACATTTCAAATGTCATGTAGATTGCAAGAGATGTCTTGAATCAATAAATATTCAATCAACAAATATATTTTACTTGAGGGTTTGTAAGCTTGACTTACAACTTTTTAATTATTTTTGTAGTAAGAATACTCAACATAGGGTCTACCCTCTTAGCGAATTTTAAGTACATTATTATTAGCTATCAGCGCTAACAATGTATTTAGACCATTATCTCCACACTTCCCCTACCCTCAGCCCCCAGGAATCACCATTCTATCCCTGTTTCTATGAGTCTGAGACCATACAGTATGTGTCTTTACATCCGGCTTATTTTATTTAGCATAGTATTCTCCAGGTTCATCCATGTATAGCTGGAAGGATATCCTCATTTTTAGACTGAATAATATTCTATTGTGTGCATATATACATTATCCTTATCCATCAGTCTGCTTAAGGATACTTGAGTTGTTTTCATATCTTGGCTATGGTCGATACTGATGCAATGAACATAGGGGTGCAGGTATCTCTTTGAGGTGCTGACTTCAGTTCTTCACATAAACACCCAGAAGTGGGATTGAAGGATCATATGGTAGTTATATTTTAATGCTGTGAGGAACCTCCATACCACTTTTCCTAATGGATGTACCAGTTTAATACCATCATTAGCGTATCAGGACGCCCTTTTCTCCACATCCTCTTCAACACATCATCATTTGTTTTTTAAATAACAGCTGTCCTGACAGATGTGAGGGGACATCTCACTGTGGTTTGGATTTGCATCCCCTGATGATATGAGGACATATCCTTGGAAAAGTGGGCTGACTTGCCAAAGTTCCAAGTCACTAAGTAGTTAAATCAGGTATTAAAACAAGGTTGTTGAGCTCCAAAGGCTGGCTTTTGATCAATACCCCCATATTTTTGTGATTTTTTTTTAAAGGCAAAATCTTTTTTTTTTAAAGGGTACAACTGGAAAGATTAATACTTTTGAGAAGTACGGAGTGAAATTCATCCAAGAACAACTAAATTCAATATTCTTAAATATTTTAGAATACAATGCTCTAAGATTCAAGCCAGACTCAAATATTTATTAACCAGTTACCCAAGTGCTTCACAGGTCCCAAACTGTCTACAACCATAAGACTGGAAATTTCACTTTGCAATGAAATTAGATTGAACTACTAACATAGTGAGAGATTTCATACATTAGTATAACAGAGAATTTAAGTCAAAAATCATCTCTATACTAATTAGTGATATGAATCTTTGGAGACAAGGTGACATATTAAAGATCAACTAATTTTTCTCCCCAATTACACTTCTCTCAAGAAACAAGAAAAACCACAGGAGCTCTAGAAAAGAAGGTGTGTCTGCCTCAGTCTCTCAAGCATATCTGACTCTTTGTGACCTCATGACTGTAGTCTGCCAGGCTCCTCCATCCATTGTATTTCCCAAGCAAGAATTCTGGAGTGGGTTGCCATTTTTTCCTCCAGGGGATCTTCCTGACTCAGGAATCGAATCCACATCTCTTGCGTCTCCTGCATTGGCAGGCAGATTCTTTATCACTGCATCACCTGGGAATGCCTTGAAGCATAGAATATTTTCCCCCAATTTCAGGTGTTTGAAATTTGCTCATTTCTCTGGAATCACCTTCAGATGCTTTACTTAGAGACAGAAAGTACGTTTTCTTCTTTTCCCTGTGCAAAACCACGGGAAGTTGTAAAATCAAGTTCATGTGGGCATCCAACATGCCATAACAAGGAGAAGCTATGTAAAATCCCCAGGGTTCGCCACAGAAAATAGGGACAAGCCAGAATATTAGTTAGTGCCAAGGCCATAGATGCAATGAAATAGTGTGATACAAGACGAAAGGCTAAATCTAAGAGTCTGAAGTAAGGTCAGTATTAAATGAACACAGAGGCCTACCTAGAACCAGGGATAACCCAAAGTGAGTAGTTTCTGAAAGTTCTTAAGGTAGGGTATCTCTTCCTTCTCAACCTGAGTTCGTGTGAAGACGGGATAATTTTAGAATAGTTGATAAAATCTAATATTTGTTGAGAAATAGGAAATAGACTATATCACACCATAAGTTTTCAGATCCATGTTTGCTGAATTTTCAAATTTAGTCATATCCTACCTATATTGTCATTACTGCTACGGTTGTCTATGGAAATCTAGAAACTCTTTTATATCCAACGCCCTTAGGGTACTTGGAATTTTCTTATAAACTCCAGACATTTCCATAATACTATTTCAGACACCATAGCTTCTGGCACACATGCTCTGCAAGACACCCTTACCCCAGCGCACAGCTTCTCTTGCGCGCCCCTGGAAATCCACCAGAAATAACCAACAGGACAGGCGGTCTACAAGCCGCTTCTAAGATATACATCCACTGCATCTTTTGCGTGCTTTATACTTTGATGAGTATGCATAAAGTACAATATATGAAGGTCTGTTCAATAGGTCAAGTATTGACTGTGAGTCATAGCAAGCAAGCACTAAATCTATCCCAATCACTTTTCTGCCTAACTCAATGGGCATTGGTTATTTTAAAACAGGAATCAATAAGAGTGACAGATTTCAATGCTATTGCTAGGAATATACATTACTACAAAAAACACCCATGTTATACTTGACCCTGTGTCTTAGAAGGCAGAAAATCAATATCCTTATATCCCTACTAGGATTAAATTCTCTTCTTGGAATATGCTAATTAAAAGTCAATGAGAGTGCTAACATTTTCTGCATAACTAATATGAATTTATAAAAGGCAAAATAAATTATAATGAACAAGCACTTTTGCTGGAACATTAGTACCAAATTATACCCCTGCACACAAGAATTGCTTACTGCAACCCAAGAAGCCAAACTACGTCAGGCTGTTCTCTGTTTTTGTGTCACTATTACCTACTACTTATAAAGCGATAATGTGCTGCACACAAGAATTGCTTACTGCAACCCAAGAAGCCAAACTACGTCAGGCTGTTCTCTGTTTTTGTGTTACTATTACCTATTAATTATAAAGCGATAATGTGCCGCACACAAGAATTGCTTACTGCAACCCAAGAAGCCAAACTACGTCAGGCTGTTCTCTGTTTTTGTGTCACTATTACCTACTACTTATAAAGCGATAATGTGCTGCACACAAGAATTGCTTACTGCAACCCAAGAAGCCAAACTACGTCAGGCTGTTCTCTGTTTTTGTGTTACTATTACCTATTAATTATAAAGCGATAATGTGCCGCACACAAGAATTGCTTACTGCAACCCAAGAAGCCAAACTACGTCAGGCTGCTCTCTGTTTTTGTGTTACTATTACCTACTAATTATAAAGCGATAATGTGTACGCATGCATTTAAAACACACAAGCTCAAATTGTGGAGGATTGTGAGGTGCCTTTGTCCCTGGACTATGTGTAGGTAGAAAAGCAATTTAAAGCAATAGAATGCATTCTTTAATGTCAGTACAGCTTTCAGTGTGACTTAAACTTAATGATTTCTGAGGGGAGAAATAAATGGGTTGAGCTCCATCAGATGTCTACTCAATTTCACACTGTAGATAGTGTTTTAAGAGAAAATTTACCATGGAAGTTAGAAAAATAATTACTCTGCAACTACAGAACTATTGTCTTTTTTAAAGATGCATATATAATTTGGCCTTGGCCTCAGAGAAAAGCTGTCACAATACTAGGGGAAAGATCCACCAGTACAGAAATATCCAGGTCTAGAAGAAATGGAAAAAAATTAAGATATGCTAAATGAAGTACAAAATATTGTCATATGTGATTTTTAAAACCCTAGAAATTTATGACATAAAATGAAAATCCAAACAATCCATCCTGGTCTTTCTTAGCTATTCCCAACTGATCAATACTCTTGATGCATTTTTTTTAATTATTTAAAAAAATAGTCTCATAGATCAACCACACAGCCAAGTGCCTTTTCTAAAGGAAATATGTTAAACACTTTCAGCAACACTATCCTTACCAAGTTCTGCACCAGTTCAGTTATCTTTATTTTTTAGTAGAGTTGACTGAGAATCTTTCTTCCTTTATACTGCAGCTTTGAAAGACTGTAGTTTTCACCCTCTAAACATTAGTTTTTGCATGCAATTTGAAGCTGCATACATTTTCCTCTTGAGAAATTTATGCAACTCAACCTTGATTTTTTTTCCCTTCCTTCAAAACAGCAATTTATGAACAAATTAAATTGGTTCTAATGCATTCAACAAAACAAGTGAAGTGAAGCTCTAGTAGCACCATGCTCAATTCTGAGCAACAAACATAAGAAATGAACAAAAGAGACAAACATCCTTGCCGGCAAAAAAGCTTAGATATACTTCTATATATATACAGTTTCCCTTTCCATTTGGGTGACTACAGCTGGGATAGGATGATGTGTCTGTGTCTAAAAAGTCTACCCGACTTATTAAGAAAGCCTTGTCATTGTAGGCTCGGTCCTCCCTGGAAAATGCATTCCACGTGATTCAAATCACAAGGTAACAACATAGAAAAGGGAAAATAAAAACCCTAACCAAAAACAAAACCTGCACTCTCAACGAACTATTTTACAAGAATTTTAAATTTCTATATTCAACTGCAAATTGTGAGATGTAATTAAAAAGTGAACATGTGAAAATATTAGAGAGAAGGTAGATATCTACACTTTAAATACTGTGTTTGCCCCACGACAGTACTACAATCTCTAAAATATTGTGTCTGTTCTTTCTTTACCGCTCATGTTGAATTGGCCAGTCACTCTGTCTGATCGCTCTGCCTCAGGCAAATCCGTCATCCAGCTGACAGCAGCTGGAGAAAGGGCTTGTCGGGTCAGAATCTGAGCGCTCTCCCCCGTCCTGAGCTGCTTCTCTTCATCACCTCTTTTCCTGGAGAGTGGCTCCCCAGGTGGCGCTAGTGGTAAAGAACCCACCTGCCAATGCAGGAGATGTAAGAGATGCAGGTTCCATCCCTGGGTGGGAAGATCCCCTGGAAGAGGGCATGGTAATCCACTCCAGTATTCTTGCCTGGAGGATCCCATGGACAGAGGAGCCCGACAGACAGAGTGGCGAACCTCCAGAGAGGGTCCTCTTGCCAGGCGATTACTTATTTTTGCATGGGGAAGGGGGCCTTCTCTGATTTGGGGAGTGATGAAAAAGGGCTGGGGTATTCATATAGACTTGGATTGAAAGCTTCTAGGCTTTCAGTTTTCTTTTTTTTTAATTTAATTTTATTTTATTTTTAAACTTTACAATATTGTATTAGTTTTGCCAAATATTGAAATGAATCTGCCACAGGTATACCTGTGTTCCCCATCCTGAACCCTCCTCCCTCCTCCCTCCCCATACCCTCCCTCTGGGTCGTCCCAGTGCACCAGCCCCAAGCATCCAGTATCGTGCATTGAACCTGGACTGGCGACTCGTTTCATACATGATATTATACATGTTTCAATGTCATTCTCCCAAATCTTCCCACCCTCTCCCTCTCCCACAGAGTCCATAAGACTGATCTATACATCAGTGTCTCTTTTGCTGTCTCGTACACAGGGTTATTGTTACCATCTTTCTAAATTCCATATATATGCATTAGTATACTGTATTGGTGTTTTTCTTTCTGGCTTACTTCACTCTGTATAATAGGTTCCAGTTTCATCCATCTCATTAGAACTGATTCAAATGTATTCTTTTTAATGGCTGAGTAATACTCCATTGTGTATATGTACCACAGCTTTCTTAGCCATTCATCTGCTGATGGGCATCTAGGTTGCTTCCATGTCCTGGCTATTATAAACAGTGCTGCGATGAACACTGGGGTACACGTGTCTCTTTCCCTTCTGGTTTCCTCAGTGTGTATGCCCAGCAGTGGGATTGCTGGATCATAAGGCAGTTCCATTTTCAGTTTTTTAAGGAATCTCCACACTGTTCTCCATAGTGGCTGTACTAGTTTGCATTCCCACCAACAGTGTAAGAGGGTTCCCTTTTCTCCACACCCTCTCCAGCATTTATTATTTGTAGACTTTTGGATCGCAGCCATTCTGACTGCATGAAATGGTACCTCATAGTGGTTTTGATTTGCATTTCTCTGATAATGAGTGATGTTGAGCATCTTTTCATGTGTTTGTTAGCCATCTGTATGTCTTCTTTGGAGAAATGTCTATTTAGTTCTTTGGCCCATTTTTTGATTGGGTCATTTATTTTTCTGGAGTTGAGCTGTAGGAGTTGCTTGTATATTTTTGAGATTAGTTGTTTGTCAGTTGCTTCATTTGCTATTATTTTCTCCCATTCTGAAGGCTGCCTTTTCACCTTGCTAATAGTTTCCTTTGTTGTGCAGAAGGTTTTAAGTTTAATTAGGTCCCATTTGTTTATTTTTGCTTTTATTTCCAATATTCTGGGAGGTGGGTCATAGAGGATCCTGCTGTGATGTACGTCAGAGAGTGTTTTGCCTGTGTTCTCCTCTAGGAGTTTTATAGTTTCTGGTCTTACGTTGAGATCTTTAATCCATTTTGAGTTTATTTTTGTGTATGGTGTTAGAAAGTGTTCTAGTTTCATTCTTTTACAAGTGGTTGACCAGATTTCCCAGCACCACTTGTTAAAGAGATTGTCTTTAATCCATTGTATATTCTTGCTTCCTTTGTCAAAGATAAGGTGTCCATAGGTGTGTGGATTTATCTCTGGGCTTTCTACTTTGTTCCATTGATCAATATTTCTGTCTTTGTGCCAGTACCATACTGTCTTGATAACTGTGGCTTTGTAGTAGAGCCTGAAGCCAGGCAGGTTGATTCCTCCAGTTCCATTCTTCTTTCTCAAGACAGCTTTGGCTATTCGAGGTTTTTTGTATTTCCATACAAATTGTGAAATTATTTGTTCTAGCTCTGTGAAGAATACCGTTGGTAGCTTGATAGGGATTGCATTGAATCTATAAATTGCTTTGGGTAGTATACTCATTTTCACTATATTGATTCTTCCAATCCATGAACATGGTATATTTCTCCATCTATTAGTGTCCTCTTTGATTTCTTTCACCAGTGTTTTATTGTTTTCTATATATAGGTCTGTAGTTTCTTTAGGTAGATATATTCCTAAGTATTTTATTCTTTTCGTTGCAATGGTGAATGGAATTGTTTCCTTAATTTCTCTTTCAGTTTTCTCATTATTAGTGTATAGGAATGCAAGGGATTTCTGTGTGTTGATTTTATATCCTGCAACTTTGCTATAATCATTGATTATTTCTAGTAATTTTCTGGTGGAGTCTTTTCTATGTAGAGGATGATGTCATCTGCAAATAGTGAGAGTTTTACTTCTTCTTTTCCAATTTGGATTCCTTTTATTTATTCCTTTTATTTCTTTTTCTGCTCTGATTGCTGTGGCCAGAACTTCCAAAACTATGTTGAATAGTAATGGTGAAAGTGGGCACCCTTGTCTTGTTCCTGACTTTAGAGGAAATGCTTTCAATTTTTCACCATTGAGGATAATGTTTGCTGTGGGTTTGTCATATATAGCTTTTATTATGTTGAGGTATGTTCCTTCTATTCCTGCTTTCTGGAGAGTTCTTATCATAAATGGATGTTGAATTTTGTCAAAGGCTTTCTCTGCATCTATTGAGATAATCATATGGTTTTTATTTTTCAATTTGTTAATGTGGTGTATTACATTGATTGATTTGCGGATATTGAAAAATCCTTGCATCCCTGGGATAAAGCCCACTTGGTCATGGTGTATGATCTTTTTAATGTGTTGTTGGATTCTGATTGCTAGAATTTTGTTAAGGATTTTTGCATCTATGTTCATTAGTGATATTGGCCTGTAGTTTTCTTTTTTTGTGGGATCTTTGTCAGGTTTTGGTATTAGGGTGATGGTGGCCTCATGGAATGAGTTTGGAAGTTTACCTTCCTCTGCAATTTTGTGGAAGAGTTTGAGCAGGATAGGTGTTAGCTCTTCTCTAAATTTTTGGTAGAATTCAGCTGTGAAGCCGTCTGGATCTGGGCTTTTGTTTGCTGGAAGATTTTTGATTACAGTTTCAATTTCCGTGCTTGTGATGGGTCTGTTAAGATTTTCTATTTCTTCCTGGTCCAGTTTTGGAAAGTTGTACTTTTCTAAGAATTTGTCCATTTCTTCCACGTTGTCCATTTTATTGGCATATAATTGTTGATAGTAGTCTCTTATGATCCTTTGTATTTCTGTGTTGTCTGTTGTGATCTCTCCATTTTCATTTCTAATTTTATTGATTTGATTTTTCTCCCTTTGTTTCTTGATGAGTCTGGCTAATGGTTTGTCAATTTTATTTATCCTTTCAAAGAACCAGCTTTTGGTTTTGTTGATTTTTGCTATGGTCTCTTTTGTTTCTTTTGCATTTATTTCTGCCCTAATTTTTAAGATTTCTTTCCTTCTATTAACCCTGGGGTTCTTCATTTCTTCCTTTTCTAGTTGCTTTAGGTGTAGGGTTAGGTTATTTATTTGACTTTTTTCTTGTTTCTTGAGGTATGCCTGTATTGCTATGAACTTTCCCCTTATGACTGCTTTTAAAGTGTCCCACAGGTTTTGGGTTGTTGTGTTTTCATTTTCATTCATTTCTATGCAAATTTTGATTTCTTCTGTGATTTGTTGGTTATTCAGCAGCGTGTTGTTCAGCCTCCATATGTTGGAATTTTTAATAGTTTTTCTCCTGTAACTGAGATCTAATCTTACTGCATTGTGGTCAGAAAAGATGCTTGGAATGATTTCTATTTTTTTGAATTTACCAAGGTTAGCTTTATGGCCCTGGAGAAGGTTCCATGTGCGCTTGAGAAAAAGGTGAAATTCATTGTTTTGGGATGAAATGTCCTATAGATATCAATTAGGTCTAACTGGTCTATTGTATCGTTTAAAGTTTGTGTTTCCTTGTTAATTTTCTGTTTAGTTGATCTATCCATAGGTGTGAGTGGGGTATTAAAGTCTCCCACTATTATTGTGTTATTGTTAATTTCTCCTTTCATACTTGTTAGCATTTGTCTTACATACTGCGGTGCTCCCGTGTTGGGTGCATATATTTTATAATTGTTATATCTTCTTCTTGGATTGATCCTTTGATCATTATGTAGTGACCTTCTTTGTCTCTTTTCACAGCCTTTGTTTTAAAGTCTATTTTATCTGATATGAGTATTGCTACTCCTGCTTTCTTTTGGTCCCTATTTGCATGGAAAATCTTTTTCCAGCCCTTCACTTTCAGTCTGTATGTGTCCCCTGTTTTGAGGTGGGTCTCTTGTAGACAACATATGTAGGGGTCTTGTTTTTGTATCCATTCAGCCAGTCTTTGTCTTTTGGTTGGGGCATTCAACCCATTTACGTTTAAGGTAATTACTGATAAGTATGATCCCGTTACCATTTACTTTATTGTTTGGGGTTTGAGTTTATACACCATTTTGTGTTTCCTGTCTAGAGAATATCCTGGAGAGCTGGTTTGGTGGTGCAGAATTCTCTCAGCTTTTGCTTGTCTGAGAAGCTTTTGATTTCTCCTTCATATTTGAATGAGATCCTTGCTGGGTACAATAATCTGGGCTGTAGGTTATTTTCTTTCATCACTTTAAGTATGTCTTGCCATTCCCTCCTGGCTTGGAGAGTTTCTATTGAAAGATCAGCTGTTATCCTTATGGGAATTCCCTTGTGTGTTATTTGTTGTTTTACCCTTGCTGCTTTTAATATTTGTTCTTTGTGTTTGATCTTTGTTAACTTGATTAATATGTGTCTTGGGGTGTTTCGCCTTGGGTTTATCCTGTTTGGGACTCTCTGAGTTTCTTGGACTTGGGTGATTATTTCCTTCCCCATTTTAGGGAAGTTTTCAACTATTATCTCTTCAAGTATTTTCTCATGGTATTTCTTTTTGTCTTCTTCTTCTGGGACCCCTATGATTCGAATGTTGTAGTGTTTAATATTGTCCTGGAGGTCTCTGAGATTGTCCTCATTTCTTTTAATTCATTTTTCTTTTATCATCTCTGATTCATTTATTTCTACCATTCTATCTTCTAATTCACTAATCCTATCTTCTGCCTCTGTTATTCTACTATTTGTTGCCTCCAGAGTGTTTTTAATTTCATTTATTGCATTATTCACTATATATTGACTCTCTTTTATTTCTTCTAGGTCCTTGTTAAACCTTTCTTGCATCTTCTCAATCTTTGTCTCCAAGCTATTTATCTGTGATTCCGTTTTGATTTCAAGATTTTGGATCAATTTCACTATCATTATTCAGAATTCTTTATCAGGTAGATTCCCTATCTCTTCCTCTTTTGTTTGGTTTGGTGGGCATTTATCCTGTTCCTTTATCTGCTGGCTATTCCTCTGTCTCTTCATCTTGTTTAAATTGCTGAGTTTGGGGTGTCCTTTCTGTATTCTGGCAGTTTGTGGAGTTCTCTTTATTGTGGTGTTTCCTCGCTCTGTGTGAGTTTGTACAGGTGGCTTGTCAAGGTTTCTTGGTTAGGGAAGCTTGTGTCAGTGTTTTGGTGGGTGGAGCTGTATTTCTTCTCTCTCCTTTCAAAGACTTGGGTTGCTTTTCTGGGTGCCTGATGTCCTCTGCCAGCATTCAGAAGTTGTTTTGTGGAATTTACTCGGCATTTAAATGGTCTTTTGATGAATTTGTGGGGGAGAAAGTGCTCTCCCCGTCCTACTCCTCCGCCATCTTAGCTCCTCCCCAGCTTTCAGTTTTCAAATGTCAATATACTGCCTTTTGCCTGAATTTATTCTTTCTATTTGCATTTTGCCCCTTCCCCCTTTCTTAATCATTTTGCTACCAGGATCCACAAGTTTTGCTTTCTATGATGTAATACTTGATAATTTAATTGATTTTCACTAATGAGGACTTGCGTAGTTTCCCTGCCATTTTTTTTTTCAGACTCTCAAGTTCTATGCATCAAATATCCTGATGTAAATAAGGAAGAAATCTTTGTTACCTCGTTCAGCTTTTTAATTTTATACACAGGGAAAAATGGACACAAAGGTAAGAGTGTGGAAGATGTGTGTGTGTCTGTATTAGTCACTCAGTTGTTCTGACTCTGTGATCCCTTGGACTGCAGCCCACCAGGCTCCTCCATCCATGGAATTCTCCAGACAAGAATACTGGAGTGGGTTGCCATTCCCTTCTCTAGGGGATCTTCCAGACCCAGGGATCAAACACAGGTTTCCTGCATTGCAGGCAGATTCTTTACCATCTGAGCCACCAGAAGTAAATAAAATGAAAGCAAAGACCAGCCCCCTCTTCCCCTCCAGGAAGGGAGACTCCCAGGCTGACTCCGCTACACTGCTCAGGCAGAGGAGGCTGCACAGGGGCTGCTAGAACTCCTTCGTGAACCGCACTTAAGGGATAAATGGACGGAGTACCAATTTTCAACAGAACAGAAAAAACGTTTTCACTTGTGTGAAGTATGAAGAGACCTACTACAATATTTAAGGACACTTACAAAATGTAGTTGTGTGTGTGTGTGTGTTGGTCTTGGCTCTTTTGAGATCAGTTCTCCTTCCTGAACAGTAGCTTAAGTCTGTATCCCAAAGGACTTCCTTCATTGCCCCAAGGCCAGGTCCCAGACAAGCAGGAACAGCTCCCACCCCCCAGAACCTACTGAAGTTACTCAGATTAGCCAATCCCAAGCCAGCCTTCCTGCCTTCCCTGCCCCCTTTTCCCCATGAAATCAAAGTGAAAGTATTAGTGTCTGACTCTTTGTGACCCCATGGACTGTAGCCCACCAGGATCCTCTATTCATAGGGTTCTCCAGGCCGGAATACTGGAGTGGACTGTCATTCCCTTTTCCAGGGGATCTTTCTGACCCACGGATAGAACCTGGGTCACATGTTCTTTACTGTCTGAGCTACCGGGGAAGCCCATAGTTTGCCTAATTCCTCACAAATAAAGAATGTCAAAGTTTTGCAATAACTTTTTTCTAGACTGTTTCACAGCCTCTGGGCTGATCATGCCATCTGGTGGACAAATTAAATAAATGCAAGGAAGATTTCTTGGTACCTGTAGCAATGGCACCCCACTCCAGTACTCTTGCCTGGAAAATCCCATGGACGGAGGAGCCTGGAAGGCTGCAGTCCATGGGGTCGCTGAGGGTCGGGCACGACTGAGCGACTTCACTTTCACTTTTCACTTTCATGCATTGGAGAAGGAAATGGCAACCCACTCCAGTGTTCTTGCCTGGAGAATCCCAGGGACGGGGGAGCCAGGTGGGCTGCCGTCTATGGGGTCGCACAGAGTCAGACACGACTGAAGCGACTTATCAGCAGTAGCAGCAGCAGTATGTGTGTGTGGTCTGTAAGGAAGGTAGTAAAGGGATGGTATTAAGTCTAGTAGATAAAGTAGCATATTCAATTCAAACTATAAAAAGATCAGTTTCTAAGTAGTGGCATTCAGTTCAGTGCAGCTCAGTTTAGTACAGTTCAGTAGCTCAGTCGTGTCCGACTCTTTGTGACCCCATGGTTTGCAGCACACCAGGCCTCCTTGTCCTGACCAACTCCCAGAGTTTACCCAAACTCATGTCCATTGAGTTGGTGATGCCATCCAACCATCTCATCCTCTGTCATCCCCTTCTCCTCCTGCCTTCAATCTTTCCCAGCATCAGGGTCTTTTCCAATGAGTCAGTTCTTCTCATCAGGTGGCCAAAGTATTGGAGTTTCAGCTTGAACATCAGTCCTTCCAATGAACACCCAGGACTGATCTTTAGGACGGACTGGTTGGATCTCCTTGCAGTCCAAGGGACTCTCAAGAGTCTTCTCCAACACCACAGTTCAAAGCATCAATTCTTTGGCACTCAGCTTTCTTTATAGTCCAATTCTCACGTCCATACATAACTACTGGAAAAATCATAGCTCTGACTAGACGGACCTTTTTGGCAATGTAACGTCTCTGCTTTTTAATATGCTGTCTATGTTGGTCATAATTTTTCTTCCAAGGAACAAGCATCTTTTAATTTCATGGCTGCAGTCACCATCTGCAGTGATTTTGGAGCCCCCCAAAATAGTCTGTCACTGTTTCTATTGCTTCCCCATCTATTTGCCATGAAGTGATGGGACCAGATGCCATAATCTTAGTTGCAAACTCGACCCAAATACATCTAACAAGTTCTACTAAGTAGTGCCAAATCCCTATTGGTCAGTTTTCAGGATAAACTTAAGAAAACTGCATTAACTGCTGAGTCTCATTTAATTTACATTCATAATATCAGTTAATTTTCACAAGAGAAGATTACAAGGAGTATATTAATAGTCTCATTTTTTAATGAGAAATAAAACCCTATGGCTTGAAACAAATTGGGCATTCCACAGCAGGTAATTGTTCTGGCTTATCAACCCTTTGAATATTATTTCATTTATTGGAATTTTGGTTAAATGGTACACAAAAACCCATGCTCTTCTGTTTCTTTTGAAATTCTTAGAATCCATTGTACATACATAGAACTTCTGCAAACAAAGACACCACGCAATCATACATGACTTCCATTTGAACATAAGCTACAATAAGAAGCCAATATGAAGGTTACTAGGGGAAAAGGCACCATCTTGTGGAAAAGGAAGATAAAGGGAAGAATGAGAAACTGCTGCTGGCTTTGGCCTGAGCAGGGCTTTTGAGACCACTGGATGGAAGGAAACTGCACTGTGGCGTCTTCGTCTCCATCCCCTGGGGGTGTGGGTCTTTGCATGTTTTGGCTAAGAGTCCACAGATACGTCTTTTCCAAATTTATTTTTCACTGTCTGTGGTGTTTCTTCTCATTCTTTTTAGCTATAGAGTAAAAGTTCTTTATCAAGTTGAGTAAGTTGCCCTGTGTTCGTAGTTTGTGGAGTGTTTCTATCATGAATAAATGTTGGCTTTTGTCAAATACTCTTTCTGCATCTTTTGATATGATCATAAGATTTTTCTTCTTAAGCCTGGTGATATGACAGATGACATTAATTGGTTTTCCAATGTTGAATCAACCAAATGCTCTAGAGCTTCAAAAATAAATCTATTTTGTGCTTCTGTAGACTAAAGAACAGATTTAATCAGTCAGATGGGAAGATTACATTTAGACCATTGTGGCTATTGCTGATTAGATCATCTGTAGTCAGAGACAATCTAATTGTTAAGGTTAAGAGAATTTTAAGATGAAACCCCATAAATACATAGATTTTAAGATGAAATCCCATAAATACATAAATACATATGGCTGAATTTTACCTAGACTTGACACTCCAATTTTGTTAATTATTTACACTTGAAAGTTAAAATCTAAGTGATTTAATTAACATAAAACTGTTTTCTAAAGAAAACCCCAAGACTGATTTCATTCACACATTTCATTTTACGTTTAAAGTGCTTTCTTTTTGTATTTTTTATATGCAGAAATATACACTGTATTTTCAACATAGTACATGCTTTTTCCCTACCTGCTCTTCACTGATAAGAAATTTACTGGCTGTAGTGGCCTTGTTCTCCGCTTTTCAGTGTTGCTGATTGACGACGTTGCCCTGCTCACTTCAGCCTCTGGCCCGCCATCTCCTTGAGACCTAACACCATGCCTTCAATTAAGTTGCAGACCTCTGATGGAGAGATATTCGAAGTTGATGTTGAAATTGCAAAACAATCTGTGACCATCAAGACTATGTTGGAAGATTTGGGAATGGATGACGAAGGAGATGATGATCCAGTCCCCTTGCCAAATGTTAATGCAGCAATATTGAAAAAGGTCATTCAGTGGTGCACCCACCACAAGGATGATCCTCCTCCTCCTGAGGATGATGAGAACAAAGAAAAACGAACAGATGATATACCTGTTTGGGATCAAGAATTCCTGAAAGTTGACCAAGGGACACTCTTTGAACTTATATTGGCAGCAAACTACTTAGACATCAAAGGTTTGCTTGATGTTACCTGCAAGACTGTTGCTATTATGATCAAGGGCAAAACTCCTGAGGAGATTCGAAAGACATTCAATATCAAAAATGATTTTACTGAAGAAGAGGAAGCCCAGGTACGCAAAGAGAACCAGTGGTGTGAGGAGAAGTGAAATTTCGTGTCTAACGCTGTAACACTGTAAGGGTTATTCCAAATACTAGTTGCACTGCTTTGTTTATAATTGTTAATATTAGAAAAAGAGTCAACAAATGCAGCAGCAAGTCAATTGTGTCAGCAGAATGTTGTCCTCATTGCATGTGTAGTTTCAGTACAGTTCCCAAACTTAAGGCCCAGTTTCTTCTAGTGTGATTGAAAGTTTCTTTTCTTTGCTCTGAATAAAATTGAACTGTGGGTTCCCTATAGAAAGTGGCATTTTGGGCTTTCCCTTTTTGTAAAGCAATTTCTGCCTAGTTTATTGTCCAGTTAATTTTAGTTCAGTGACTTTTAAAGTTGGCTTTGTAAATAAAGCAACTTGCAAAAAACCTTCTGAAATAGAATTAAAAAAAAAAAAAGAAATTTACTGTAAATTATCTCCTTCCTTGAAACAAAATATTTTGTTTCAATTTATGAATCAACCTAAGGAAAGATTTGATTGGAATTATAATAATCTGTTTCAAATTTCAACGGACAAGGATTGAACAAATGATGTTTTCAACCAAGGAGTATTCTTTATATTTCATGTTTTTCCATATCTTTTTTCCCCTCAAAATTTCTGATCAAATTTATTCAAAATTTTTTTCTCAAATTCCTACAAAATGCAATGCTGTTGTCAATAATTTACTTCCTAGTGGAGTCTTCTCATGTGGCCCCTGAGAGTAACTGCTGCAGTCCTAACTGGTGGAGGCACTGGAATTCCGAAATGCTTTCATTTGTATAAGTTCATACCTACTCTGTACTTTTTTTTTTTTTTTTTTTTGCTATTATTGAAAACTGTTCCACTTCCCAAATCTCTTATTCAAGAAACAGAATCACAATTCCTTCTATTCATCCAGTCCATTCATCTATATCCTTCAGAGTCCTCGTTTGCACCCATCGCAGCCTAGTCAGCTGAGATCCAAGACCACCGATTTAAGATCTTCACAATGGCCTTCCCCACCCTTTTGTCTTTCTTCTGAAATCATAGCACAATTTTAACCAAGGATGAGAACTTGAGAAAATAAGAAATAAAAAGAAAAGAAAGGAAAAAGATTTCATTAGACAAACTTGCTCTCGACTCAGTCCGAAAGAGTAGGAAAAATAACATTGAAAATATTCTAAGCAACAAAAGCTGGTGTCGGTCCCTGAGTTAGAGGCACCACAGTAGACACGCCAGTGCCCCCGTAACCCCCTCCCGTTCCACTTCGGCGTGCCCTGGGTCTCACACGCCAGTGCCCCCGTAACCCCCTCCCGTTCCACTTCGGCGTGCCCTGGGTCTCACTCCTTGGTGCAGCACCTACTCCCTAGAGGAGGAAATGCCAACCCACTCCATTATTATAAAAACCGTCCACTTTTGCCTTGAGTGTGACTAGGGGTCTACATTTCAGCAGAATTTTTATTTTTATTTGGGCATTTTCAATTCTGTGCTCCTCTCTAGGGATACTGTTTTCCTGATCTTGAGTAATCTTCTTATCTCTTCCCCATATTCCATCCTGGGACTCTTTTCATCTTTTTTTTAATGAATTCACGGTGAATACTTGACTCCTTTCTTTCAAACAACAAATTCAGTTTTGAACTGTATGTTATGAGCAGTGACCACCGTGTTACTTAATCCAATGACTCTTCTTTAGCCCTCATCGTATACGATCTCTTAGGAGCTCGGAACACTTTGACAGCTCCATTGTCCTAGAAGCACTTTCCTCCCTTAGCTTCAATGACATCATACCCTTCTGCTTTCCACTGTATCTCTCTTGCTATTTCTTATCCTCTGTTGGCTCAGGCGTCACCTGATCTTTGATGTCAGAGGTCTTCAGGAATCAGATCAAGACTCTTATTTTTTCCCCATTAATTTTTATTTAAAGATTCTTCAAATCTACTATAAAGAAAAAAGTATAGTAATAAGTTAATGGTTCAAGTTGGTTAGCTTTTAATTTATTTCTTCCTCTGCCGCACCTGTGGTTTAAGTGTGTTGAAGAAAAACTGGACGCACCGATACCAGCAACGCCCAAAGCCAGTGGTTCTGACAGGTGACTCTGATGAGCTCAAGGGGGCAGGCTCTGTAGATGCAGGTTCAGAGTCCAGGCTGGAGACTGTGCTGGCGAAGTTCACTGCTGCCAGCTCTCAGATCTCCACAAGACGTGCTCTCTGCAGAACTGCTCTGAAGGACTCCTCAGCCCGTTGCCACTGTAAGTGCATTGACCTGGGCAGTCCTCCCCAACAAGAAAGTCCTTTCCCAACTAAGCCAAGAAAATGAAGCTTTGGAAATGAGCTGCGAGTGGAGAAGCAACTTCAAGTCAAATGGAAAAGACATCTCTTGGATGCTCTGTGATCAGTTTTTTTAATAATGAAACTTAGAGGAACTTAAAAAAATAAGAAAATAAAAAGATTTCATTAGACAAACTTGCTCTCAACTCAGTCCGAAAGAATAGGAAAAATAACATTGAAAATATTCTAAGCAGCAAAAGCTGGTGTCGGTCCCTGAGTTAGATGCACCATAGTAGACACTGCCAGTGCCCCCCCTAAACCCCCTCACCTTCCACTTCGGCGTGCCCTGGGTCTCACTCCTTGTTGTCAGCACCTATTCCCTAGAGGAGGAAATGCCAACCCACTCCATTATTCTTGCATGGAAAATTCCAAGCAAGAGGAGCCTGGGGGGCTCCAGTCCCAGGGATTGAAAAGAGTCATGCTGAGCACTCAGTACACCTCTGCCTGAGGGGCTCATCTCGCTGCTGGAGCCTGACTCGCGTGCACACATCAGAGGTCCTGGGGAATTAACATTCTAGGGACAGCCCTCAGTCCCTGATTGTTGATTTCGATTGTGTCCCAGTGGGGTTAAATTAAGGTCTGTTTGCTCACAGTGGTGGCTGGCTCGCTGAGAGATCTTTTATTGGCTGCCTCCCCACACCCCTGTAGGCGTTGCCTTCACTTCCCATATAAATTCAAATACTGTTCTCAGAGTCTGTTTCTGGACAGATATAAATTATATGATCTATAATGTTGCCTGCATGGCTTTAAAAATATGTATGCTCATTTAGTACAATCATGCATCTTCTCACATCTTTAGATCATTCTTTAAATCTGTAAAAATTATAAATTAAATATCCTTATTAGAGTCCCCTTAGACACCCTAAATAAATTCTCTCTTGTAAATAATTAATATGCTTTTTGCTTTGATTTCCTTGGAAGGAAAAGCAACATAAACTGAACTATACTTTTTCTATGGATAAACAACCAAAACCAAATTTATGTCTTCTACTATAATTTAATATTACAGAACATAAGAGATTACAATATTGAGCAGTGTCATTTAAATAAGGCAAATATAGTATAAAACAGCATAAAGAGCAGTGGAAAGACCAATAGAAAAGAATAGAGAACTCACTGCTTACCCACATTAAGGAATGTATTAGATTTCTTCTTTGTTTTACATTTAAAATCAGTCACTGTATTAATGGGCATCTGAGTTTAGGTGAGGAACTATCCATACCATATTGAGATGACTCGGATAAATGGCTACTCAAATGGCACGTTCTGATTTTAGTCTAGAAAAGAGGTTGGCAAACTCTGGCCTCTGGGCCAAATTCAGCTTACTAGCTATTTTTGTCAACAAAGTTTTATTGGAACACAGCTACGCCCATTTGTTTGCATGTTGTCTCTGATGTTTTCACGTTACAGCAGGAGGATGGAGTATTGTGACTGAGACCATGTGGTCCTCAAAGTCCAACAGATCACTTCCATAGTTTTATATGAAAAACTAGCAAACTAATAGTAGAACATCCATGCATCCAAACCTGCTTACCATTCTTTCATTCTTTATCTTCTTTTTTTATGTAAAGAACAAGCTTACTTTTATATTTAATGTGTACAAATTCATATTTCAATACAATGGGTAAAATAACTTTGGAAAACTTGCATTTACCATGATTTATGAGCCAGTTGGACTCTTCATTTCTTTAAGGAGACTTACCATTGGGCCTCCCTGATGGCTCAGTGGTAAATAATCCGCCTTCAACATAGGAGTCACAGGAGACGCAGATTGGATCCATGGGTGGGGAAGATCCCCTGGAGGAGGGCATGGAAACCCACTCCAGTATTCTTTCCTGGAGAATCCCATGGACTGAACAGCCTGCCAGGCGATAGTCCACAGGGTCGTAAAGAGTCAGACAGGACTGAAGCGGCTCAGCACACAGGCATGCACCTCCCACTGCTCCTAACTCTTCAGTCACCTAGTACAATATCAGCAAATAAAACAGTGCTTTGTCTTTGAAACAATGCCTTACTCCAATCAAAGGCATTTTTGAAATGTTTTATAGTGGTTGAAAATGTAAACAAATAGAGTTTCTGATAACATCATTTTGAACTATTAGAAATTTAAGTAATAGCCCATATCAAGTTATACTTGATATTTTTATTCAGACATTGTTTTGCTTTTTATACAAAATGCCTGGTTTTACACTGATGGGATGTTATTTTCATCTACATAGAATTAAATGCACTTTTTCAGTTGTAATTATCTCCTAACCTGGTTGCCACAGTTTTCAAGCACATCTATCTTGTCAATTTCATGGCCCTTAGAGTAGGACTCAGCATTGGTAAAAAAAGAATATTTTGGTTTTATTTGTTCAAATAGGTTATTAAATAACTTTTAACTGATTTAAGGAATTATTGTGCTCACAATCAAGCTCTTATACCAGCTGAACTTTCTTAGCTACATGATTAAGGAAGTATTTTTTGCTATTATCTGGTATAATTTTATACATTGCTTAGTCACTTATAGAGACAAATTAAAAGTTAAAGTCTTAGATTTTATATCTAATTCAGGAATACACTGTCTATGGACGTGTGGTTTTGTATTGAGAGCTCTTTATACATCAGCATTTTATAATAAAATATTATTTTAATAATTATTTTTCAAAAAATTTTAAGTAAAAAATTTCCTGAAAGATAACTTAGCCATTTTATCATGACCATCTAACAGATCCTTTTGAAAAGTTGCTATGACTTTTTTAATAGTCTTAAATATTAAAATGTGCTTTAAAGAAATGTTTAGTAAGCTTACTCCATGACATCTCAAAGGCATGGTTCCCAGGTCTTTGCAAAAGACATTCTTAGACTGTAAAAATGGCAAGAAGTTTTAAAAAGATTTATATTCAAAGGGTTCGTTGACAAATTTGCAATTACAAGTTTTCTAAAATGAATATTTTCAGAGAAGGAAAGTCAGGGTCTGACTGAGCATCAGGAAGAAGTCTATCTAAAGTTAAGTCTCACTGAGGGAAACTTCAGACAGCTTCATCAGGTATAAGGTATCTTGGATGCTGGCCCCTTCCAGGTGTGAGAGTTCTTTGTGAATGCCTTCTCAGTGTGAATTCTCAGAGCTCTACGATCGGCCAGAATAACTGAGTGACTTGTAGCAAGTTTTCTGGCATCAAAGAGTAGAACTTCTACCCTGGAAGATCAAGTTTCTCTTTTTGCTATCCCCTTTGTCCTCTGTCCCCAAAACGGGAATTAAAGGTACAGTCACTGCATTTGAAAACTTGAGGGACTCCCTTGGTGGCCGTGATTAAGACTCCATCCACTATAAGGGATTCCCTCGTAGCTCAGTCGGTGAAGAATCTGCCTACAATGCAGGAGACCCAGGTTCGATTCCTGGAAGATCCTGTGGAGAAGGAAATGACAACCCACCCTGTATTCTGGCCTGAAGAATTCCATGGACAGAGGAGTCCAGCAGGCTGCAGCCCATGGACTCGAAAGATTTGGACACGACTTAGTGACTAAACCACCACCACCCCTACAAGGGGCTCAGGTTCCATCCCTGGTCAGGGAACCAAGATCCTGTGTGCTGTGAAGCACAACTCCCCACTCCCCCCATTTTTTAATATAAATGCAAAGTAAATAAAAATAAAAACTTGATCTGTTTTGTTAAGCTCTGACTTTGATTCTTCAATATTTGACGTCCCAATACAAAAGTCAAGTGTGATTGCCTTGCCTTTTGCTGACATCTGCTGGCACCTTCATGAAACTATACTCCTTTGCCTTTTTTAGTATTTTTTTTAAAGTCCTGGAAAAAAGACAGCCAGGTGTCCACTCTCAGGCCTGACAGAGTAACTCCAGTAACCTAAGTGCCTGTCCACACAAAGCTCAGCGCTCTATCAATGAAGATGACAGGGAAGCTGCTCAGTGCTCTGCAGTGCCGGGAGCCGGCATATTGCATATTGAGTGCATATTGCATATTGCATATTGAGTGCAGCACTTTCCACAGCATCATCTTTCAGGATCTGGAATAGCTCAACTGGAATTCTATCACTGCCGGGAGCCAGCGTGAGGAACTCCGCCCATGACAAAGGTCATGAGGAAGGAGGCTCAGCATACGCAAAGGCGGGATCGAGCCTCAGGAGTCCCCCTGGAAATCCTCGAGCATCTACCCCCAAAACCAGAGTCTGCCTACTTTCTGCTTTGTGCTCTCACCTACACCTCTGACTTTACGGGGGGCTGTCCCCCAGTACCTCTCTCTGAAAAAAGAGTTAGCTTACAGCTCCAGTTAATAATTCCTGGGTGTGACAGTGTTTAACCTACAAACTCCTTTGGAAATCCTTTAGCCTGCCTGAATAGGTTTTTCCGGCCACATGTGATTGTTCAGAGCCTCCCAACTGTGAGAGGCAGGAGATGTTCTAAACTGTCTAAACACAGATTCCTTTGAGTAGTTAAAAGATTGATTAGAAATTGTATTGGTGAAGGGATTTTCACTTGTTGGGCCAATGTTTGCTGCTAAGTTTCCATATCCCTTACCTGCTGTGTCCCTGGCAGTGTATTGATTAATATAATTGGTGTTAGTAGTAGCTTTAATGTTTGTAACCTGGGACCCCTGAGTTAATTCTTTTTCTTGTTATAGCCCACTGCACCTTTGCTCTGTAGGAATGCAACTCTATCTAATGCTTTTGGAGGGTGGCTCCTGACCAATCACCTTTAGAGAAAAATAAGTTTTCTGAAGAAAGGGTCTTAAAATGTTAACAGGCCTCCGGGCCAGAAGATGATGCAAATCACCTAAGCTTTTGCATATGATAAGTTTGCAGGAAGAAAGCCTGGCTTACTGCATGACTCTACCCCTTCCCCCATTATCCTCTATGCATAACTTAAGGTATAAAAACTACTTTGGAAAATAAAGTGCGGGCCTTGTTCACCGAAACTTGGTCTCACCATGTCGTTCTTTCTCTTACCTTCTGGCTGAATTATTCAGCCTCTTTTCTCCACTGAATTTCCTCACTGAGCTATCCTTATTTCAGCCTCTTTTCTCCACTGAATTTCCCTACTGAGCTATCCTCATTCTATTACTCTTTATATCCTTAATTAACGTTTAATTAAGCAATTGTTTCCTGATCTTCGCCTACGCCGTCTCTCCTTCGAATACCCTGGATCAGCCAGGGCTGGTCCCCGGCACTGCAGGGACCTAAAAGGAAGAAAATCCCCAAAGAGGGGTGTGTGTATACATGTGGCAGACTCACTTTGCTGTGTAGTAGAGACTATCACAGCATTGGAAAGCGACTATACCCCAGTAGCAATTAATTAAAACAACCCCCCCAAAAAAGGATGACAGAATCTATTCTCCTTATACCTCCAAGACAAGGAATTCAAATCCACCTGTGAGGATTTCAGTTTGGAATGAAAAATATTTGAACCAGAGCTGAGTTCACTGTCTCAGTTTTAAGGGATACAATCTGAAAAAAAAGTTCAGAGCCCACAATCTGCTTGGCCAACCATCCTACCCCTGGCGGGGATCCCAGGCCACCCTCTGAGTGAAGCAGGCAGGGAGCGTCATGGGCAAAATGCTTCAGCTTTGTGGCTACGAGGGGCAGCGATGACGTTCTGAGAGGCCCGGTGATGGAGAGGGGAGGTCCAGGATGGCGTGTCAGTGCTGGAGAGGATAGAAAGGTGTGGACTGTGTCACACAGTGCAAAGAAAATGTAGCTGGAAAGGTTACCCTGAAGTCTCATTGCCTTTTCCAAACGCGTGAGTGGGGCGGACACAATGAGTGAGCGGCCGTGCTGTCCGCTCCTTTCCTGTGGTCTTGTTCCGCCCTGTGCCTAGCTACAACTCACCAGACTAAATGACCACGTTGAGACCTGCCTGGAAGGCAGCAAGAGATCACTACTCTTATTTAAAAAACGACTGAAGCAGAAGTATTGTTTCGTATCTTTTTTAAACCCCCCTCTTTTTAAAATACTTCTATTTCTTTATTTCTTTGGCTGTGCCAGGCCTTAGGTTCTGCGTGTGGGATCTGGTTCCACAACCAGGAATCAAACCGATGCCCCTGCACCGGGATCTCAGAGTCTGAGCCACTCGACCACCAGGGAAGTCCCACTAAATCCCCTCTTAACAGGCTTGTCTGGTCAGTAAGTAAAGCAGACACTCTGGAGGTTAAGAGTATGGAGAATCACATAGGCGGTGTCTTTTCTGGCTCCCGCTCTATGGAATGGGAAAAAGAATGAATGACTCAAAGTGAGCTGTGTCCTCACAGATCTGGCTAAGGTCTTCTTTTCAGTGCAAACTTGAAGCCCAGCCAGGCCCACTTTCCATTCTTTTGGATGGAACTCTGTAGACATTTATGATTTTCCCACTGGGATATTTGAATACATGGCCATTTGTCATAATTAGATGAGGAAGGGCTTGGAAATGATAAACATTAAGAGCCAGTTAGTGAGTTACATTGATGATATTATCATAATTGCTCCTCGGAGAATTAAGGAGCAGGAGTTAAGAACTGTAGTCACCTGCTTGACAAACACAGGCTGGCTGATAAATTCTGCTACAATTCAAAGCTCATTGAAATTCCTGGGAAATACATGGGTTAGAGCAGCCAGGGACATTACCATTTGGTGGCTGAAGGCACAGACCTCTTCTAGTGGCTTTATTTTATTAATGAGAACACTGATCCTTGACAGCTCAGTTATAGAGATAATTAAAGGCTGAAAAGGGATGAAAATTCAAGTTTTCTGACTTTCAGTTCATATTTTCCAACTACTCCAAAATAAGTTTCTAATTTGTTTAAATATGAAATATTTTAATCATATAGAAGATGATTTAACAAATTTCCATTCACCCATCATTCAGATAAACAAAGCTTAATATTGTTTTTTCCATTTGCTTGATAGTCAAGAAATGTAACTGGTGTCTTCACTGCACCCCGTGCAGCAGTGTTAATTGTAGATATCCTGTCAGACGTTACATCCCTAGCGCTTCCCACTGGAAGTTTAGACTTTTTACCACCTTCCTGCAATGGTTAACAATGCCCCATGATATACAGGGAAATTATTGAGAGTAAATTCTAAGAGCGCTCATCAAAAGTAGAAAATTTTCCTTTCCTTTTCTCCTTTCTTTTTATTGTATCTGCATGAGATGATGGATGTTAGTAATCATTTCACAATGTACGTAAATCAAGCCATCATGCTGTAAACCTTAGAGAAGGATATATGCCAATTATTTTTCAATAAAATTGGAAAAAAAGAAACATCAGCTTCCATGTTTTGTTGAAATGCTATTTGGACTGTTTCCTGTGTCAAGAAGGAAGTTATTAATCCTGAAATTGGTGTGTATCCTGCTCACCCATATTTTTACTTCTCTATTACATATAAATGAATTCTCACTTTCAGCTCCAGTCATCCAGTAAGATACTGATCTGCTCCTCTGTCATTACCTGTGTCTGAACTACTTGAGCTTTACAGGAAGTTTTGATATTCGGTAAGGCAAGTTCTTCTTCCTTATGCTGATACTTAGGCTTCAGAATGACTTAGGTATTCATGATTCTTTGTTCCATTATCAGAAGTTTGAGATCAGGCTATCAAGTTTTGAAAAATAAACACAAAACATCTGTTGAAAACTTGATTGAAACTGCTTTGAATGTAAAGATTACTTAAGAAAACCTTCTGTTTTAAGACACTGAGTCTTCTTTTAGGGGAGCAAACACTGCTGAATACAATCTGATGGTATTTTATTTAAAATATACAACTCAGTGGTCACAAGAGTGTTTGGTATAAAATGTAGTTTTATTATACTATTCTATTTTGGTCTTACTAAAACAGTTAGAATACATGTATATTTGGGAATTAGGGGTTACTTTCTTTTCTTATTCTGTGATAAAATTATACTAACTGTTTCTTGAGGCTATAAAAAAACCCACCTACAAAAATACCAAGACCCGATGTCTGTCTCCACTATAGGGCAGCAAATTTACTGTGTCAACTGATTTAATGTTTTTACTTTCTTCTATTTTTATACTTCTTATTGAGAGTATTATGGTAATATGTTCTTCAAAATTATTAACATTAGTTTTTGCTTTGAATTTTATTATCATTTTTAAAATCTGTATTTGAGGCTCTGTTTCATCTTAAGTGTTAACATGTACTTGTATCCATTTATTGATCATTTTGCCAGAGGTTTGTTTTCTTTATCTAGAATATGAGGAGAATATATCATTTGGCAAAAGAATTTTTTTTTCAATACTAAACTTATATCAGCAGTATAGAAGTCAAGAATTTTTAGAGGTAAAAGTTTTTATATAAGTATTTCTTTTATCAAAACCTCATATTAAAGTTTTGACCTTTAGACACAGACTGATGACATACATTTCAGACTTCTCCAATTTAGATTTATTCTTTATACCTTGAAAATAAAACGATATTTTCCAAAATGCTCTTGAAATGCTAGTTGAAATTAAAAACTGGATTCACTCTTTTTTGGTTGCATGTTTTGTCTAGAGGGAAAAAAAAAATCCTGAGGCAACTCCACCTGTTGAATAAATTATATAGAGAAGAGGAGTTGTTGCCACATCCTTATTTTTTTTCCCCTGTAGCCTGCCAGGCTCCTCTGTCCATGGGATTCTCCAGGCAAGAACATTGGAGTGGGTAGCCATTCCCTTCTGCAGGGGATCTTCCTGATCCAGGGATCAAATCCAGTCTCCTGAATAATAGATTCTTTATAGTCTGAGCCACCAGGGAAGACAGACATCTATTCAAATAGCAGAGTTCTTTCTATGAATACATTAAATGCTCAGATAATGAGTCCTTCGGGTCAACTGGATACTTCCAGTTCAGTTCAGTCACTCAGTCATGTCCGACTCTTTGTGACCCCATGGACTGCAGCATGCCAGGCCTTCCTGTCCATCACCAACTCCCAGAGCTTACTCAAATTCATGTCCATGGAGTCGGTGATGCCATCCAACCATCTCATCCTCTGTCGTTCCTTCTCCCCCCACCTTCAATCTTTCCCAGCATCAGGGTATTTTCCAACGAGTCAGCTCTTCGCATCAGGTGGCCAAAATGTAGGAGTTTCAGCTTCAGCATCAGTCCTTCCAATGAACACCCAGGACTGATTTCCTTTAGGATGGACTGGTTGGATCCCGTTGCAGTCCAAGGGACTCTCAAGAGTCTTCTACAACACCATAGTTCAATAGCATCAATTCTTCTGCTCTCAGCTTTCTTTATAGTCCAACTCTCACATCCATTCATGACTACTGGAAAAACCATAGCCTTGACTAGACGGACCTTTGTAAGCAAAGGTAATTTGCTTAAAGCAAAGAGACAAAGTAATGTCTCTGCTTTTTAATATGCTGTCTAGGTTGGTCATAACTTTTCTTTCAAGGAGTAAGTGTCTTTTAATTTCATGGCTGCAGTCACCATCTGCAGTGATTTTGGAGCCCCAAAAATAAAGTCTGACAGTTTCCACTGTTTCTCCATCTATTTGCCATGAAGTGATGGGACTGGATGCCATGAGCTTTGCTTTCTGAATGTTAAGCTTTAAGCCAACTTTCTCACTCTCCTGTTTCACTTTCATCAAGAGGCTCTTTAGTTCTTCTTCACTTTCTGCCATAAGGGTGGTATCATCTGCATATTGAGGTTATTGATATTTCTCCCAGCAATCTTGATTCCAATTCGTGCTTCATCCAGCCCAGCATTTCTCATGACATTTCATTAAACATTGTGGTAGAGCAAAACATTGTGTACAATAAATGTGTACATTCATTCCCTCAAAAAACTAGCCAGTGTATTGATGGCTGTACAGAGAATAGAACTCAGTGAGGTCAGACTTCTCTGTTTAATGTTATTGGCTGATAAGTCAGAGACTCAACTATAACTGTTTATTAGAATCACTGGGGATGCTTTAAAAACTATTCTGACCACAATCCCAGAAGTTATCATTTAATTTGTCTTGGTGGCTCCTTGCATTGTATTAAAAAAAAAAAAAAGCTCCCCCAGAGAAAACTGAGTTGAATGAACAGGCAGGGTCATGACCCAGAATTTAAAAACTACCAGAAGCAAAATAAGGTTCAAACACCCAAAGTGCTAAATTTCAGCCAAGTAATCTCTCTCTAATAGAACACTGTACAAAACTGTGTTTTACTAAAAAATGAGAAAATATGCCACCAAGTCCTTGTCAATATAATGTGTGAAGAGTAATCAAATAATGTCACTATATTTTAAAAATTCTGGCTTTGCCGCCTCATGATACATCCAGGTATAGCCCTGGAATTCAACATACTAAAGTCTTGTTTACGGCCATCTATAATAATGAATGAATTAACTTTTGTTTTATATAATTGCTCCTGATTTTATGTAATTTTTATATGTGTGTGGTTTATGTGGTATTTGCTCTTTGCATTAAATTATTCTGTACCATTTTCTTCTGTGCCATTTCTCTACAGAACAGGGAATAAGAAATGACACATTTTATACCATAGAGAAAAACAGTCCTAAATTTCATTATACTATAGTTATCTAACCCTTGAAGCATCATCCTCGTACAGATAAGTGCATGACACACAGTGTACTAGGCATCACTGCATACCCATCACTTGCGAAGAATAGCGTCATCCTTGGCCCAGAAGGTTACTGTCCAGTGAGACAGCCAGTTTGCCAAGCATATCAATGCCATGTCATGCATTCAGTATTACCCATGTCAGTAAACGTATGTTAATTGTATTCTTACTGTTGTTCAGTCACTAAGTCATGTCTGACTCTCTGCCACCCCATGGACTGCAGCATGCCAGGCTTCCCTGTCTTTCATTATCTCCCAGAGTTTGCTCAAACTCATGTCCATGTTGAGTCATGCAACCATCCAACCATCTCATCCTCTGTCACCCCTTTCTCTTGGCTTCAACATTCCCCAGATCAGGGTATTTTCCAATGAGTTGGCCCTTCGCATCAGGTGGCCAAAGTATTGAGCTTCTAATATTCAGTGTTGATTTCCTTTAAAATTGACTAGTTTGATCTTCTTGCTGTCCAAGAGACTCTCCAGAGTCTTCTCCAGCACCACATTTTGAAAGTATCAATTCTTCAGCACTCAGCCTTCTTTACTGGTCCAACTCTCACATCTGTACATGACTACTGGAAGAGCCATAGCTTTGACTCTGTGGACCTTTGTTGGAAAATAAATGTCTCTGCTTTTTAATATTCTGTCTGGGTTTATCATAGCTTTTCTTACAATTATATTCTCGACACTCATATAATTGGTCCTGGTTACAAAATGGTAGTCCTATAGGTCATCCTCATTTTTGTAGAGAAAATTGTCTAGTTGAATATAAGAAGTATATATTATTGAAAGAAATGTTATTTTAGAAAAAAATCTTATAAATAAGGATATATATGTAAAGACAGAATTAAGATTCATAGCTTGGTTGATTATCTCCCCAGGCCAGTTGAGCAAGAACTTTCTCTTCTGCTGCAGATGAACAAGCATCCGGAAAACCATCAAGCTGGTAATAATTGTATATCAAGCACAGTATATTGAGCACAGTAGTAGGGTCATCTGTAGAAGGCAATGGCACCCCACTCCAGTACTCTTGCCTGGAAAATCCCATGGATGGAGGAGCCTGGTGGGCTGCAGTCCATGGGGTCGCTAAGAGTTGGACACGACTGAGTGACTGCACTTTCACTTTTCACCTTCATGCATTGGAGAAGGAAATGGCAATCCACTCCAGTGTTCTTGCCTGGAGAATCCCAGGGACGGGGGAGCCTGATGGGCTGCCGTCTATGGGGTCACATAGAGTCGGACATGACTGAAGTGACTTAGCACAGTAGCAGCAGCAGTAGGGTCATCAATGGAGAATATTGTGGAAATGTATGTAGTCCAGAGAAGGGGAAGGCAATGGCAACCCACTCCAGTACTCTTGCCTGGAAAATTCCGTGGATGGAGGAGCCTGGTAGGCTGCAGTCCATGGGGTCGCAAAGAGTCAGACATGCCGGAGCAACTAACACACACACACACACACACACACAGTCCAGAGAAGCAGTAGTTTATGAGGATCACTAGATCAAGAGGAAACAGTTTGCCAAGGTCTGACATCATAAACATTGATGGAATGGCTCAGAAGTCAGCCTGCACAAAGAAAATTCAGACGGAGTTTGGAGTGGTGTGTCGTGCTGCCATTTTTGATTAACCACATCCCCCTATCAGACATGTAATCGAGTTTCTAAAGAGACATAGTTAATAGCTTCTCCATTTCCACATCTCTGTTGTCATGACAACAAATATAGAAGACCCACTGAGTGATCAGTCACCTGAAATGAAGGATAGAAAGTTGGATATGAGTTTCTCTATTTTCCTTTGCTCGAGAAGGATCAGCCAGAAGCCCATTAAATGGGGCCCTATTAAATACTGGTCTTTCCCTAATTTTTGTGACTCACTCTTATTTTAAGACTTCAGATCATCTGTCAAAGTAGACATGCAGATTTTATGCCAGAGTGGAAGTTTTCCACATGGTTCTAGTTGTAAAACATACTTTTAATTCTATTTGTAAACTCTTTCCCTCCTTTATTTACAAAATATTCAACTCAATTATTTGTCTCCATGTATCTTATCATTAGTGATTATACTTAAAAAAAATCTATTAATAGATTTGCAAATTTTGTTTTTTTTTTTTTTAGTAATAGAAGCAAGTATAAACCCAATGACAATAGTATCTAAAATAGATATTACTTTTTGGATGAATGGATGAATTAGGGTTCCTCATGAACCTTTGGATTCCAACATTTTACTTTGCATCCAGGAGTTTCTGCCTATGGAATGGAGTGAAAATAAAGTCCATCCATGTTATAAGCTATAATTAATGCATCTGGTAAATAATTAATATATCTGGTAAAATGACTATAACAAGCATGGCAAATCCCCCAATTTCAGCAGTACAGTGGCAGGGTAATATTTTTGAAATATTTACCAGTGTTCGGTATTTTGTGACTACCGTTTGTCTCAGGTTGACTCTCTAATCATTGAGTCAAATCATTGTATTACTTCAGAAGTGCAACCGAGGACAAAGTAGTTATTACTTTGCTTTAATTTTCCAGATTGTTATTTTTTATTTTAAAAATTACAAAGGGTAAAATTAACTTTTTACAATATACAGTTCTCTGGGTTTTGACAAAGGCATAGAGTATCACATCCACCACTACTGTCTCTACACAAAATAGTTTGATCGTCTCTTTCAGAGACCATCTCCCCCGACTTGCAACTCTTGAGAATCATTCATCTGATCTCTGTCTCCAATAATTTTGCCTTTTCCTACAATTCATGCATAATTGCTTTCACTTAACAAAATGCATTGGAGAGTCATCTGTGTTGTTACAGGAACCAGCAGTTTTTCTTACTGAGAGTATACAATGCGATATACACCACAGTCGGTTTATCTGTTTACTGGTTGAAGGACGTTTGGGTTGTTTCTTGTTTTTTGGTGATAAGAAATAGAGTTGCTATAAATAAACATTTGCCTGCAAGATTTATACAAACAAGATTTTATTCCTCTTAGACAAATAACTGAGAGTGGAATTTAGTGAGTTTTATAAGAAGTCTATGCCTAAGAAAAGGTCAAATTGGCACTATTTTGCATTCGCATTAGGAATGCAGGAGAGTTAGAGTTGATCTGCATTCTGGTAAGCAATTGGTGTTGCCAATTTTTTTTTTTTCATTCTGGTAAGTCTGAAGTGATATTTCACTATGGTTTTGATGGGGCTTTTACTAATGAATAATTATGTTGAGCATATCTTCATGTGCTTATTAGCCATCTCTGATGAAGTATTTGTTCAGATCTTTTGCCCGTTCTTTAATATCAGGTTACTTCTTTTTCTTATTGCTGGATCCTGAGAGTTTTTATATAATCTGGAAACAAGTGCTTTGTTGGAAACATGATTTTTCTCCCAGTCTATGCTGGTATGGGTGTGAGAGTTGGACTGTGAGGAAAGCTGAGTGCCGAAGAATTGATGCTTTTGAACTGTGGTGTTGGAGAAGACTCTTGAGAGTACCTTGGACTGCAAGGAGATCCAACCAGTCCATTCTAAAGGAGATCAGCCCTGGGTGTTCTTTGGAAGTGAAAGGTTGTTGTTGAATCACGCGAATACACCGGGATTCTTGGCCCCCAGAGGAGAAGAATTCAATCCGGGGCCAGAGATGAGGCTTGATCGCTCAGAGCTTTTGTGTAATAAAGTTTTATTAAAGTATAAAGGAGATAGAGAAAGCTTCTGACATAGGCATCAGAAGGGGGCAGAAAGAGTATCCCCCCGCTAGTCTTCAGCTGGATGTTATATAGTCACTAGCAGTCTGTTAATGAAAGAAAGGAATGTCTTAAAATTCAGAATGGCACCAGGCCCCTCACCCATAAGATGCATTTGGGGATAATCTTGGCACCAAATGGTTTATCCTGGGCCATAAAATGATCAACTTGAATCTTGAAGAAGGGCAGATCACCATACAAATAGTTTCATTTACATAGATTAGGGGAACAATATCTGAGTATAACATACTGGTTTGTCAAGTAGGTTCTGGGCCAAGAGGCGGAACCGACTTGGAGACAGAGTTTGGGGTAAAGGCATAGTACATTAGCGTAGCTTAAGACAAACATTTCCATAAGAAAAAGGCATTGGTTATCTCTAGGCTCAAGAATAGCTAACTTCAGGGAAACCAGGTGTCATTATGGCAACACAGTATTTTAAGAGAAACCTCCCTTTAAATTTGTATAGAGAAGGAAAAAATATTGCTAGTTTGTTTCCTTCTGCTGCTTAAGAGAGATAAAACTGTCTGACACTTGCAGGCTATTTCCTCCATTTGGAGACCCCTGGCCTTCCTGCCTGTTACCCTCTCAGAAGGACTGATGCTGAAGCTGAAACTCCAATACCTTGGCCACCTGATGCGAAGAGTTGACTCATTGGAAAAGACTCTGATGCTGGGAGGGATTGGGGGCAGGAGGAGAAGGGGATGACAGAGGATGAGATGGCTGGATGGCATCACTGACTCGATGGATGTGAGTCTGAGTGAACTCCGGGAGTTGGTGATGGACAGGGAGGCCTGGCGTGCTGCGATTCACGGGGTCGCAAAGAGTCAGACACGACTGAGCGACTGATCTGAACTGAGACTGACTCTTGCCTCACAGCGTTCAGTTAGGAAACCATACCTTTAATGGTCTTGGAGTTACAGGGTGAAAGGTAAGAATAAAATGCAAAGCAAAATGATATGAAGTTGTTCTTATTTAAGAAGAAAAAACCCACAGAAACGTTCTTTGCTTTAGAAGTCAAGGAAAAGGTAAACAGAGACTAAACTTAATAAAGCTATAAAACAACTCTATACAGTTGGCATTCACACATTTTTGTCATCTCACTTCCTGGAGGCATTTAAAAATTATGGTAACAAAACTACTGGAGTATTAGTGGATTGTGTGTGTGTGTGTGTGTGTGTGTTAGCTGCTCAGTCGTGTCTGACTCTTTGTGACCCGATGGACTGTAGCCTGACAGGCTCCTCTGTTCATGAAATTCTCCAGGCAAGAATACTGGAGTAGGTAGCCATTCCTTTCTCCAGGGACCGAACCCAGGTCTCCTGAATTACAGGCAGATTCTTTACCATATGAGCCACCAGGGAAGCCCTGGGAAAAGTAAATAGAAACCAAATTTAATAAAGGAATAAAACAACTCTATATAGTTGGCATTCTCACATTTTTGTCAACTTACTTGCAGGAGACATTTAACTTTTCTATGCGGAGTCATTGTAACAAAAATCAAGCACAGTTGAATGATCATGATAAATTATCTGTTCAAAGGAAATTTTAATTTATAACACAGTTATTGAATGCATTTGCTGTAATTATACAAGGATCAATCCATAGCATTTGAGAGGGGCTGAGTAATGTTGATTTTCAAAGTTATCCATAAATCACTGAAATAAAGGACATGTCCTAAAGTTAAATTGCTTGAACAAAGTTTTACTTTTAATTATGCAAGTTATTCCCAGCTCTGTGATCTGGGCAAAGGGAATTAATGTAAAGTGTGAATCATGCCAGGCTTCCCCAGTGGTGCTAGTGGGGAAGACCCCACCTGCCAGTGCAAGAGACATGAGACGCTGGTTTGATCCCTGGGTCGGGAAGATCCCCTGGAGGAGGAAATGGCAGCCCACTCCAGTATTCTCGCCTGGAGAATCCCATGGACAGAGGCGCCTGGTGGGCTACAGTCCACGGGGTCGCAAAGAGTTAGACACGACTGAAGCAACTTAGCACGCACAAATAAATTATGTCACACCTCTGCAGTGGGTTGCCCTGCCCTGGAGAGTCTTCCCAACCCAGGGGTCGAGCCCCCTTCTCTTACGTCTCCTGCATTGGCAGGTGTGGTCTTTACCACCAGTGCCCCCTGGAAGGCCTTTAAGACCTTGAATAAATCACAGATAATTTGGATAGGTATGGTTTCACTTCTATTTCTGTTTGTTTAAGTGATTTGACAAACGGAAACATAGGAGCTGAGACAGAAAAACTGTGTCTACTACCTGTGGAAAGCTAGATTTGCCGTAAAGTATTCCCAAGGGACCACGGTGGTAAAATACTGTCAAGATCGCAGAGTTGCTGAGAGAAAATTTGAAATTGTGGGTCAGTTCCAAGTACAAGTTCCAAATGTGTGAGATATTTCTGCAGCCAAGATTATTTGGTCTGCCTGGGATACAGAACCAGCCTCAACAAACATAACATTCATTGTTTTGATCCACATGGGTTACTGGCTGTGTCAAAAATTTCCAACTCTCATAAATGTCTCCATAATTCACATGAGAACCTTGTTCTTGCTGAATTTCAGCCTATAAGACACCGAGATCACGACAGCCAGGAAAAATCACACAGGTCAGGGACAATTCACGGATGAAATTTGCGTAAAACTTCTTTTCCTGATACGGTTATGTCTCTTCTTTCTAGATTAATATTATATTTTCCTGATAAAGTCTAGTCATTTTATAAGAAAGGTGATGTTCTTTGCACTTAGGAAATAAAATTATAAAACCTGAGTATAATTGAAAATTGTTTTATTGTTTTGGCTTTCAGGGACCTTAGCTTCATAAAGTACTGCTAGAATTTAAAGTACTGCTAGAATTTACTGACCACAGCCAATTCAATTTTTTAAATTTATTTTTAATTGAAGGATAATTGCTTTACAATATTGTGTTGGTTTCTGTCATGTATCCACATGTTCCCTCTCTCTTGAACCTCCCTCCCACCTCCTACCCCATCCCACCCCTCTAGGTTGATACAGAGCCCCGGGCTGAGCTCCCTGAGTCATGCAGCGAATTCCCGCTGACTATGTTACATATGGCAGTGCGTATGTTTCCTTGTTACTCCCTCCATCCATCTGACCCGCTCTTCCCCTCCGCTCCCTGTGTCCATGAGTCTGTTCTTTATGTTTGTCTCTTGATTGCTGCCCTGCAAACTGGTTCATCAGCACCATCTTTCTAGATTCCACTTATATGTATTCATATATGATATTTATCTCTTTCTGACTGGCTTCACCCTGTATAATCAAGCTCTAGGTTCTTCCACCTCATTAGCACTGACTCAACTGTGCTCCTTTTTAATGACTGAGTAATATTCCATTGTTTATAATTAAAAACACGGTAAGGTATGCCTCTGGACTTCCCAGCTGGTGCCAGTGATAAAGAATCCACCTGTCAATGCAGGAGATACAAGAGATGTAGGTTCTATCCCTGGGCTGGGAAGATCCCTTGGAGTAGGTAATGGCAACTCACTCTAGTATTCTTGCCTGGAAAATTCCATGGACAGAGCAACCTGGTGGGCTACAGCCCACTGGGTCACAAAGAGCTGGACATGACTAAGCGGCTGCATGACTGAGCACACACATACACACCCAGATGTGCATGCACGTGCACCAAAGCTACTTTTTAAAAGACATTTTTTATAGGATCATTCAGAATACTGAGTGGAAGTTGCTAGATGGTAAGACTGTTTAAATATCCAATGAGCTGCAGAATTTAAGTCACAGCAGTGCTTCTCATAAATGGTTCATTAGTTTGAGAGTGTACAGGTGTGGTGTGCTGGGCTGTCTACTATTCCTACATGGAGTTTAAATGACACATCAGCATAGTCACTATCACCACTTTATCAAGGAGTGTCTTGCAAAGTTTGTTTGTTTTTTTTACGTGAAAAGACATTCCATGTGAGAGTGAAGGTCAGAAAGATCTAATGTACATCTATTCTTGTATTTGTGAAAGGAAAACTAAAATGGGGACCTAGAGATGAGAAGCCTCACGTGAGATTGGGAAAATCAACTCTGATATTTCTGTAAAAATATTTATTGAATTTGTATCCACATCATGCTGGGGATTTGGATTAGGAACAGAGATAGATATGTTTAGATGGACATTAAATATCACTGTTGTTGATCTTCAGAGACATTAAAAATGGCATTGCAGAAACAATTAATTGAATCACTGCATATAAGCTTGGTAGAAGCCACTGCTGCTGCTAAGTCGCTTCAGTCGTGTCCGACTCTGTGCGACCCCATAGACGGAAGCCCACCAGGCTCCCCCATCCCTGGGATTCTCCAGGCAAGAACACTGGAGTGGGGTGCCATTTCCTTCTCCAATGCATGAAAGTGAAAAGTGAAAGTGAAGTCGCTCAGTCGTGTCCGACTCTTAGCGACCCCATGGACTGCAGCCCACCAGGCTCCTCCATCCATGGTATTTTCCAGGCAAGAGTACTGGAGTGGGGTGCCACTGCCTTCTCCAGTAGAAGCCACAATTCCTTCTAAATAAAAATGCAAGGATCAAAAGGCCAATCTGTCAGCCCTGTCATTCTCTTCTCTGACTCTCCAAAATAGAGAACACTTCTTCATCTGATTTATTGAAATAGAGAAACATCACATGTACTACTTTATTTTTTACAGAGACAGAATACTACCATATGATACTGAAAATGATTTGAACTTGGCAAGTCTTTATGCAATGAAATCAATCATGTAAATATATATTAACTTACCAAATTTTACAATGGAATTTCTTTCTTTATAAGAGGAGGGATTTCTGTCTTTTTAATTTACTGATGTATTTTAATGCACCAAGAAATGTCCCTGACAGCTGTGGTGGTTATTCAGTTGCTCAGTCATGTCCGACACTTTGTGACCCCGTGGACTGCAGCACACCAGGCTTCCTGTCCTTCACCATCTCCTGACCCATGCTCAAACTCATGTCCATTGAGTCGGTGATGCCATCCAACCATCTCATTCTCTGTCATCCCGTCCCCTTCTCCTCCCACCTTCAATCTTTCCCAGCATCAGAGTCTTTTCTAATGAGTCAGCTCTTTGCATCAGGTGGCCAAAGTATTGGCGCTTCAGTTTCAGCATCAGTCCTTCTAATGAATATTCAGGACTAATTTCCTTTAAGATGGATTGGTTGGATCTCCTTGCAGTCTAAGGGACTCTCAAGACTCTTCAACACCACAATTCAAAAGCATCAGTTCTTTGGCAGTCAGCTTTCTTTATAGTCCAACTCTCACATCCATACATGACTACTGGAAAAACCATAGCTTTGACTAGATGGACGTTTGTCAGCAAAGTAATGTCTTCTTTTTAATACGCCATCTAGATTTGTCATAGCTTTTCGCACAAGGAGCAAACGTGTTTTATTTTGATGGCTGCAGTCACCATCTGCGGTGATTTTGAAGCCCAAGAGAGTTGTGACTTTCCATAAATTTTACTGAATTAGTGAAAACAACAAATACGTAAAGAAACTTGAATCTCTGTATCTGTCTCCAGTGAACCCACTCCCGTCATCACCTTACACAACACAGGATAAGGAAGAATCAGACATTCTAAAGAGAGGATACCATTTATAATATCCCTTTTTTATTGTCTTCAGCAATAGATTATCTGTGTCCAGTGAACCCACTCCCCTGTCATCACCTTACACAACACAGGATAAGGAAGAATCAGACATTCTAAAGAGAGGATACCATTTATAATATCCCTTTTTTATTGTCTTCAGCAATAGATTTTTCAAGTTGGTTTTTACATTTGTTATTCCAGTTTATACTGCAGTATCATAAATCTTTCCCAAGTCTTTGAATTTCATCAATAAGATAGTCAACATCTGTTTGTCTTGTGGCAGGATTAGAAAAGACCATTCGGAAAAAATTTACTTTGTCCCCACAGGGCTGGTAGCTGAGCATGGCTGTACCCTCCACTATCATCTGAGCTTTAATCTTCGGAGCAATCTGTGTATAAACGCAAATATCATTAAAAAGAAAGCTTACAAATAAATAGTGTTCTACCTCCTAGATGACTACATGACTATCATTAGCTTGAGGTAAATTGCAGGCAATTTAAAACTGTCAGGGATAATTTTTAAGAGGCAGCTTACTACAGAAAAAAAGCAGCCTGTTCTAAACACATATTAATGCTCTTGCTAGTCCATGATTCACAATTACCAAACTCATAAAATAATGCAAGTGTACTAGAATACATTAAAGAAGGTTGTATGACATTTTGTTTACATTTATATGTCAATATAGACAGCCATATTCGGGAGAGAGGTAAAATGAACTAGAGAAAGGAAAAGTAGGAATACCTTCTGATATTCTAACTTTCACTCTGAATTATTACAATACAACTTGAGTTTTTCAACAAGGTCACTGTTTTGCAGTGAAACATGGTTTTTTTGTAAATTCTACAGAGGAAAATTCTACCTGTTTAATGTCTTTCACAGCTCCTAAAACAACACTGCGCAGGTGGTGTGAGATCACAACACTCTGGGGTCACTGGATATCATAGAGCAAAGTGGTGCTGAGACTTGGGGCATGCAGAGGGCGTGCACACGTTACCTAATGCAGTATTAAAGTCATAACCCCACATCACACACACAGACTTACCTTTTGCAGTTCTTGATCTCTTTCAAAACTTTTTGGGATATGTTTAAGTCTTGGTGGGAAATACCAGAAGCAGACATTCGTGAACTCAGGCTTAAATCAAAAATTAACACTTTACAAGTATTCTTAAAGTTTCATTTACTTCTTTAGTAATTTTATGAAAATTCTTAAAGCCCTACCTAATTTCTTAATTATCCCAGAAGTATTTTAATTACCCATGCCATCAGGCTGCCAAGGGGCCGACTGGCCCTTGAAGAGGAAGATGGATATAATACTAGCAAAACTCTAATTTTATCATTAATATCTATAATTTAGTACCTTAATAGTAATTACCAAGGATTATTAGGTAACTTAAAAGACCACTTTTTCTTATGTCACCTACTCTCCAGAAACCCAACTGCATAGTCTAACTTACAAGAAAAATGCTAGGAAAAATTAAATTTCTCTCGATTAAGTGCCATCAAAATCAGAAAAGCAATTATAACCAAATAGTTTTATCTTAATTTTTTTTAATTGAGAGCCTGGTGGGATATAGTCCACGGGATCACTAAGAGTCAGACACAATTAAGCACACACAAAGGCAAGGCAACTATTAAATTAATCTATTAGGCTCCAGGCCTATAAAAAAAGAGAATTTAATGGAAAAGTTTTTAAGATCTAAATGTTTTGCGGCACTTAGATAAAATAAAATGTGTATGATAATTATTGCATGTAACTTTTGAATTATCTCAAAATGTTAGACAGATAATAGATTCAAGAAAAAATACTCAGCAAAGAAAGAATAGATACATTAAAGTACCACCAAAAAAAGCCCACTAATAGAGTCCTTACCTCTGCGTCAAATACAAGCTTAAAGTTATCTTTTTTCTTTAAAACTTTATAGAAGTATTTTGCAAGTTCCATATATCTGTCAATCTGTACCTCAAACCCATAGGTTCCCTGTAGTTTAAAAAAAAAAAACATCAAATGCTTTACTCAAGTAAGTACCTTTAAATTAAACTAACGAAGCTCTTGAAATGTATTAAATCCATTTAAATGTACTTATTTAAATAAATATGATTATTATCTTACTAACAGTAGGTATCCTCTATTCTCACTGCATTCTTATCTCTATCTTCTCAATCTCCTTTTACTCCCTACTGTCTGCTGAACTTGAGGCAAGTTACTTAGCCTTGTTACGCTTCTGTTGCCTAGATCTACAAATGTGTGATAGATACTTTGACATGAGTTTTTAAAATATTTGTACTTATTTGTTTGTTTTTGGCTGTGCTGTTCTCCCTGCTGGGAGGGCTTTCTCTTTAGCTGTGCTGACTCGGGCTACTTTCTAGTTGTGGGGTGCAGACTTCTCTTGCTGTAGAGTACGGGCTCTAGTGTGCGTGTGCTCTAAGGTGCGTGTGCTCTAGTGTGCGTGTGCTCTAGGGTGCGTGTGCTCTAGGGTGCGTGTGCTCTAGGGTGCGTGTGGCTCTAGGGTGAGTGTGCTCTAGGGTGAGTGTGCTCTAGGGTGCGTGGCTCTAGGGTGAGTGTGCTCTAGGGTGCATGGCTCTAGGGTGCGTGTGCTCTAGGGTGCGTGTGCTCTAAGGTGCGTGTGCTCTAGGGTGAGTGTGGTCTAGGGTGCGTGTGCTCTAGGGTGCGTGTGCTCTAGGGTGCGTGTGCTCTAGTGTGCGTGTGGCTCTAGGGTGAGTGTGCTCTAGGGTGCGTGGCTCTAGGGTGAGTGTGCTCTAGGGTGCATGGCTCTAGGGTGAGTGTGCTCTAGGGTGTGTGTGCTCTAAGGTGCGTGTGCTCTAGGGTGAGTGTGGTCTAGGGTGCGTGTGCTCTAGGGTGCGTGTGCTCTAGGGTGAGTGTGCTCTAGGGTGCGTGTGCTCTAGGGTGAGTGTGCTCTAGGATGAGTGTGCTCTAGGGTGCGTGTACTCTAGAGTGAGTGTACTCTAGGGTGCGTGTGCTCTAGGGTGAGTGTGCTCTAGGGTGAGTGTACTCTAGGGTGCGTGTGCTCTAGGGTGAGTGTGCTCTAGGATGAGTGTGCTCTAGGGTGCGTGTACTCTAGAGTGAGTGTACTCTAGGGTGCGTGTGCTCTAGGGTGAGTGTGCTCTAGGGTGAGTGTGCTCTAGGGTGAGTGTACTCTAGGGTGCGTGTGCTCTAGGGTGAGTGTGCTCTAGGATGAGTGTGCTCTAGGGTGCGTGTACTCTAGAGTGAGTGTACTCTAGGGTGCGTGTGCTCTAGGGTGAGTGTGCTCTAGGGTGAGTGTGCTCTAGGGTACATGGTCTAGGGTGAATGTGCTCTAGGGTGTGTGTGCTCTAGGGTGAGTATACTCTAGGGTGAGTGTGCTCTATGGTGAGTGTGCTCTAGGGTGCGTGGCTCTAGGGTGAGTGTGCTCTAGTGTGCGTGTGCTCTAGGGTGCATGTGCTCTAGGGTGAGTGTGCTCTAGGGTGCGTGTGGCTCTAGTGTGCGTGTGCTCTAGGGTGCGTGGCTCTAGGGTGAGTGCGCTCTAGGGTGAGTGTGCTCTATGGTGCGTGTACTCTAGGGTGCGTGTGCTCTAGGGTGAGTGTGCTCTAGGATGAGTGTGCTCTAGGGTGCGTGTACTCTAGAGTGAGTGTACTCTAGGGTGCGTGTGCTCTAGGGTGAGTGTGCTCTAGGGTGAGTGTGCTCTAGGGTACATGGTCTAGGGTGAATGTGCTCTAGGGTGTGTGTGCTCTAGGGTGAGTATACTCTAGGGTGAGTGTGCTCTATGGTGAGTGTGCTCTAGGGTGCGTGGCTCTAGGGTGAGTGTGCTCTAGTGTGCGTGTGCTCTAGGGTGCATGTGCTCTAGGGTGAGTGTGCTCTAGGGTGCGTGTGGCTCTAGTGTGCGTGTGCTCTAGGGTGCGTGGCTCTAGGGTGAGTGCGCTCTAGGGTGAGTGTGCTCTATGGTGCGTGTACTCTAGGGTGCGTGTGCTCTAGGGTGAGCGTGCTCTAGTGTGCATGCGGCTCTAGGGTGCATGTGCTCTAGTGTGTGTGTGGCTCTAGGGTGAGTGCGCTCTAGGGTGAGTGTGCTCTATGGTGCGTGTGCTCTAGGGTGAGTGTGCTCTAGTGTGAGTGTGGCTCTAGGGTGCATGTGCTCTAGTGTGTGTGTGGCTCTAGGGTGAGTGTGCTCTAGGGTGCGTGGCTCTAGGGTGCGTGGGCTGTAGTAGCCATGACTCCCGGGCTCTAGAGCGCAGGCCCAGCTGTTGTGGCTCGCAGGCTCAGTTGCTCCACAGCATGCGGGATCTTTCCAGACCAGGGGTGGAACCCATGTCTCCTGCGCTGGCAGGTGGATCCTTTACCACTCAGCCACCAGGGAAGCCCTTGACATCTAATTTTTTATGTCTAGTATGCAGAGCAAATTTTTTTAAAAATTTTATACAATGCAGTGAGAAACAGAAGAAATATGACAAATAAAGCCTTGGCATACTGGCTGGCATAGGATACCCTGAAACTGAGAGTTGTTGACCGTTAGCTGTAGCCCAGGCATGTAGCTCAGTGCTTTGTACTCTTGGTTTAATTCGCTCTTAGAGCGCTATAGAGTGGATGCGAAGGCACGGAGAAACCCACCCATCTCTGTCTCCACTCGCCTTCTTTCCCTTGGTGATTGCCACTTGTCTCATGGCTCTAAGCAATATGTAAAGGCTGATGACTCTCCCACTTATATTTCCTCCTGAGACCTCATCTCTGAACCTCAGATTCATATGTTTGATTCCCTGTTAATATAACTAACATCTCAAAATGACATGCCCAGAACCGAACTCCTGACCTTTCTCCACAAACTTGTACTTCCCAGTGTTCCCAATCTCCATTCTATCCTTTAGTTGCTAAGGTCCAAACCATCAGCATCTTATCCTTGACTTTCTTCTTTTTTCACACCCACACCCAGTAGAATATTTTGGAAAATTCCACTGGATTTAACTTCAAAAGGTAATTAAATTCTAATATATCTTGACCTATTTGTTGCCACTATACTGGCCCAATCACCCTCTCCTGCATTACTGAATTTGCTTTCTAATGATCTCTGCTTCTGTCTGTACATCCCAGATATTCTTTGCTGAGGGTACCCATTACTGGTTACTTTAGGGGTATGCAATGTAGAGCCTCTACAACAATATGAGGTGGCACTTCAGCACCTTCTCAATACTTAAGCTTTTGTGACCAGGCAGACTACTGTTCTTGGGGCTGCAAAGAGTCAGACACAGCTGAGCGCACACATATACCTGTGTGCACACACATACCCGAGCGCACACACATACCTGTGTGAAAGACAGTAGGAAGGAGGTAGGCAGACTGGGAAAGCTTTCAGACTGTGAATAAATATGGCTCTGTGTGTGTGTGTGTGTTAGTCGCTCAGTCATGTCTGACTCTTTGTGACCCCAGGGACTGTGGCCCTCTGTCCCTGGGAGTCTCCAGACAAGAATGCTGCAGTGGGTTGCCATTCCCTTCTCCAGGAGATCTTCCCAACCCAGGGATTGAACCCTGGTCTCTCACACTGCAGGCAATTTCTTTACCATCTGAGCCGCCAGGCAAGCCCAAATATGACTCTAAGTGAAGGAAAAAGATGGGCAAAGGTGGAGTGGAAGCATCCTAGACTACAATGAAATCTAAGATGTAGGAAGGCCTTTAAGACCTCTTCACATCAGCTCAGCTATTAGGAACAGTCTCCTGTCTCTCAGGAGTGGTATCCCTTAGCCTCCCTGCCATGCACTGCCAGTCACTGACAGGAGAAAACCGGGAAGCCCAGCCTCAGGGCAAATGCAATCTGACTTTAGAAGAAGCAGATGGGGCTCTTGAACAATTAAGCTCGATAGCTTTCTCCTGGCCAAACAGAGTCATTTTATGAATATAAAACTAGTCCAACTTTTGTAGAAAATCCATCCAAAAAGAGAAGACTGTGCATTAGATTTGCTTTTGGACAATAATCAGTGTTTGTGGAATCTTATATTTCTATGATTTTCTTATTACTTAGTTTTATAACCTACCACAGTATTTTATGGAATTAATTTTACTTTAAAGAAATATGTATTTCATTAAAAATGGATCCTCTTTTCTATAATCAATGAAGTATTCATTCTGTAATTACAGCAAATGAGGAAAAAATATAAAATTTTCACTTATATCTCTAGACTTTCTTCTTAATTCCCATCATCTTGTCAAGAGTACGGATGGAGACTCACCCAGCAAATGTTTAAATATTTAGTAGTTATAGATCATGCAACAAACTTGCAAGTCAACTCCTCCCTTTCAAGCCTGCCATGGATATTTACCTGAACTTGCATTTTAACATATAAAAATGCTCTTAAATATGAAAATAATTTCCATTCTGCTGGAATTTTGTTTCCCTACTCTCAGGAATGGCCTTGCTTACATAATATCTGTTTATACACCTTTTTTTTGGAACATAGTTTCCATATGCAAAAGGTGATAAATCTGCTTTTTCATCACTACTTCAGATGAGTTTTACATTCCCATGGTGCTATGAGTTATGTTAAGAAAGATAATATGGATTTGTGGGAAAATAGATTTTGAATTTGAGAGTCAGCTGTGCTCCTTAGATTAAATTCTCTTCATCTATCAGCAAGTTAATTTCTTTACCTATTTACCAGATATAACCAGCTCAATTGTTGGGACATGTAAGCTAAATTACCTAAGTAAAGCTTTGTAGCCTAATCTATGTTCAATGTATGGTAAACCCATGACTACTGAAGATCTATACTATTGAATAGATTTTTTATTATTTCAATGCCTTATTATTGAAATAATTTAAGGTGAGTTATCAATATATATATACACTATTCAAAGTGGGTTTTTTAATGCTTATTTCAAACAAGGTGATTATAAGGTTAGGAAAAAGCAGGTGATAAAAGATAAATTTGTAAGAGAAAATGCTGCCAATGTATTATAGATTACTAAAGAAGGATCTAGAGATCTCTTCAAGAAAATTAGAGATACCAAGGGAACATTTCATGCAAAGATGGGCTCAATAAAGGACAGAAATGATATGGACCTAACAGAAGCAGAAGATATTAAGAAGAGGTGGCAAGAATACACAGAAGAACTGTACAAAAAAGATCTTCACAACCCAGATAATCACAATGGTGTGATCACTGACCTAGAGCCAGACAGCCTGGAATGTGAAGTCAAGTGGGCCTTAGAAAGCATCACTACGAACAAAGCTAGTGGAGGTGATGGAATTCTGGTTGCTATTTCAAATCCTGAAAGAAGATGCTGTGAAAGTGCTGTACTCAATATGCCAGCAAATTTGGAAAACTCAGCAGTGGCCACAGGACTGGAAAAGGTCAGTTTTCATTCCAATCCCAAAGAAAGGCAATGCCAAAGAATGCTCAAACTACCACACAACTGCACTCATCTCACATGCTAGTAAAGTAATACTCAAAATTCTGCAAACCAGGCTTCAGAAATATGTGAACCGTGAACTTCCTGATGTTCAAGCTGGTTTTAGAAAAGGCAGAGGAACCAGAGATCAAATTGCCAACATCCGCTGGATCATGGAAAAAGCAAGAGAGTTCCAGAAAAGCATCTATTTCTGCTTTATTGACTATGCCAAAGCCTTTGACTGTGTGGATCACAATAAACTGTGGAAATTCTGAAACAGATGGGAATACCAGACCACCTGACTTGCCTCTTGAGAAACCTATACGCAGGTCAGGAAGCAACAGTTAGAATTGGACATGGAACAACAGACTGGTTCCAAATAGGAAAAGGAGTACATCAAGGCTGTATATTGTCACCCTGCTTATTTAACTTCTATGCAGAGTACATCATGAGAAACGCTGGACTAGAAGAAACACAAGCTGGAATCAAGATTGCCAGGAGAAATATCAATCACCTCAGATATGCAGATGACACCACCCTTATGGCAGAAAGTGAAGAGGAACTCTAAAGCCTCTTGATGAAGGTGAAAGTGGAGAGTGAAAAAGTTGGCTTAAAGCTCAACATTCAGAAAACGAAGATCATGGTATCCGGTCCCATCACTTTATGGGAAATAGAAGGGGAGACTGGAAACAGTGTCAGACTTTATGTTTTTGGGCTCCAAAATCACTACAGATGGTGACTGCAGCCATGACATTAAAAGATGCTTACTCCTTGGAAGGAAAGTTATGACCAACCTAGATAGCATATTGAAAAGCAGAAACATTACTTTGCCAACAAAGGTCCGTCTAGTCAAGGCTATGGTTTTTCCAGTGGTAATGTATGGATGTGAGAGTTGGACTATCAAGAAAGCTGAGCGCCAAATAATTGATGCTTTTGAACTATGGTGTTGGAGAAGACTCTTAAGAGTCCCTTGGACTACAAGGAGATCCAACCAGTCCATTCTAAAGGAGATCAGCCCTGGGATTTCTTTGGAAGGACTGATGCTGAAGCTGAAACTCCAGTACTTTGGCCACCTCATGCGAAGAGTTGATTCATTGGAAAAGACTCTGATGCTGGGAGGGATTGGGGGCAGGAGAAGAAGGGGACAACAGAGGATGACATGGCTGGATGGCATCACTGACTCGATGGATGTGAGTCTGAGTGAACTCCGGGAGTTGGTGATGGACAGGGAGGCCTGGCGTGCTGCGATTCATGGGGTCGCAAAGAGTCGGACACGACTGAGCGACTGAACTGAACTGAAATAAGGATCATGAATTTGCATCTATGATTCATGTTACAGAACATGTTTTTCTATTTGTGTTTTGTACTCGGAATTCTATATCCACCAAATAAAAATCTAAGCAATTTTTCTGGAGAAGGATAACTACCTGTGATACCCAGAAGAGTCCCCTTGCAATGCAGAGGGTGGGTGATGTGTTGTGGAGGATCAGCTTACCACTGTGTTAAAGAAGCTGCTGGTTCACGTCAAAGCTTCCATCCTCAGAGGACCTACTGCCTATCTTCCTATAGAGGATTGGGAAGGAGGTGATAGAAATAGCTTCCTAAAAACATTTCCATTATTTAAGCTAAAAATTACAAACAAGGAGCAGAGGGAGGGTGTAGCACATGTCCTGCTGTTGCAATCTTCGGAGAGACTGTATCTGTTGTCCTTGACTCTGTGTGTGTGTGTGTGTGTGTGTGTGTGTGTGTTTATTAGTCACTCAGTTGTGTCTGACTCTTTGCGACCCATGGACTGTATCCAGCCAGGCTCCTCTGTCCATGGGATTTTCCAGGCAAGAATACTGGAGTGGAGTGCCATTTCTTTCCTCAGGGAATCTTTCCAATCCAGGCATCAAACCCGGGTCTCTTCATCTCCTGCGTTAGCAGATGGATTTTCTACCACTGCACCAGCTGGGAAGCCCTGAGCTTGATTCTAAGGCAGATCGAATGTTCAGGTAATTAATAAGTATTCACATCTGGGAATCTATACTAACTTTAAGTGGCTTGACCTATTTCCAATTCCAATTAGAAAAAAAAAGTTTTTTTTTTAAACCTGCAGGCTAATTTATATTCCTAACAGATTTTACTCCTACCATTTGATAGAATATACATTAATGGTAAAACAAGCTAAAATCTTCTCCACCTCAGTAGAATTTCGAGCTCAGAACGAAGCTTGCCTTTGCAGTTAGAGCAGTTTCCTCGACAGAAGTTTAACAAAATAAAAGGACCATAGGGCTCCTCTGGGGGCTCAAGGGTAAAGAACCCTCCTGCGAACGTAGGAGACAGGGATTCAATCCCTGATTTGGGGAGATCCCACCTGCCGCGGAGCAAATAAGCCCGTGTGCCACGTCTACTGCGCCTGTGCTCTGGAGCCTGCGAACTGCAGCTACCGGGCCCAGAGCCGCAACGACCGAAGCCCCATGCGCCCCAGAGCCTGCGCTCTGCAGCCAGAGAGGACGCTGCCGGGAGAAGCCCCGGAACTAGAGCGTAGCCCCGCTTCGCTACAACTAAAGAAAAGCCTGCACAGCGGTGAAGACCCAGCACAGCCAAACACAAATAAATAAACTTTAAAAAAGGGAAACACTTAATAAAATAAAAGGACTATAATTTGGGGAAAGACATCCAAAGTAAGCTCTAAAATATGGAACTAGTTACATCGGGTATCCAAGTACATAGGACCTAATAAAAGATGGCAAATTCCTACCTTTGCCTTCCACATTAACCAGAGCTTAAAGACATCGACATGTCGGCCGCATTGAATCGTCTTATCCCCGGTGTCAAAGTTAATATTGTAGACTTTATCAGGCTGGAAGAGGTATTCAGCCTGCATCTGGTTGCACGCTCCCAGAAGACCCTGAAAAATGGACGATACATCTACTGTGTAAGCCGTCCACATCTCAGTAAGAAGCCACAACCACTTATTCATTTCAGTTCACTTAGCATTTCTACCTTACAGGGGCACATTTAAATAGAACTTTTGTTTATTTTATATAAAAATATGTTACTTTCTTAGGATTTTCATGGATTCAGTTGTTCTTTGGATTTAGCTGGAACAGTAGATGGTGTAATTAGATTACCAGTTGTCTATATTTCTTTAACGTTTCTTAAAAACCTTGAAGTTTCGCTGCTCTTTTGAAATTATGTGACCAGCCTGCATTGAAGTTAATTAGAATTGAGTGCCTGGTTCATTTTAACTACACTTTCTCATGAATCAACCGTTTAGACGCCAGTCAAGCAAACGGCTCTGATGGCCACGGGAGGCAGAGAATAAAACAGTCCATTTATTTAATTTTGCCCTTTCCTAGCCATTTCCTCTTACATAAAAGGTGTTGAAAACATTCCTCCTTGGTGTTGAAGAATGGAGAAATACTCCTTTTGAATGATTAAATAATAACCACTAGAAAAAAAAATGTTTCCATCAACCAGTTGATAAGAGGCTTTTCTCAAAAGATATGCATTGCCACAGCATAACAAAGGCTAAACCTGTGCGCACTGACTGGGTAGAGTTTAAATCTATACCAACTATAACCTTTTGAATATGAAGCAAATAAGAACATATTTATCACGTGCCTATTATATGCTGGAGACATCACAAATATACCATCTGATCCTCATGGAAGACTTAGGGTGTAAGTGCTACTGTTATATCATTTTTATAGATTGAAGAGACAGAAAGTTCACCACGGTAAGGAATTTTCAAGATCATATATCTGTACCGTGCTAAGTTTGAGACAAGAGGGTAGTTCGTCTGGGAGTCTGTGGCAATCCAATTTCCAAGGGAAGAAAACTCACACTCTTATTTTGGAGCGGCTTATGGGTCTAAGGAAAGGATCACAACTGGTGATAAGATTTGAAGGACTGGGGTGAAATAGAGAAGAAACGATACCTTGCAAAGGAGAGGACTTTGTGTGTGTGTGTGTATACACAATATACTACATATATATATATATATATATATATATACTACATACACTGTTTTAAAATATTTTAGTCTCCAGCTCCTATCTAACAAAATATTAAAGTAGAAGAATACCAGAGTGGGTAGCCATTCTCTTCTCCAGGGGATCTTCCCAACCCAAGGACTGACCCATGGCTCCTGTGTCTCCTGCACTGCAGGCAGATTCTTAGATTCTTTACCGTCTGGCTCAGGAGAATTTCACGGACAGAGGAGGGCTACAGTCCACGGGGTCACAAAGAACTGGACGTGACTGAATGACTAACACGCTACACACCACAGGGTCCAATGTACACAGAGAAATATTTTCCCTGTAGTTTACTTCAAACCTGGACTTTAATATTTTGTCAGGAACTAGGAACTAAAATATTTTAAAACAGTGTAAACAATGTGAGTTTTAACTATAGTTCTTAGATAAAGACTGTGTGTGTGCTCGGTTGAGTCTGACTCTTGGCAACCCCGTGGACTATAGCCCACCAGGCTCCTGTGTCGATGAGATTTCCCAGGCAAGAATACTGCAGTCGGTTGTCATTCCCTTTTCCAGGGATCTTCCTAAGCCAGGGACTGAACCCACATCTCTGGCATCTCCTGCATTGGCAGGTGGATGCTTTAGACTGTTGTGCCACCTGGGAAGCCTCTAAGGTGAAAAATAAGCACCTAAAATCTGTCATACTGTGTGCTGGGACTGTGGATTTGTAGTAAGGAAAAACTCTAGCCTTGTTGAGTTTACAGTCTGGGTTGTTGGAGGCTGAGCAGAGAAGGGCAGGGCTACTTCGACATAGTCACTGAGTGAAGAAATGAAGAAAGACTGCAGAAAATTTGTTTTTGAGCCCTAAACATAAAAGTACCAGAAATCTGCAAGTGGACTGGAGACCCGACAGCAAAGTGGAGGGGTTGTCGCCACGCAGCCAACTGAGCAGAAGCTGGAGCAGAGCCAACGGCTCCAGCCTGAATTGCTGAGAACGCCTCGGGTTAGGAGAGAACAAAGACTGTCTTAGAGCTAGGGAAGAAGAGGTGTATTTAACGCTCAGCAGAAAGTGGGGAGTACCAGGTCAGGCAGTTGATAATGGGAAGACAAGCACTCTATTTTTAAATTCAAATCACTGGATTGCTTGTGAGTAAGAAAGAAAGAAAACAAAGCTATAAATGATAGCCACGTAAAGTGTGTCTGCCCCTCTGACAGCTAAGCAGAGACAGGGAATATTCAAGTTGAACTTTGTAATTGTATCTCTTCTTGCAGGAGATCATGGGCTTATCTCCTTACGGAGCATTACATGTACTATTGGCAGAGATAAAACACACAAACTTATAAGCAAAAAATAATTTCATACAACCCATAATTTTTTGCTTTTTATGCTAAACGTACATCATCGTTACTGATAGTTATCCCTACTTAAAACAAGTCTTATTTTGGCCTTACTCTCTGAGGTAACAAACTGGTCAGCAGGCCAAATCTGACTCCAAAGAGACCTTACCTTTGTTCATGGTGTGTTTAGAAGGGAGGTCACGAGTGACCACATTTTCTATCACCTATTCTGTTTCTCACCACTGTCTATTGTCTTATCCCTGATCTCATCCACACATTAACTTACTACCTGGGGCCCTACACCACGGGGTTTTGTGACACTTTAGTTACCCACTGCCAGTGTTAGCTGCTCAGTCATGTCTGCCTCTTTGCGACTCCATGCACTCTGCCCATGGGATTCTCCAGGAAAGAGTACTGGAGTGGGTTGCCATTTCCTTCTCCAGGGGATCTTCCTGACCCAGGGATCGAACCTGGGTCTCCCACATTGCAGGCAGATTCTTTACCATTTGAGCCACTAGGGAAGCCCCGTGGTTGCTAATTAAGGAGCAGCTTTCCTCTACAGGCCAAAGGGTCCTGCACTACATGAATTCAATGAGGCCATAATGATTTTGGTTTTGAACATGCACAATGAACCTAGTCATGACCAAGGTCTCCATCACATCACTACTCGAAAACAGAGATCATTTACTTTTTCCCGGGTCAGGAGAGCAGAGCACTGAAGGGGCACACCCATGAGTTTGTGGGGGTTCCAGGTCACGGAGTCGGCCCTAGGCAATAAAACAAGTCCTGTTAGTGCTCACGGGCTAAGGAGACAAACAGAAGCCCGAAGACGCCCTTCCACTTGCATGAGCAGCGGCCCAGTTCTCACCTTTCAATGCCACTGAGTCTACAGGAATGCTTTCTGGACAACAGCAATCCACCTCCCCAAGCTGCCTACAGTCGACACAAAGGATTTGTGTGTTTACATTAATGATTTCTTTTTACATAGCACTGACTGCTCTTTCCTATGTTACATTTATTTCAAAAGTTGATGAGGATTTAATTGCTATACTAGATAATTACAAACTTGGCTATAATTGTCTCACTTAAAAGAACCATGCATTTAAAATTTTCCTCCTAGGAATTCTCATTATCTCTTCATGACATAGTAAAGTTTTAGGTTTCTATTGATAACTAATGCAAAGAGACACCTTCTGTATAATTTCCAGAGACAGAATTTTTTAAAAGTTGGCATCAGACTTGGCAATACTACAGAAAAATTAAAATATCTACCATATTATATAACTTTACATTTGTCCAACTCTAATCAAAGCCAAAGACATTTTTGCACAAAGTCATTGTACTAATAACATCAAAAGTTTTGACTTCCATAACAGCTATTAATTAAGAAATATATATTAGAGTAAGGGGCTAAGTTTCTTTGATTTAAAATCAGGTTTAACTCTTTCTTCAAATTGATCTTCTAAATTGTTGGTTGAATATTGATAGGCATTTAGACTTTTAAAAAAATATTGATACATACATAGCTCTTTCTATGGTAGTGCATTGTCTATTTTAAGGTAATTTATGCAAATGAGACTATTTTTTCTTGATATTTATTCATTATAAAAATTAGAGTTACAGAGAAATTTTGGTCTTGCTTGTAATGTCAGTTAAGAAATTATGAGGATTGTTCACAGGTAACATTTTTAAAAAAGGGAAATTATGAGCCAGACTCTAGGACATGACTTACATCCACATGCATCCAGAGCTTGTGTGTCTCACAAATATCTGCGATGTCATGGAGCGGGTCGAAGGCCCCGAATACGGTGCTGCCAGCTGTGGCCACAACACAGAAAGGAGTCTGGCCCTGGGGAGGACAAAAGCTGCCTCATTCTTACAATCTCAGGAAGCCCTTTGTTGTTTAGCTGCTAACTCACATTGGAATCTCTTGCAACCCCACGGACTATAGCCCGCCAGATTCCTCTTTCCATGGGATTTCCCAGACAAGAACACTGGAGTGGGTTGCTGTTTCCTACTCCAGCCAATCTTCTCAACTCAGGGGTTGAACCCATGTCTCCTGAACTGGCAGGCGGATTCTTTACTGCTGAGCGACCAGGGAAGCCCCTGACTGAGGACATTAGATAACTAATAACTTCAAATGTTTAGAGGCACCTACAGTAATGGAAAAAGTAGCTTAACCATAAGATGAACAAATACCATTACCTCTGAGTCCCATTTATTGTTATTTCTCTCTGAATTTATTCTCAGAAGATCATACCACAACAATAAAGACGACTAAACTCCTTTAGTAGTAAATTAACTACTTTATTTACTTTGGGTGATAACTTGTCTTTTGATATTTAACAGGAACAAAATGGTCAGGGAAATATTGCAATGTCGTATAATTATTTCACTTCAGCTTTAGAAGAAATTTCCTACATTTAGAGATTACTTTATTTCCTGTAGCAGTTCTTATCAGTTGCTTGCCACTAATGAAAGTCAGTAAAGAAAATAAAGATGCATTTGCAAGTTAAATATGGAACTTCAGAACTTACCTTTCTTTTAGCTTGTAATATATTTTTCTCTAACTCAGCTGGAATCATCTTTCCCCTTAAAAAGTCAAATACACATTGTTTTCTTATGAGTGAATAAACATATCGATTCTACCAGTTAGAAAAATTAATAATATTCAAGATTAAAAAATTAGTTTTTAGTGACTCCCAAAGGTATTTATAGGTGTGGAAAACAGGCAATAAGCAGTTCCCTAAAACCAAGATAAAAATATCATGTTATTTGAATTAAAGGAAGCTGAGTTTACTATTCAATCATCTTAAAATCTGCATTATTTACATATCAGAAGATTCTGATTTTTCTAAGATACATAACGGTTTTCTTCCTTCCTTTTCTTTCTTCCTTTTTTTCTCTAATGATTAACCTTTAATTATAAAGACTTCTTAGGGCTTCCCTGATAGCTCAGTTGGTAAAGAACCCACCTGCAATGCAGGAGACCCCCAGTGGTTTGATTCCTGGGCCGGGAAGATCCCCTCGAGAAGGGATAAGCTACCCACTCCAATATTCTTGGATTTCCCTTGTGGCTCAGCTGGTAAAGAATCTGCCTGCAATGTGGGAGACCTGGGTTCGATCCCTGGGTTGGGAAGATTCCCAGGAGAAGGGAACAGGTACCCACTCCAGTATTCTGGCCTGTATAGTCCATGGGGTCACAAAGAGTCGGACATGGCTGAGTGACTTTCACTTTCATAAAGACTTCTTGGCATTAAGACATAAAAATCAAAGATACAAATTGTTGGGGGGAATGTGGCAAAAATTCAGGTGGTCTCACATTTTTCTTCACAGCAAATTTCTGGGACAAAAAAACAAAAGCCAGTATCTTCCTGCTCCACCCCGTTATCAGACTGAAACACCGTCTTCTTGTAAGCATTCCTCTTAAAGTCCGGAATCAAGTAAGAATGCCTACCACCATCAATATTACAGCATCCTTTTTCTGAAGAAATACCTGTTATCTAGGGAGGTAATCATGATGATAATAGATGATAGATAGAAACGAAAATAAGAAAAATCCCTAATTCAAGTACATATGGTTGTACACCTGGAATACCTAACATTGTTTATTGAAAAACTTTTGAAAACTATAAGAATGTTGAGCAATGGGAGGGTTACAATAGTAAATTAGGTTCCTATTTTTTTTAAAACTAATTGTTCTTAATAAACATAGAACATATCCTATTCATAGTAGTAAAAACAGATACAAAATATCTGGGAAAGAGATTCTCAGCAAATGTACAGGGTTTATATAAAGAAAACCAAACAACTTGAAATACATATAGAATGACAAACTTATAAAGCATATTTGCAAAATGTTTTATATTCATATATTTTACATTTAAAAATATCTCAATATATAAATATTTTTACAAGCCAATAAATAATAAACTACCAATAAAAAATTGGCAAATGAAAATGAACAGACATATTGCGGTAACACACAGCTGGTTGGTCAGTATACTAGACATATATAGTTCCAAACAACTGAAGGTCATCTTCATTTATCAGAATTTTCAAGTACAGAAGTATTGATAATATTCAAGTTTCTCCCAGTAGATAAGCATCAGTTAACTCAAAAATATTTGAAGGGCAAATAAAAATCTATATGAAATTTAAAGTGCAGACAATCTTTGAACCTGTAATTGAACTTCTAGGGATTTATGTGAGAAATATTCAAATATAGACACTCAAGTATACTTGTATAATTATATTCATTAAATCAGGGCTTCCCAGGTACTGTGAGTGGTAAAGAATCCACCTGCCAATGCAGGAGACCCAAAAGACTCAGATTCGATCCCTGGGTCAGGAACATCTCTTCAAGAGGAAATGGCAACCCACTCTAGTATTCTTGCCTGGAAAATTCCATGGACAGAGGAGCTTGGCAGGCTACAGTCCATGGGGTCAGAGTCAGACACGACTGAGCACACACACACATACACACACACATTCATTTAATCATTGTCTTTAAATACTTAAATCTAGGTGAAAACCTTTTAAATAAGATATGTGAAATTATATTTACAAAATGGAAAACTCCAAAATAATTAAAAAAGAATAAGGAAAGTCTGTATACATTCATAGGCTAAGGTTTCTAAGATATACTCTAAAGCCAAAAAAATTTACAAAATAAGTTGCAGATTGTAACACAGAACTTGAGATGTATACATATATTTAATATGCATCAAAATGATCTTCCAGAATATATGTATTTATAATATAGTTTATTCATTTCAAGAGAAATGGAAATATATTTTTACTCTGTAGATTTCTGATGCATCTGAATTTTTCATCTCCAGACATCATTATACTGCTACTTCAATATACTTAACAAAGAAAAGGTATGCGACACTCTCACTTGTATAGGACTATATTCAGTATAGGATACTGTATAGGGTAACTTTGGTGTTTCTTTCATAATTACTTCCAGTTAAAATTATTGAAACTAATCTGGGAAAATATTCTTGCTAAAAATTGGGATAATAGAAAAATGGGGTTTTAATCTTTATATGAAGCATAATGATAATAAAAATCTTGAGACTGTGTTAAGAAACATACCTTTCATCACATTTTACTTCAATTACATTATCTGTTCCAATACCAAGAGTTGCTGCAGCCTTTTTTATGGAATAATGACCCTTGGGCAAAAATGAAAACAGGAAAGGCATTAATTTTCCTGCCTTAAATCATCACTTACACTAGTGCATCACTCAAATTAGGGCATATATGCATACCTCTGAATGGATCTGTGCATATATAAATACATGTACATATATACACACACACACATATAGAAGTGAGGTTCTCAAGGCATACTTCCAGACCCTTACCATGACGTTAGTTGAGATGAAGAAGGCTGTAGCACCTCTTTCTAGGAGGCGCTGTCACTCAGACAACACTTTAAACACAGGACTGTGATTCTTATTCTAGTTTTCTGTATCCACATGAATCGTGTCATTTATACATTTACTGACAATATCCTCCAGGTAAATCCTTGCATGTTATGGACAGCTTTAAGTCTTGAATTTGCAATTTTTTTTTTAAGAGAGGCCTAAAGAAAGGAATCAATTTTTCTCTGCTTGTAGTTTTTAATTTAATTTTATTTTTTTTTAATTTTATTTTATTTTTAAACTATACATAATTGTATTTGTAGTTTTTAATTTTAACTTTGATATCAAATTTGATTTCTTGCCTTCTGGGTGACTACTATCTCATGGCATAGTTTGATAATATAAACAGAATCAGTAAGATGGAGGTGACAGCTCAAAGATAAACTTTTCCTGGGTAATTTTTAGCTGCCTGGAAAAGACCATATATATGAGAGAAAAGGGAAATTTAAAACCCTTACGATGTTTTCATTTCAATGGAGAATATCAATACATAGATTAAATAGGAAATGTTTTTTTTTTAAATGACATTATGGGATTTCAGCTTATTTGCTCATAATATTGAAAAAGTATATGTCAAATGATAAAAATGACATTTATAAACAAGTATCTTTGATTGTATTGTTTTATAGTAAATTACATTAAGTATGCAGCATTGGGATTTGCCTGGTGGCTCAGTGGTAAAGAATCCGCCTGCAATGCAGGAGACTAGGGTTCAGTCGCTGGATCAGGAACCCAAGTCTCCTGCATTGCAGGCGAATCCCACTTAATGATTGTTTTTTGGTAAAGATAGCAGAATGTTTTATATTTACAATCATATCTTTTTTCTGTTAGTTTCTCCTATATTGAAATAAAATTTTCCTGAATTATTTGTATTGCTAATCTATATAGTCTGTATAGGCTGGAAAGTTGTTTTTCTCCTTTCCAATATCAATATACAGATCCAAACAGAGATTACAGAGTGTTTTTACCATAAAAGTGAAGCTAATATTCTCAATGTTTAAATTACTTTATCGGTATATCTTAGAAGATTCTTAAAGCTTAGAAAAATCTAGACTTGATACTTACTTGTTCAGAAACAAACAATACGATGCACGGAAGGACTGCCATGCCTCTTGCTTTTATCTCTGGATATTGCTTATAACGAGCTACTAATATACCATAGAGGTTTGATATACTCCCACCTACGGAAAAGAAATTGTGACTGTTAATCTAATTTCAAAAATCTGAAATGTTGATTGAGACGATTTGAGAGTTTTCTGAAGTAAAATGGTACCAAATCACTGATGTCATTTTTAAAATGGTCTTCCTTGAAACTATTAAAGGAATCACAAACAGCAAAATCCACAACTTTCAGATTTCAAAAAACTTTGTTTATGATTATAGCCAACAATATGGCTTATGAACATTCACATCAATTCAATGACTCAAAAACAATCATATTAATTTAAATACATTTTTACTTTCTCCTATTATTTCTTTTCACTTATAAACCTTTTTCTTACCAGGTGAAAATATTCCATCTGCTTCTGTTTCTCTCCAGCCAATAATTCCACACATTTTCTTAAGAAGAACTGTTTCCATGACAGTAAATACTGGAGCTATTTCATAGGTAAACCTATAATGTATGTATAGAAATTCCACTGTGAATTATATTACATGGAAGAGGATAAATAAAATCATGTGCTAGGTATTCACATCTGTTGATTAAAGAATAATTCAAACGTGTAGAACCATCTCTTACCTCCTTTCTCTTTGCATTTTTCTACTATTTCTCTATTTAAATCAAAAATCTATATTTTCTTTGAACAGAGAATGATTGTTTCACAGCAATAGGATTCCAAATAATGGAGTAAGATTTGTAAAATGATTTTTATGTAATAAAATGCATCACATTTTATATATTGCAAACGATATAGGTTCATTAAGGGTCTCCTACATTACAGGTGGATTCTTTACCAACTGAGCTATCAGAGAAGCTCTCCAAAGTGTTACTCTATGTGTGTTCAAATAAAGGGCTACAATCAAGCAATGAAAACTAAAACTAGCAATAAACTGTGCAGCTTATTTTTCTATGCATTTCACATTTATAAAACCCTGTGCACCATTAAGATCCCAGTGACAACTAAACAGTTAAAATAAACCACAGCTTTCCTACACAGTGAAGCAGTCACTTCTCATAATGTTTAGTTCCTGGTTTTAAAGTTTAAACTTCTACCAGCTATCTCTTTTGATTATAGTTATATATTAACATCTGAGGCAGACTGTTCCTTCCAATTGCATGTCCAATCACTTCCCTATTCCTTTAAACTTGAAATACATTGCCCTAAAGTTAATTTTACTTCAAAACATTACAGCAGTGTATCTCATTTCGTATACCTGCAAGTTTTGTTCTGACAAAGGTCAAAATTTTTAAGGAATCACATTGGAGCTCGATTTAACTTTAATAGTTTACTTTCTTCACCTTTGAGCAGATTGAAGTTCCAATTAACACTCAGGCAACTTTTCCTACCCTGGCGTGTGTCATTTTTGGATTCTATGCTCCGGGCTGTTCTGGGTAGTATTGCAGTGATTTCAGTCCCGGAGCTGGACTCCCAGTCTGCACACTAATAACTCAGACTAATCAACTGAACTTTACTATTTACCAGGAAATTCAGATCCTAAGAGTTTCTAGAGAGGAGAGACAATCCAGAGGACCCGTTAAAATGTCCCCAGGGAACAGGAACCATCTTTGCATTTCTTTCTGGTATCACGTATTTGTTTCTGATAGAGCAAACATCCTGTCCAGCAAAACGGAACTTCAACAACTGACACCTTCACCCTTGCTCCGTGTCTCACAGTCTCACATCCCTTAGACCCAGAAGGATACTCACATGTTGGTATTTGCAGTGGCTGTCAACCATTCCCCTGCAAGTCCGATCACATCTAGCCCACTGGAGAGCTGGTTAAAATAGCGAGGATGTCCTGGGGAAAAAAGACAAAATCACACATGGGTCAAAGTGTAAACACACGGCTGAAATGTGGTTAAATTTCATAGCAGTTTCTCAGTGAACAGGTGTTATGGATCGAGTACACGATTTCATTCAGTGAACATTCCTGAGCGATTATCATATGCTGGGACTGTTCTGGGTATTAGGGCCCAGCGGTCATACGGACATAGCCGCTACATGGGGATCTCACTTACTATTGAAAGAAGGAGACACAATCAAATAATGACACAAATGTATTTAAGTACAGTAAAAAGCAAAAATTACAAAGCAAAGGATCAGGATGTTAAAAGACCATTTCTAAGGGATCAGGAGTAGGAGAGGCAGTCTCCAGAGAAGGCTTTTGGAGGAAGTGATCTTTCAGAGAAGGTCTTAAATCTATTTCCAAACAGTGGAGGAGGAGGAGCAGCTGTAAGAAGGCACCAAAATGAGAAAGGGCTCAAATACCAGAGTGAGGAACCCAACTGAAGTAGAAAGACCGAGGGTGGGGTGTGGGAAGCTACCTCAGTGGATGGGGGAAAGATCACCTAGAAGACGAAATAATTTTCCTTCCAAAGCTGCTTATACATTTTTTGCGTGAAATAGAAGGTCCCTAGAGATTATCATACTAAGCAAGAAACAGCTGGACCATAAAGAAGACTGAGCGCCAGAGAACTGGCGCTTTCCAACTGTGGTGCTGGAGGAGACTCGAGAGTGCCTTGGACTGCAAGGAGGTCAAACCAGTCAATCTCAAAGGAAATCAACCCTGATTATTCACTGGGAGAACTAATGCTGAAGCCACCGCTGCTGCTGCTGCTGCTGCTAAGTCGCTTCAGTCGTGTCCGACTCTGTGTGACCCCATAGACGGCAGCCCACCAGGCTCCCCCTTCCCTGGGATTCTCCAGGCAAGAACACTGGAGTGGGTTGCCATTTCCTTCTCCAATGCGTGAAAGTGAAAAGTGAAAGTGAAGTCGCTCAGTCGTGTCTGACTCTTAGCGACCCCATGGACTGCAGCCTGCCAGGCTCCTCCATCCATGGGATTTTCCAGGCAGTAGTACTGGAGTCGGGTGCCATTGCCTTCTCCGGATGCTGAAGCTGAAGCCCCATTATTTTGGCTACCTGATGCAAAGATCGAACACATCAGAAAAGACTGTGATGCTGGTAAAGATTGAGGGCAGAAGGAGAAGGGGGCGGCAGAGGCTGAGATAGTTCGAGAGCATCACAAACTCAATGAACATGGATTTGAGCAAACTCCAGAAGACAATAGAGGACAGAGGAGCCTGGCATGCTCCAGCCCATGGGATCGCAGAGTCAGACACAACTTAGCGGCTGAACAACAAATATGTGGAGTCCAAAATACGACACAAATAAGCTTATCTACAAAACAGAAACAGGATCACAAGCACAGATAACAGACTTGTGATCACCCAGGGGGAGGGGGTGGAGGATGAACTGGTTTGGGAGTTTGGGGTTAGCAGATGGAGACTGTTACATGTAAGATGGATAAACAGCAAGGTCCTAGTGTAGAGCACAGGATATTCAATATCCTGTAAGAAACCATAGTGGAAAAGCATTCTTTAAAAATACAGGCAGCAAAAAAAGATAAATAATTTCAACTATAAAAATATCAGGTTCCTCTTATAATGATCTTTCAAAATTTTATATTAAGGAAGAATCACCAAACATTGCTTGTCAAATTGAACAATCTATATTGAACTCAGTTTAAATTAAGCTTCTCCTCCTCAGCTCCACAATGGATTGTTCTGTGCACTAGTTTTACACTCTGTCTTAAAGATAATGTGTGTAATAGCTCTTTGTGAATCTCTGTTTTGCCTCTAGAGTTTTGTTCAAATGTTGTTTGCTCCTGGAAGTATCATTGTTTTAAGAGATTAAGAATTCAGTTCTAATGAGATGGATAAAACTGGAACCTATTATACAGAGTGAAGTAAGCCAGAAAGAAAAACACCAATACAGTATACTAATGCATATATATGGAATTTAGAAAGATGGTAACAATAACCCTGTGTACGAGACAGCAAAAGAGACACCGATGTTTAGATCAGTCTTATGGACTCTGTGGAAGAGGGAGAGGGTGGGGAGATTTGGGAGAATAGCATTGAAACATGTATAATATCATGTATGAAACGAGTCGCTAGTCCAGGTTCGATGCACGATACTGGATGCTTGGGGCTGGTGCACTGGGACGACCCAGAGGGAGGGTGGGGGTGGGGGAGGAGGGAGGAGGGTTCAGGATGGGGAACGCGGGTATACCTGTGGCGGATTCCTTTCGATATTTGGCAAAACTAATACAATATTGTAAAGTTTAAAAATAAAATAAAATTTTAAAAAAATGTTAAAAAAAAAAGAATTAAGTTACAATAATGTCATTTTAATCAGAAAACACTTTCTAAAATATAGGCTATATATATAAATTATACATATATCTAATTTTAGCGTTCTATATTTTATTGAAGTACAGAGATAATAAATCAAGCATCCAGTAATGAATATGATCAAATAAAGCAAAAAATGAAAAAGGTAAATAAAAACTGTATGTTATTTGCCATTGGGATATATCCCTCCAAACCAAAATCATTTTGTTTACTTTCTCTGTTAACTAATAAACAATTCTATATGAAAATACCAGTTTAAAATAAACTAGACAAATGTTTTAAATAAAAATGAATGAAATTAGGGTATTTTTCAATGCAAATGTAAACTTAAGGCTACTCATTCAGTCTCCAGTTCGGACAAACAAATTTGAAAATTACCTGTTTTTACCCCATATTTTAAGGTGTCTGTGCAATCAACCAGCAACTGCTCCAGAGATTCAGGATGGTCAGACAGTTCTAAGTCAAACCCATCCAAACCTTCAAGAAGTTGATGAGGATGATGAAAGTCCAATATTTTACTCTTATCATCAAAAGTTTTCTCAATGTAGTGCAGAAGAATATTTACCACTCGCAGCAGAAAACATTTTGTTAAATCTTCGCCCTCCTTGGATGGCAACAAATCTAGAGAAAAAAGAAATAAACAACAAGGTCGGTTTCTAAACAGTCGAAGAAACTCACTATCAGATAGAATTTTGATCATAGAAGATTAAAGATACTTGAAGGCCATGCCAAATAGTTAAATAAAGCAGCATCTGTCCAAATCCTACAAATAATCTTCATTTGAAGTCCCACTGAATAACAATTTTCACCAAAAAGTAAGCCACTTTAGATTAACGCCATGAAATTAATTGGCCCTTTAAGCTCTACCAGGTGGTCCTTATTTGACTGTTGTTAAAAATGAGCTGGTAAGTTGTACTTTTAAAAGTCAGTTAAAGTATACTTATAAAAGTTAGTCTATAGATCTTAAGAAAATCAAAATGACTTCAGTAATATGTAGATAACATAGAATTTTATAAAAAAAATAAAACAAATAACATTTGTTAACAGCATCCATACCTGAAGCATAAGCATTTGATAAATTAGTCATTAAATTCTCAGTGTGAGCTTCTTTTATCACATCTTTGTCAGTTGATTGACAAGGATGAATGGATTTTTTTCTCATCTGTTTTCTATCTAAGTTGAGAAAGAAAATATTTATAATTATTAAAACATGCTAATAAGATATATTACTGTAATCAAATCTGTAATCAAGTAGATGCCTCAAAAAAACTCATAACATTTGAAATTTTTATTTACATGTGATCTCTGGTGGAGAGGGATAAACTGGAGAGAAGTATGAACTCTACTGAAATTATGTAAGGTTCTTTTATCACCATACAGAGAGCAATGATATAACTCTCACATGTTAGCTTCATATCAGCTTAGCATAGAGGATTAATAATCTGATAATAAAGACCTATCATGAAAGTAAAGTGAAAGTGTTAGTCACTCAGTCATGTCTGACTCTTTGCGACCCCATGGACTGGAGCCCATGAGGAATTCTCCAGGCAAGAATCCTGGAGTGGATTGCCATTCCCTTCTTCAGGGGATCTTCCCAACCCAGGGACTGAACCCTGGTTTCCTACATTGCAACTTGATTCTTGACTGTCTGAGCCACTAGGGAAGACCTGTTATCTTTAACTATAAATAACAATCCTGCTACAGGATAAGATCCTTAAGTGCCTCGCATGTGTATTGACATTTAAGTACATATAACCATATCTACTCGGAGAAGGCAATGGCACCCCACTCCAGTACTCTTGCCTGGAAAATCCCATGGACGGAGGAGCCTGGTAGACTGAAGTCCATGGGGTCGCTAAGAGTCAGACACGACTGAGCGACTTCACTTTCACTTTTCACTTTCATGCATTGGAGAAGGAAATGGCAACCCACTCCAGTGTTCTTGCCTGGAGAATCCCAGGGACAGAGGAGCCTGGTGGGCTGCTGTCTATGGGGTCTCACAGAGTCGGACACGACTGAAGTGACTTCGAAGCAGCAGCAACCATATCTACTACATATTAAGAGTCCTAAGTTCTGTGCACACAATTTGATCCTCACAGTAACCATACAATATAGGAACATTTCCCCAGTATGTCGATAAACAGATTTAAAGAAGTTAAGTAACAGTAATAAACTAACTCTTGTTGAGCACTTATTATGGCCCAGGCACTGTTCTAAGTACTGCACATGTGTCATTCTATTCAATCCTCATAATATAGGCTTATGATATGGATACTATTATTAACAAAAATAGCTTTATATATGGTTGGACTGGAATTTATAGACAAGTGTTTGAATCCAAAGATCAATATATTATCCTCTTTAAAAATTAATATTTGAAAATAATAAGTCTTAGAGTCTTCTTCAATAAAATAGTTAAACCAAATATCCCATCAAGCAAGCTATTTCATTGTTAATATCATTTCATGTCCTGAACAATGTAGGAGAAAAAAGAAAGTACAAACTATAGTTTATAAAATCTACTTGTTTGCCAATAGTTCTATAGAAAAAACACGAAGTAATCAGAAAATGCCCTGGAGAAGGAAATGGGAAATCCCATGGACAGAGTAGCCTGGTGGGCTACAGTCCATGGGGTCACAAAAGAGTCAGACACAAGTTAGCGACTAAAAAACAACAGCAAATCAGAAAATGATGTATGGCTAAATTTTGTGGCTTCTATTTTGTAAGCTTAGTAGTATTGTTTTAAGTTCTAATTGAGTTTTCTTGAAATAAAATAAGCTATTCCCCTATATAATCCAGATTGCATTTGTTAAGACTGCAGCAAGATTAATTTGGTTTAACTTTTAAGTATTGATACATTTATCAGTTTATAAAACAAGCATTTTAAATGTTTATGTATGACAGACAAAAGTTTCAGTGTGGCTTTCTCTGTAAATACAATAGAATACAATAATACATTAGAAAACTGCACATAAGAAAAGACAGCATAGATTATAGAAATGTGAGATGATTTTGCAGAAAATTCAGTGTACTTAAAAACAGATTTTCATATTACATGGTGATCCAGTAGACATAAATTAATGTTTTGTACAATTTTTTTTCTAGAGGAAAATTGCTTTTTCCAAGTTTCAGTGCTATAGACAATGAGTGATAATTGATAATAAATACATTTTAAAGTACTAAAGGTTTAAATGCATCACTTCTTATATATAGTGGAAACAAAAATCACAAGAAAAGTGAAATAAAAAAATTCTATACATGAAAGAGTATTATAGAACATTTATTAAAAAGCTATGTAGCAACTAAAAGATTTGATATAGTGGAATAAGAATTATACTCCATTAATAGTTCAACCATGCATTGGCTCTACAACCTGAAATTAAATTAATATTTAATAACAAAATGCTTGCTTTAAATGCATAAGTAAGACAAAGATTGCTAATATGTTCTGTCAAAATATGTTAATAACTAATAATCATAGAAAATAAACAAGACTCGAGAGTCTGAACTTTTAATTTTCACTTTTTCTCACAAAATTTCAACTTACTTGCCAGGCTATATCCACACTCCTTGAGGTCCATGTACAGTGAAAAAATAATATCAACTTTGAGAGAATTCCTGTAGCCAGAGCGTGCTTTGATGTAATGAAAAGAACTTGACTATTAAAGATGAGTAACTGCTGTAATTTATGAGGGACCCTTTCAAGGTTCTTTTTTTTTTTTTTTTGATGGCATAGAAATTTGGAGCAATTCCATTATTTGTAGAGAAAGGCTGCAATACAATGCTCCTATTTGTTTAGAGAATTTACTGAGAGAGAATTGTATGTAAAGGTTAGTTGCTCAGTCATTCCAACTCTTTGCAACCCTATGGACTGTAGCTCGCCAGGCTCCTCTGTTCATGGGATGCTCTAGGCAAGAATACTGGAGTGGGTTGCCATTTTCTTCTCCAGGAAATCTTCTCAACCAAGGGATCAAACCTGGGTCTCCTTTGCAGGTGGATTCTTTACTATTTGAGTTACCACGGAAGTTATAATTGTATGTATTGGTGTTTAAACATCACTTGCTTTTTAAAAGTATGATTTACTGGAAAAAAAAACGAATTTCACCTTCCCTTTAACAGTTACAACTTTTATCTATAGATCGACAGATATGTCAGGTATATTAGTATTCTAGGGTACAAACAAAAGTAATGCATGGGCATATTAATAGTATAATTCACATGTTTGTAACACAGGAATTATTTTCTACTTTTGGACTGAAAATTCTAAAATAATCCAAAAGTACATAATGATCGTCATTTCTGAGCCCCATTTCCAGGTGAACCTTTTCTCAAGAATTCGTCAACTAGTCCCTTGGAATTTCAGTTCAGCTCAGTTCAGTTCAGTTGCTCAGTCGTGTCCAACTCTTTGCGACCCCATGAATCACAGCACACCAGGCCTCCCTGTCCATCACCAGTTCCTGGAGTTCACCCAGACTCGTGTCCATCGAGTTGGTGATGCCATCCAGCCATGTCATCCTCTGTCGTCCCCTTCTCCTCCTGCCCCCAATCCCTCCCAGCATCAGAGTCTTTTCCAATGAGTCAACTCTTTGCATGAGGTGGCCAAAGGACTGGAGTTTCAGCTTCAGCATCAGTCCTTCCAAAGAACACCCAGGACTGATCTCCTTTAGAATGGACTGGTTAGATCTCCTTGCAGTCCAAGGGACTCTCAAGAGTCTTCTCCAACACCACAGTTCAAAAGCATCAATTCTTCGGCGCTCAGCCTTCTTCACAGTCCAACTCTCACATCCATACATGACCACAGGAAAAACCATAGCCTTGACTAGACGAACCTTTGTTGGCAAAGTAATGTCTCTGCTTTTGAATATGCTATCTAGGTTGGTCATAACTCCTTCCAAGGAGTAAGCATCTTTTAATTTCATGGCTGCAGTCATCATCTGCAGTGATTTTGGAGCCCAAAAAAATAAAGTGTGACACTGTTTCCACTGTTTCCCCATCTATTTCCCATGAAGTGATGGGACCGGATGCCATGATCTTCGTTTTCTGAATGTTGAGCTTTAAGCCAACTTTTTCACTCTCTACTTTCACTTTCATCAAGAGGCTTTTGAGTTCCTCTTCACTTTCTGCCATAAGGGTGGTGTCATCTGCATATCTGAGGTGATTGATATTTCTCCCGGCAATCTTGATTCCAGCTTTGTTTCTTCCAGTCCAGCGTTTCTCATGATGTACTCTGCATAGAAGTTAAATAAGCAGAGTGACAATATACAGCCTTAATGAACTCCTTTTCCTATTTGGAACCAGTCTGTTGTTCCATGTCCAGTTCTAACTGTTGCTACCTGACCTGCATATAGGTTTCTCAAGAGGCAGGTCAGGTGGTCTGGTATTCCCATCTCTTTCAGAATTGTCCACAGTTTATTGTGATCCACACAGTCAAAGGCTTTGGCATAGTCAATAAAGCATAAATAGATGTTTTTCTGGAATTCTCTTGCTTTTTCCATGATCCAGCAGATGTTGGCAATTTGATCTCTCGTTCCTCTGCCTTTTCTAAAACCAGCTTGAACATCTGGAAGTTCACGGTTCACATATTGCTGAAGCCTAGCTTGGAGAATTTTGAGCATTACTTTACTAGCACGTGAGATGAATGCAATTGTGCAATAGTTTGAGCATTCTTTGGCATTGCCTTTCTTTGGGATTTGAATAAAAATTGACCTTTTCCAGTCCTGTGGCCACTGCTGAGTTTTCCAAATTTGCTGGCATATTGAGCATAGCACTTTCACAACATCATCTTTCAGGGTTTGAAATAGCTCAACTGGAATTCCATCACCTCCACTAGCTTTGTTCACAGTGATACTTTCTAAGGCCCACTTGACTTCACATTCCAGGATGTCTGGCTCTAGGTGAGTGATCACACCATCATGATTATCTGGGTCGTGAAGATCTTTTTTGTACAGTTCTTCTGTGTATTCTTACCACCTCTTCTTAATATCTTCTGCTTCTGTTAGGTCCATACCATTTCTGTCCTTTGGAATTTACAACAATTAAATAATGTGCTGGTCAACATTGCTATTTTTTAAAATTAAGCATCTTTTGAGCATGTTAATGGAAGAACCTGAGAAGATCGGTGGTTCACAAAACAAAAGGACCTGGAAATATGTTAGCTTCTCTTCTGTGCATTTGGTGCAGTCTTCGCTCAGTCCTGTCCGACTCTCTGCGACCCCCTGGACTGTAGCCTACCAGGCTCCTCCCTCCATGGGATTCTCCAGGCAAGAGTACTGGAGTGGGGTGCCATTTCCTTCTCCAGAATAAAAAGATTCGGTGATGTCTAATTCATTCTGATAATGAAAGGGGGGAAAAATGAGGGTTGTCAAAAGCCATTGACGAACTTCAACCTAATCTGGACCCATTATTACAATCTTTTCCTCATCAAGGAATTCACTAGAGCCTCTAACAAATAAAAAACATATTGGATGATTTGAAAATCATTTTCTCTGTGTCTTTCTTCCTCCTTTCATTGCTTCCAGTAAAATTGACTGATGATTGTGACATAGAAAAGGGAAAATAGACAACATAAGCTTCCCGGAGTCCGTAGCTGCTTTTCCGTTCCCTTCGATGGTCAGCAAACCCTGCTTGTGCTAATAGCATCCCCACATCCACCGGGCCGTGCTAAGCCGCTTCCGCCGCGTCCAGCTCTGTGCGACCCCACGGATGGAGCCCACCAGGCTCCTCTGTCCGTGGGACTCCCCAGGCAAGAAGATGGAGTGGGTTGCCATTTCCTCCTCCAGGGGATCTTCCGACCTGGCAGGCGGGTTCTTCACCGCTCGCGTCACCACATCCGCCAGGGAAGATTATCTCATTATCTTCATTGAAAATCGGCTCTGCTCTTGACTCCTGGACCCCCGCTCATTTCTGTTCATAAACCCAGCTCTGTCCCTGCCCTGCTTGTTCTGTGAGAACCCTCTCCCTACACAGTTCATCCCACAAAGTCCCCTACCTTCCTCTCCTCCTCCTCCTCCTCCTCCTCCTCGCCCGCTCCTTCCCCACACACTAACCACGGCCACTCTGCGCTCGGACGAGCTCGGTCAATCCCGGTTCTGATGAAACGGTCTCCCCCACAGAGTCCTCTCTGTCACTCTGTTTCCTCCCCTTCATGTCCTGACAATGAGACCTTTATTTCTAAACACACAGCGTGAAGCTGACCCTCCCCAACCCAAGGGGAAATTAATGTTGCTGTTGTTTTCACTTGATTCTAATTATATACATTTATAAAACATATATAAGTTGAAATGAAAACTCAATAATTTTTATCTACAAGGCATGTGCAAGATTTCTTGTATTATATTACACTATATTAGATAGGACCTCAAGAGGAAATGGGGATAATACTCTTAGAAAACAGTCACTCAGGTTAAACCCATAGCTTTTTTCCTATTGGACACTCACTGTATTTAATACAGTGCTGAACATATTTCATATATTGACTCCTCATAGTAGCTTCAGTGATTTAGATATTATTACTGTTGTGTTCTGTTTCACATCTTCCTTTACTTCAGTCCTCCCATCAATAAAGTGGGCACCGTAGTAATACCTACTCATGAGCTTTCAGTATAAAAAGAGATGATGCTTTTGAAGTGTTTATAGCAAACTATGAATTATTTTTCCTGACAATCTTGACAGACAGAACAAAAACAATCAAAACATGATTCTGATAATGCCATTGCCTTGACCAAAAACTTCTAATGATGATATCTACTATAAAGTTCTTAAGTTGACCCTTTTCTTGCCTTACCTCCTACCACTCACCTACAGAAACCTTCTGCATCTCAAAAATAGTTCCCTCACGCTCTCCTATTAACATCACCTCTTCTTACTTCCTTGTACTTTATATAGAGCAACTTCATATGTTTTAAATGACTTCTCTCCTTCTTTCTCCTAATTTGAAGCCCGTGTATCACACATTTACTGAGTACTTATGTGCGAAGCACTCTTGTAAGATAGATTCACATTAATTCATTTAATTCTCCCTGCAGCCTTATAAAAACACTGCTATTTACTTCCCTCATTTTACAGATGAAGAACCTAAAGCACGGAGAAGTCAAGCTATTTTCCAGAGACCACACAGCTAGTAAGTGGCAGATCCAGGATTCAGACTTGATCATTCTCATTGTAGAGTCCGCTCTCTTGTTACACCCTCTTGTCATGTCTTAGTAGCTCCATAAATATTTGCATATTTCCACCACTGAGCTGAAGTGATCTTTATTTCCCTCTGAATTATCACAGCAACGTTTTTTCAACTTTTGCACAGCTCCTTTGGCAGTTTAATGTATTTATTAGAAGTTCTATCTTGGTGTTGGAGGGGAGGTACAAAAAGTACCATCAAATCCACCCTCAAGGAAGTTACAGTTTAGCAGAAAGGAGAGTAACAAACAAGACAAAACTCGACATGTTTTAATGATGTGAAAAATGCCACACATAATAAAATTATAATCAAGCATTATAGTAGTGACCTGGGAAAGGGTGGTCCATGAATGTGCCACCAGGTTGCTCTGAGAGAATTCACAGAAGACTAATGGTCTGAAGGGCCATCTGCAGCTCTCTGAAGAGGGTGTGTGTGAGCTGAAATCTGAACTAAGTGAATTTAACTAGGTGATGAAACAGGAAAATCACATTCGAGAAAATTTTTTAAATGCACAATATCTTGAGATGCTAATTGAGGAAATAAGGAAAAATAAGTGTATGTGACACCCCAGAAAACCAACAGGGAGCAGTTATCGACAGGGGAAGTGGGAAAGACACATAAATGTGTTTGGCGTTTAGCGTTACAAAACCACACAAGGATCTGGGCTGTGGAATGACGTGATCGTGGTTTCCTTCTGGTTGTAGAAACAGTTGTGAAGGGATTGTGATTGAAAACGGTCAGTCTCTTGGTAAAACTTAGAGCAAGAGTTTTTCTTTTTTTTTTTTAATTGTCTGTGAGACCAGCAGAGATGCTAGAAGCAGGAGCGTAGGCTCTCTGACAAATTCTTCAAAATGAATCCCAATCAAAGGCATGAAATTGAATGATGATGGCACTACGTAATACAAATATATAAAACGGGCTATAGGATTATGGAGGGAGAAAATTTATTTCTGTTTGGAAATACATTAAGAAGGATAAATCTTATAAGCTTGGAACTTGTAGTAAACTGTGCGTGTGGGCTCACTCGTGTCCGACTCTTTGGGACCCCGTGGACTATAGCCCACCAGGCTCTCTGTCCATGGAATTTTCCAGGCAAGAATACTGGAGAGGGTTGCCTTTTCCTCCTCCAGGGGATCGTCCACCCAGGAATCAAACCCATATCTCTTGCATCTGCTGCATTGGTAGGCGGATTCTTTACTACTGAGCCACCTGGAAAGCCCTGGGCTTTAGTATGGCAGGCTCTAGTCTAAGCCCTTCTGGAGCATTAATTCATTCAATCCTCTCAACAAATTTCTCTTTTACAAAGAAATCTGCAGTGGATGGAAGGTGTTCAGAGTGTATGAGTTCATCCAAAGACCTGAGTTCCTTTCTTCTTGTGGCACAGACATTCCCTTGATCTGTGCTATCTATTTTATATGGCACTTAAAAGTAAGAGAAAAAAATGCTCAGAAAAGTTACATATTTAACAATTTAAAAAAACAGGTGAATTAAATAATAATATATCTAAGTTTTATTATTTCAAGCATGAACTGCTTCTCAATGAGAATGTTAAATTTCATCTGAAATACTTAGTCTGTATTTAGCTTTCATGAAATTTTCAATTAAAAAATAAATGAACATACATAAATTGTTTCAAAGATTCTTAAAAGTTTCCAATAACTAAATTGAGTATGAGTTTTTATATTTAAATTAACTGTAAGGAAGTAAAATTTTAAATTTATCTCAATTACACTAGCTGCATTTCAAGTACTCAAAAGCCACACGTGGCCACTGGCCACTGAACTGGACAGCACAAGTCAAGATTGTTTCTTTTACCTACTTTTTATCCACAAAGCTCGCTTATTAGCACTGTACCTGAATTCTAGACCAAGAAACGGGACGAAAGGAGATAAAAGAAATTAGGCTACTGTTTAAAGTGTGAGTTAGAACTTAACATACATCCCATTGGCCAAATCTTAGTTCCATGGTCAGAGATAGCTGACCTGGTCATACAGAACCGCTGGGAGGCAAAGTTAGAAACTATAGTCACCTTCTAAACAAACTTCTTTGCTAACACTTTGTGCATAGGGTAAGGAGGAGGGGGGTGGGGGAAGGGGGGTTTTCCATTTCTAAAACAAAGAAGAGAAGAGGGATACTGGGAAAAATTAACAGTCTACGCCATGCACAGATCCTACTGTAGAACTTCCTTTAGATAAGTAATGGGAAACACAAAATGATCATGCACCTTGGGCACATTTATAGCTTTTAATGAGTAGAGTTGAAAAAAAAATGATATTTGGACCATGATAGAAAGGATGTTTGTAATTTCAATATATTGTTAAAAAAATAAGGTATGGATCATTGCCATTTAATGTTTTATTATTTTTTTAACTTTTCCTGTGTTGATATTCTACCCCTTAAATTGCATAAACTTTCAAAGAAAATCGTTTAATTATTTTCATACCTATATGATGTTTAGTCATACTACAAAGTCCAAAGAAGACTTGTTACCCTTTTCACTGGAAATATTTATTAGCTTTTCTTTCCATATAATGTCTGATTATCTGGGTTCAAATAGAAAGATAAATTTGAAGACAGAGTAAATAATTAAGACTGTGGAATAGAAAGATACAAATAACTCCCAGAAGACATTGATGTGTGTTTACTTTGTAAGGTTTGACTTCATTTGTTTTCATTAGTCACTAATTTCTTCTGGGAGAATTTGTTTTCGTCTTTGAGAAACGATTCTAACAATACCATGAAGCATAATACTCTAAATATACAAAGGACAGAGAGGACAGCTCTTGCTTTCTGGAACGTTCTGGTCTTTACAATAATGTGATTCTTTCATCTTGCATTTCACTGTAGTTTTCCCGTGAGCACTTGCAAACCTGCTGTTTACACATTGTAAGGAGAAAAGATTATAATCATTCAACATACTTGAGCCAATATTTTTCTTTGTACTTTTTGTGTCTAGACTACAGGACATCTTTCTTTTATCAGCTTGCTTTGTAAAGCAGAAAAAGAGCTTTTTTGTTGTGCTTTGTTTTTTGTAGCAAAGCAAAACAAATGCCATTCCCATTATTCAGATATATAATTCTACAAAATACCAACAGTGTAGAAACTGTTTTACAGAAAACTTAGGGAGTTTGCCCCTATAAAGTATAACTAACAACTTTCAGAACAGAGATGCAACCCCAGACCAAAACGCAGATCTTCCAACTTTATTCTCTTTATTTTATTAAAACAACATAGCATACCATTTTCCATTTCTTTCCACCTAGTGACTTTTTAAAATATAGCCTGTCATGTTATTAATATTTTATATTGTGTTCAGTTGGTGTGTGTTTTCACTACAACATAAAATATTAATATGTAAAGTAATACTGATCCTTGGCTTTCCGAATTCCTGATTTACCCCCTTCTTCAGGGTACCTTCCCAACCCAGGGATCAAGGCCACGTCTCCTACATTGCAGGCAGATTCATTACCATCTGAGCCACCAGGGAAGCCCCTCATTGGGGGAAATGAATGGCCATTTCATTTTGCTACATTCTATTTGTTAACACATGCACTTTATGTTTCTTTTCTCAGAAGTTCCTACATTTTCTCAAAGCCTACATTTTGAAGCATGATTTTAGAATACGGACTAATAGCAACAAATAATTCCAAGTTGAATTTCACAGAGTTAAAGTGTAACCTGGCCTGAACCAGATCTATAACATCTGTACTAACTGACTGACAGCAGCTTTAGAAAACAAAGGCAAATCTCAAGTTATCCCAGTCATGAAAGCCGGAAAACAGCTAAGTGTTAATAGTATCCAGTTTGCTACAAATAGTTGTTATGATGAATTTTAGATTGGTTTTGGGAAATAGAACTATTTTTTATAAAAACCATGTTATTTCTGTTAATACATAATGCATTGCATGCAGATTCTTTACCATCTGAGCCACCAGGGAAGTGCAATATATATAATAGATTTACAATTTTTGCTTTTAAATAAACTGATAAATATTTTAAATTTACTAATTTTAATTTGGAATATTTCTAGTAGAACCAGATTATTAGATATAACCCACATAAAGCAAATTCTTTGAGGTTTTCACTAATTTTTAAGACTGTATGTAAAGGGATCCTGAGACCAGAAAGTTATAAAGTTTTGTGTTTGTAAACTTCAGTGTAGATACAAAGTTGTTGTGAAATACACAACAGGATTTCAAATGGTATTGTCTTATTGAAAAGGAGGCAATACATTATTTTTTTCTTCATGAAGATGTATTATTCATTTTTTAATGATGGACAGGTATGCCAACTTCATCTAGTGTTTGCATTTGAATCTCAAATGATCATTACTGAACACAAAGAGGAAAAGATAACATCTGGATATCACGAAATAAACCAGTAACACAAATTGGCTCATGAATATTTATTTGTGCATTAATTCTTCTATAGATAAAACAAATGAATAAACTCATAGAATTATTTATCTATGCATCTTTTTGTAGAAGAGGCTTTATACAAAAATGTTGCTCCTTGTATAAACGACATTCGAATAGTTTTTAAAAATCCTCTCCCATTATAATCGCTGGATACCACTATGCTAATAAAAAGACGGAGATTTGTATAATTAACACTGTTTGAAAATGAGATAGTAGCCTGATTCTTGTTTACACATTAGAAAGCTTTAAAACTGTCCGAGATAGCCATGATTAACCAGAAAAGAGCAGAGGACAATACATTTATCTCTCATCTTTCTAGTTTGCAGTAGGAATGAGGATGGAGTTCTATTCATCTATTAATTGTCATTCACTTAGTCTACAGTGTGATGTATATATACAAGATGAGAGGACTTCAGTCACTTGAGTTAATTAATTATTAAATGTATTTGTTTTGCTGTTAACTCAATTTTGCATGTCTTCCCCAAATATCCTTTATTATTTGAAGTCCCACTTATTCTTACAGGACTCACTTATTCTTTCTCAATACCGTAAGATAAAATAGTTTTTCTGTTTCCTTATTATTGATACAGAATATTTTTTCAGTATTCTGGGTTTTTACCTGAGGGTGTTGATTATCTTGCAACTTAATTATTTGCTTTTATACATTCTGCTTCATTGCCTACGTTATCAGTTTCTTGAAGTAACTGCTATTGTGTCTTTCTCACCTTTGTATTGATGTAGTGCGAAACTGAGAACTTAGTAGATGGCTATTTTGTGTTAATGAAGTGAATTAAACAACCTCAGAAAATTCTATCAGCTTAGTCCAAATCACCTGGTGTGTGGACCAAAAATTAAATTTTAACCAAGGAAATAAAGCATCAAGAATACCATCTTTATATTTTGTATTATTATTGAATAAGAATTTAAGAACATGTTATATCTTACCATGAAAGAAGAAATATAAAATGCATGCTTTTAAGTCTTGGAATAAATGCAAAATATAGACCTAGAATTGAGCATCTACAGTATCTGTGACACCGAGGTTCCATTTCTGGAAGTCAATTTAAATCATATCTTTGTCTCATTTTCTTCTAAGTTGCCAGCAAGATTTCAAAAGTTTCCTAACTGAATTTATTCTCTGTAATTTTATTTATTTCTTTTTTCTTTTTCTTTTTTAAATTATGAAGGTATACACATTTGGAAAATTCAGAACAAAGTAACATTAATTAAATTTTATTCAATGCTTAAAAACCACAGTAAAGTGAGTGTTATGTTAGTTCACTGATTTCTCCAAAGGACATTTATTGACTGTAATGTGTCTGTAGGGGAGGAAAAAATGTTTTTGTTTCCAGGAAATTCCAGGTTCTTGACTGAGACTCACCTGTAATAAAGACATATTCAGTTCAGTTCAGTTCAGTCACTCAGTTCAGTTCAGTCACTCAATTATGTCCTACTCTTTGTGACCCCATGAACCGGAGCATGCCAGGAATCCCTGTCAAAACAATAATAAGTTTAATAACTTGTTTACCTTCTGCATATATAAGATTTAGCCATAAAAACCTTTGTAACTCCCAAAATGGCCCAAGCTACCACCTTAAATACAATTTTCAGCTAAAGATAAAAGAATATGTTGGAAGTCTGAGGGAAGACAGTTGTGGGAGGTTGTCAGGAACAGCAGGAGTAAGGTTGTCGTGCAGATTCACACCAGTGCCTTCTCCACTGACAAGAAGTTCTAGAGAAGCGTGCGTGTGGGCATGCTCAGTCGTGTCCGACTCTTTGCAACCCCATAGATCGCAGCCCGCCAGACTCCTGTGTCCATGGAATTTTCCAGGCAAGAATACTGGAGTGGATATCCATTTCCTACTCCAGGGGATCTGACCCAGGGATCGAACCCAAGTTTCCTGCATTGGCAGATGGATCTTTTACCACTGAGCCACCAGGGAAGCCCCGTGGCTGCATACTTGATGTAATTTACTATAAAACAATACAATTGAAGATGCTTGTTTACAAATGTCATTTCATCATTTGACATATACTTTTTCAATATTATGTAGCGTCCCAACAATTTCCCTTTTCTGCTATGCTTCAAAACTGAATTATCTTAAGGACTTCTTTAATCCTAAAAGGCCACATAAAGATTAGTTATTTCTTTCTGGAGAAAAATCGTGGGGGAAAGACCTTCCTATTCAGAGCAGATGTAAACTATATTTAAACAGTTATACACTTCTCTGTGTGTCTCTGTATTATTCCCTTTGCCTGGAATGTTTTCCTTTTTTCATACCTAGCCAATTTATACTTCAAAGTCAGTTCTAATCTTATTTATGAAGATTCCCTACTTCTTATAGTATTACTAACAGCTTACTCCTCCCAAGATACATATGAACCACTGCTGCTGCTAAGTCACTTCAATCATGTCCAACTCTATGCGACCCCACAGACAGCAGCCCACCAGGCTCCCCTGTCCACAGGATTCTCCAGGCAAGAACACTGGAATGGTGTGCCATTTCCTTCTCCAGTATGAACCACTACAATTGTGTAATTGGTTGAGCCATGGCAACCAGTAAGCACAAACCAAGTAATATCTTTGACTCAACTGCGGCCTTTTCAGTGTCAGGAATAGCTCTTGCTTTATTCCATATCTCAGGGCTCTGGCATATGCCTAGGACCTAGTACACATTCAATTAAGACTTTTCAAATGAACAAAACAATTATTTCAGCCTCAGAACTGGATCAGAACTGGATTGCTTCCTTTCAAATAAGCTGTGAGGAGGATCCCTACGTCATCCTCTTTTTACTGAATTTTACCTGGCTTTCTCCATCCATCCCAAAACAGATTTTCCATCTGCTCAAACTGGTCCCCATAAAGCAAATGTGAATGAGTCCAGCTGATGAATCCAAATTCTAAATTAACGCTGACGCTCAAAAGTTACTTCACTCTGAGGTTCAGATTCCACTTAAGTCCATCTCAGCAGGATCCTTGCATCCATGGAAGGCTGAAGGAATGTAGCTGAGAAAGGAATCTGAAAAAGGGTGAGGAATCTAAGAGTGGAACTCTTTGAGGTAAAGACTGGATGAGCATAACCATGTACAATTCATTTAATTCCATTTTTTAATCATCAAATAATTTATTTCTTTGTCATCAAGGGACAGATGGAGCAGGAGTGAAACTGCAAAGTCAGGAGATTGAAGGAAGACTCACATTTCATGAGAGACATTTGTGAGTTTACATCACACCAGCAATAGTGGTCATGACCACAGGAAAAACCATAGCCTTGACTAGACTAACCTTTGTTGGCAAAATAATGTCTCTGCTTTTGAATATGCTATCTAGGTTGGTCATAACTTTCCTTCCAAGGAGTAAGTGTCTTTTAATTTCATGGCTGCAGTCACCATCTGTAGTGATTTTGGAGCCCAGAAAAATAAAGTCTGACACTGTTTCCACTGTTTCCCCATCTATTTCCCATGAAGTGATGGGACCGGATGCCATGATCTTCGTTTCTGAATGTTGATCTTTAAGCCAACTTTTTCACTCTCCACTTTCACTTTCATCAAGAGGCCTTTTAGTTCCTCTTCAGGTTCGTCTAGTCAAGGCTATGATTTTTCCTGTGGTCAGGTATGGTAGTGAGAGTTGGACTGTGAAGAAGGCTGAGCACTGAAGAATTGATGCTTTTGAACTGTGGTGTTGGAGAAGACTCTTGAGAGTCCCTTGGACTGCAAGGAAATCCAACCAGTCCATTCTGAAGGAGATCAGCGCTGGGATTTCTTTGGAAAGAATGATGCTAAAGCTGAAACTCCAGTACTTTGGCCACCTCATGTGAAGAGTTGACTCATTGGAAAAGACTCTGATGCTGGGAGGGATTGGGGGCAGGAGGAGAAGGGGACGACAGAGGATGAGATGGCTGGATGGCATCACTGACTCGATGGACGTGAGTCTCCGTGAACTCCAGGAGATGGCGATGGACCGGGAGGCCTGGCATGCTGCGATTCATGGGGTCGAAAAGAGTCAGACACGACTGAGCGACTGATCTGATCTGATCTGAGCAATAGTGGTCAGCAAGCAGTGAAGGTGGTCAAAGTGACGAATCATCAGTGGGATTTTTGTATCACATGACACACTAGCTGTACTTTAGGAAAATAAATTTTATTTTAGAGAATACACTACTTGACCTAACGGAGAAGGCGATGGCACCCCACTCCAGTACTCTTGCTTGGAAAATCCCATGGATGGAGGAGCCTGGTGGGCTGCAGTCCATGGGGTCGCTAAGAGTCAGACACGACTGAGCGACTTCACTTTCACTTTTCACTTTCATGCATTGGAGAAGGAAATGGCAGCCCACTCCAGTGTTCTTGCCTGGAGAATCCCAGGGACGGGGGAGCCTGGTGGGCTGCCGTCTATGGGGTCACACAGAGTCGGACATGACTGAAGTGACTTAGCAGCAGCAGCAGCACTTGACCTAAATGCTTAATAAATTCATATCTTAGTTTTCTTGCTTTATAGGTATGAATTTTAACAGACTTTAATATTGTGCAGTACTAACTTACAAGTAAGGAGCTGAAAAACTGTTTAAACTACATGAAGCAGACTTAAAATAGATATTTACAACCCAGCCATAATTATGTCACTCTCTTTAGCTCTCGTTTTATTTACTTTGATGCTCTTGCAGGGGAGATTTATTCCCCCACCCCACACCCACCATTGTTTTCTGTTCCAGAGATTTCTTAACAAATTATTTTTCTGCTTTCCACTTGTAGGTGCCCTCTGCAATCTCTCATCCTTTGCAGCAAACAATTTTCATTAGTAGTCATGGACATTTTAACCCTCAGTTCTATTCCTTCAAAATAAGTATTATGTTTTTAAATCCAAGGGCAATGTCTTTCAAAACATCATAAGATAGTAAGCAAATATGCTTTGTACTGTAAATAAGCCATACCTGGTATAAAAGGAGGTACTGGGTGATTATATTAACCTCTATGAAAGAACAAACAACTTTCTTACATGGAGAGTTTAATGATGTTTGAAGATGATAAAACACTGATAGATTTAGCTAATAATAAGAGTTAGGAAAAGCAAAATCCCATAGATTTTATTTTTCAAATCAATCAATACTAAATCTTGAGAGCTTCAAGTTCTCAACACCTGCTTTAATACCTTCCCATTAACTACTTCCTATCTTTAGTCCCTTCCCCAGCTAACAGAGGCCCCATGGTTCATTACTGTAGTCTTGTCAGTATTCTCAACATCTTGCTTTATTGTTTTCTAGCCTCTTTCACACCCAGTAGATCTTCCTCAAAATTTCAGCCCAACTCCTCTACCATATTTCTTCTTCCTGCAGTGATAGCAACCATCGAGCTCCAGTATCTCTGCACATTAAGGGCACCTGCATCTATCTGGCTTTCGGTTTCTGTTACCTTAATGACCCCTCCTCGATGCCCGATCCTCATCTGCATCTTTTTCTATCTATCTCCCATGGGGACTGCACTCCCTCTTGATTCCCTTCTTTCTCCTCTGACTCCAACTCCTTCCCCTTTACAGGAAACATAGCTCCAACAGAATGTTTTGTGGGTGGGGTCGTGTCCCCACAAATCTCATATGATGAAGTCTTTCCCCCCAGTACCTTAGAATGCGACTGCGTTTGGAAATAGGGCCTTTACATAGCTGATTGAGTTAAACGGGGTTATTAGGATGGATCCTAATCCAATATAACTCGTGTTGTTATAGGAAAAAGAAATCAGGTCACGGAAATACACAGAGAAAAGAACAAGTAAGACAGAGAAAGACGGCCAGCTACAAAGCCAAGAAAACAGAGCAGACTCAGAAGAAACCAGTCTTATTGACATCTTAATCTCAAGACTTCTAGCCTCTAGAACCAGAGAAGGCAATGGCACCCCACTCCAGTACTCTTGCCTGGAAAATCCCATGGACGGAGGAGCCTGGTAGGCTGCAGTCCATGGGGTCGCTAAGAGTCAGACACGACTGAGCGACTTCACTTTCACTTTTCACTTTCATGCATTGGAGAAGGAAATGGCAACCCACTCCAGTGTTCTTGCCTTGAGTGGGCTGCTGTCTATGGGGTCGGACACGACTGAAGCGACTTAACAGCAGCAGCAGCAGCAGATGTTTTTTACCCTTACTCCCATAATTTAGCCTGTTATCCTGGCCCATAGTAGACAATGTTTGTTTCTTGCACTTGTATTTTTTTTTAAAAGCATCCACAGATTATTTAGTTTGATATTCACAATTTTGTGTGATTTTCTGAGATTTCAGCAACTATTACTAAACCAATCTCACCAATGAGAAACTTGACTTTAAGAGTTTTAGAAACTTAACTGCATCTCAAAGGTTTTGCAAAAATTCACCAGTCTCTGTAGTGTCGATTGCTCATGTATGTAAATAGCTTTGCAAATATTTAGCATTTCCTGCTGCTTCTTTGTTGACTGTTTTTGGCTGCTGACTGTCATTCTGTCTCCATTCACTCCTTCAAAGTCTGGAATCTATTGCTGCCACGCCTTATAGTATTTATTTTTGGTGTGTATTTTATTTTTATAACATGTTTTTAGCTAAGTAAATACATTTCTTTTTCTTTTATCGGAAGACTTACATTGTTTTGTAAAACATTTTCTCATGGATGTCACTGACACACCCTAGCTCTTTGAATTTATGTTAAGATTTAAAGTTAGCAATTTTCTTTACCCATCATAAACAGCCTAGTTTTATGAACGTGCCTCTACTTAAGAAAAATGGATTTTTGAAGTCATATAAGAGACTTGTTGCTATTTATTTTATCTACAATGACATGTTAGGAGACACAAATATAAGACTGACAAAGTCAAAACAGAGGAAAAGAGCACAATAAGATTGTGTCTAGGGTATTATTAATGGAACACCAGAGTAGAGTGTTTAAGAAATGTCACTGCTAATTCTCAATAATTTTCTCCCAAAATATTTTGTCAATTATTTCCTAACAATATATATCATTGTTAATATAGAAGCAGGGAAGCTAATTTAAAAATAGTTATATTTATTAGGGTTTCTTTGTTTTTATCAAGTTCATATTGTCCTTGAAAATTTATAATATGCCAAGCTCCATACTGTGTGGAACACAATAGGGAAATGTTGAAAATAGATGTTGTTTTTTTTTTACAAGCTGCATGAGTTTTGCTTAAGAAATATCCTCTAATGCAAAACTCAAGCATTGACTTATTATTTCATTTAATAGCTATTTATTGTCTCTTAAGAAGTCCAGAAATTGATGTAAACTGAAAGACCACTGACAAATGATCACCTCAAAGCAGCCGTGACTGCTTCCCCGTCTAAATACTGAAACATATCAGCATAAAATCCCAAGGAATTGCAGAGGAAGCGAACCTAATTCCGTCTTGTATGCTCTGGGAAGTTACAGAAAATGAAAATGTGGAATTTATGACCAGAAGGATGAATACCAATTAGCTAAGCAAAGGGTGAGGGAGGAGGATGCAGACTAAAGGGATTACATTTTAAATGGACCAGATCAGAGAACGTGAAATTGTGTTAAACAGATTCCCCTTGAAAATAGACTATGAAGGCTGGGGAAAGAGAAGTGTTAAACTTGGTGGCATAGACAGAACCAGAAAGGACATTATATATCATACTAAATAATTTGGGCCTTTGTACCACTGAAAGATTTTAGGTAGGATAACTTTAAAGTCATATTAATGCTTCAAACTGACGACTATAAATGCAGTGTCTGTCAAGAGTAGAAGTTAGGGAATGAAGATAATAGAGATGTAATTAAGAGAAGTATAAAAGTATAGAACTATTGAAGAAGAAAAGCCAAAAGTACTTAACTATTTAATGGGAGATGTTGGGGAGAAGAAGGAGTAAGGGTCAACACGTTTCTCATCTGGGAAAGTGAATATACAATGCTGTTATTCACAGGAATAGGAGAAAGGTCAGGAAGGACAGAAAATGAGTCCTGGCTTAAATATGTCATTTTAGAATATTAGTTTATTTTCCCAATGACTTTAAAACCCGGGAACTTGAACTAGAACTTTGAAATGATGAGCATGGAAAGTAAAATAAGAATTGAAGAGAGTCATGGCTTGAACTCTAAATAAACAAATATCAAAGAGAAACAGGAGCCCAGTAGAGCTGAAGATGGTGTGATCATCAGTAAGAGGTGGAGAGAAAATCAACATAATATGATATTATAAAAAACAAGTTAAGGAAGCATTTGAGAAAGGAGAGAATGGTCATCAGGATTAAAATCTAGAGACAAGAAAGGAAAAAAGTTTCAATACCTTTGAGGTAGAATGCAAATTGAAACGAATTGAATAATTGACTAAAAGTGGAGGAAACACAGGTAAAATGCCCTACAAGTTAAGAAGCCTGATTCTCAAGAGGAAGAAAAAAATTGTGTGATAAAAGTGAATCATATGGGTTCAAAAATAGAGGAAGTTTTGAAGTTGGAAAAGTTTTGAATTTCTATAGTGATAGTGAAGTCACTCAGTCGTGTCTGACTCTTTGCGACCCCATGGACAGTAGCCAACCAATCTCCTCCGTCCATGGGATTTTCCAGGCAAGAGTACTGGAGTGGGTTGCCATTTCCTTCTCCAGCGGATCTTCCCAACCCAGGGATCGAACCTGGGTCTCCCGCATTGTAGGCAGACGCTTTACCGTCTGAGCCACCAGGGAAGGCCGAATTTCTATAAGGACCAATGAAATCTGTATTAGTTTGTTAGGGCATCCATAACAAATTGCCATAGGTTGAGTAGCTTAAACAACAGGAACTTATTTTCTCTCAGTTCTAGAGGCTGCGGCTGCTGCTGCTAAGTCGCTCCAGTCGTGTCTGACTCTATGGCAGCCCTCCAGGCTCCCCCATAGGGGGAGTAGGTTGCTCTGTCAAGACCAAGGGCCAAATATTTTCTTACCATTTCTTACCATTCTTCAAAACCAAGAAGAAGGTGACTACAGGTGATTCAGTCTCTAACACATACACATGCACACACAACGTGGGCACTCAGAGAGTTGAGTTAAAGCATAACTATTTTACCTCCAAATTACTGCTAATGCTGAAAAGTACAGGTATTTATCTAATGTGTTTCAGGGTCATGTGTGGGAAAGTTGAATGTTAGGTGGAGTTTAATTTTACCAGCAGCTATTGTGAGATGAACTGTCAGAAAGAAACTTGCTTTTTACAAAATATATTTGTCTTTATTTAGCCTCTCAAAGATCAGGTCAGCAGGTTTCCTTGATGGCTCGGAGGCTAAGAATCCACCTGCACTGCAGGAGCTGCAGGAGACGCAGCTGGGTCCCTGGGCTGGGAAGATCTTCTGGAGTAGGAAACAGCAATTCACTCCAGTACTCTTGCCTGGGAAATCCCATGGACAGAGGAGCCTGCTGGGCTATAGTCCTTGGGGTCATATAGGGTCGGACACAACTGAGCACTCATAAACACCCACAGTCTCCCAAAATTCAGAAAGCCGCCCATTCTAAAGGATATTGTTCTATGTTGAATATAATGAAATCCACGCTTTGTGCTCTGAGACAATGGGAATATCCTTAAATTTGGCTGATGGGGCGTGAAATTCAATTACTGTTCATTCAAGTATTGTTTGAACTATTCCTTTGTTCTTTTATAAAATTTACCATATGGAAAGGAATTACAGTGTCTTCCAGTTGAAAGAAATAATTGGCATTAATATCCTATAATTAAATTGACTTTATTTTCCATTACTTTTTGAAGACTTGTATCCAGAAAGACAGCAAGAGAGAGAGAGAGAGAGAATAGTAATGAGCAGAATAAACTCGAATAACTCGACTAGATGGCTTATATCAACTTGATGCTGAACAGTACCTATTGGACTTCTGGCATGTCCTGCATTTCTCGCAGGCAAGACTCCAGCCTCTATAACTTTTCCTGAGTTCCAAGGGGCAGATCAGCTGCTAGTCAAGGGAGCTCCAGCAACGAAACTACCTGGGGCAAGATTAAAAAGGCCAGGGAGGCTCATTAAGATTAGGAGACTCACCACCCAAGACTCTGTGTTGTGTATTCAGTACTCAAGTCATGTCCAGCTCTTTGGGACCCTACGGACCGCATCACACCAGGCTTCCCTGTCCCTCACTGTCTCCCAGAGTTTACCCAAGTTCATGTCCATTGAATCAGTGATGCCATCCAACCATCTCATTCTCTGTTGCCCCCTTCTCAGACTCAGTCTTTCCCAGCATCAGGGTCTTTTCCAATGAATCAGCTGTTCAAATCAGGTGGCCAAAGTGTTGGAGCTTCAACTTCAGCATCAGTCCTTCCAATGAGTATTCAGGGTTGATTTCCTTTAAGATGGACTGGTTTGATCTCCTTGCTGTCCAAAGGACTGTCAAGAGTCTTCTCCAACACCTCAATTCAAAAGAGTTAATTCTTCAGTGCTCAGCCTTCTTTATGGTCCAGCTCTCACATCCATACACGACTCCTGGAAAGAACATAGCTTTGACTACATGGATCTTTGTCAGCAAAGTGAGGTCCTTGCTTTTTACTACACTGTCTAGGTTTGTCATAGCTTTCCTGTCAAGAACCAATCGTCTTCTAACTCCAGGGCTGCAGTCACTGTCCGCAGTGATCCTAGAGCCCGAGACGAGGTGATCAGTCACCTCTTCCACCTCCCCTTCCTTCTATTTGCTGTGAAGGGATGGGGCTGGATACCATGGGCTTAGTTTTTTTTTTTAATGTTGAGTTTTAAGCCAACGTTTTCACTCTCCACTCACCCTCCTCCAGAGACTTTTTAGATCCTCTTTGCTTTCTGCCATGTGAGTGGCATCATTTGCATATTTGAGGTTGTTGATATTTCTCCCAGCAATCTTGATTCCAGCTTGTAACTCATCCAGCCTGGCATTTTGCATGACTCTACACATTCTAATCTTGTCAGCAATCTCTTCCTTTTGGAACTGTGCAGCAGAAAGAATGCAAAGTTACTGTTACTGCCTTGATCCTTATCACATAGCCTTGCCTGACTATATAACCTCTCCTTCCTCACCAGGGAGAGGGGCACAGTTCTTGGGGCGCTAGGCTGCTGTGTTCCCTCTTTGCCTGGAAAGTAATAAAGCCATTCTTTCCTTCTCCTTTCTAACTGTTTCTGTACTTCTGTTTAGCAGTGATGCACAGAAAGCCAAGATGTTAGCAAAGAACTCAGCAAGTTTTTCAACTTAATTTTTATAGCAATCATCTATAGTATAACTAAGTTAGCAATACATTTCATCATGAGATCATCTCATTTAATTACTCTACCAAAGATACAGCATCTCCTCTGAAGTATCTGTGTCAAATGATACATCATATTCTCTTAAACCAGAATCTGCCTTTGTGTTAGTTTCTCTGGGATCCAAATAACTTCATCCTGCCTGCAAAAGTGAAAATACTGGATCAATCTTCCCTTTGAAACCTCCAATTTTCACATGATGGATTACAGTTATTTTGGAGACTAGCTACAATTTTCTTATCAGCCAAGAAAAACATAGAATGTGTTATTGGTTTTCATGAAAGGACTGCAGCATGATTTTTATAAACCTGCAATTTCAACATCTATTAAAAACGCTGGGGCTTAATTTAGACTTCTCTTGCCTTAGAATGCAAGCCATGAACCTTACAGAACTGTATTTACAAGCAGCCATTATTCATTAGAAGGTCTGTTGCTAATGCTGAAGCTCCAATACTTTGGCCACCTGATGTGAAGAGATGATTCATTGGAAAAACCCCTGATGCTGGGAAAGATTGAGGGCAGGAGGAGAAGGGGGTGACAGAGAATGAGATGGTTGGATATTGTCACTGACTCAGTGAACTTGAGTTTCGGCAATCAATGGGAGATAGTGAAGGATGGGAGACTGGCGTGCTGCAGTCCGTGAGGTCACAAAGAGTCCAGAACTTAGTGACTGAAGAGCAAATTGTTTCACTTAGAAACTTCACAGATACCAAGCACAATGTTTGCAGATGAACAGTAGAACCTTCCTCATAGCCTTATCAGGGAGTAGGTGTGGTCAGTAGCAATTAATTTCAGTTTGTTTTTTATGCTCAAAAAATAGTCAGGGTAAAAGACTGTTTTGAAGGAAAGCATAAATAGTAGATAACTAAAACAAAAATAAATAGTACATATGTTTTTATATCGATTATCTAAATTCACCTGACTTTAAGCATGTTACAGTATCAGACTTTTAGTTAAAACACTAAGTCAACATAAACCAAAGACCTCAGACTAGCCACTTACATGTGATTTAAATAACATAATTAAGAATCATTTCACAGCCCAAAAAGGGTAATTGAAAGACTGCTAAAACATTCTAATTCCAAACTGTGCCAAGTGTTAAATCCAATGCAAAAATAGCACCAAGCTATAATCCCAAATTTTCCTTATGTCAGTTCCCATTTTTTTTTCTTGCATTCATCCTGTAGAGAAGAAAATAAGAATTTCTAAGTTCTCACACCAATGATGTTAGTTATATGAGTTTTGGTGCAATTCTGAATATTGATACTGCCTCATATTTTCAGACAAGTCTTCTGAGTGCTCCCACTGTAAACTATCCATTCCTCGTCATTCTGACCTGTAACTCTCATGTCCCTGGGCTGTAATTTCTCAGAGCACTCAAAACTATCGGAAAGTGTAAAATTCATTTGATTATTGATGATTTTATTATCTGAACACCCTTCTCTAAGTCCCATGAGAGTGAGGCTCTCAGTGTATTCACTTCTGTATCTCTGGTTCCCGGATGTGATGGTGTATATTGTTGCTTAGTCACTAAGTCGTGTCCGACTCTTTTGCGACCCTATGGACTGTAGCTCGCCAGGATTTTCTGTCCTTAGGATTTCCCAGGCAAGAATACTGGAGTGAGCTGTCATTTCCTCCTCCAGGGGATCTTGCCAACCTAGGGATTGAACCCACGCCTCCTGTATTGCAGGCAGATTCTTTACCACTGAGCCACCAGGGAAGCCCAATGGTATATGCTGTGCTGTGCTTAGTCGCCCAGTCGTGTCTGAGTCTTTGTGACCCAGAAGGAAATGGCAACCCACTCCAGCACTCTTGCCTGGGAAATCCCATGGACGGAGAATCCGGGTAAGCTACAGTCTATGGGGTCGCAAAGAGTCTGATACAACCAAATGACTTCCCTTTGGACTGTTGCCCACCAGGCTGCTTTGTCCATGGGGATTCTCCAGGCAAGAAGATTGGAGTGGGTTGCTGTGCCCTCCTCCCAATGTTATTTATTAAGTAGCTAATAATGATCTGGAATAAATCAATTATTGTTTTTTCCTTAAAAACATTTACAGTCCTGAACTTCTTCGTCAGGACTCAAAATGTTTACCTATGAAATAATACCTTTAATCACAAAATAAAATTCTCTATCTAATGGAAACTGCTGATTCATGTCAATTAGGGCACAGTGACCATGGGCCAAGCTCAGAAGTAACTGAGTTGGCTGTACTCCACAAACTTCTTCCTCACACATCAGTACCCTTAAAAATCAAATTGAATAAGAACACTGAATAATAAAAGTGGAATCCATCAAAAGAAATTGCTATGTTACTTTTATTAGGAGAAATCATCTAGAAAAGGGTGCTGTTTCTAAACATATGATGAATTTAAGTAAAGATGACTAATGACAATTAACAGCTGGCAACTCAAGAGTTATTTGATCTCAAAGATAAACATAGTACAGGAGCAGGTTTTCCGGAAATCTAATTCCAAGCAGTGACAACCTTTAGAGATCACATTAAAAAAAAAAAAAAAAAAAAAAATCCCAGAATTACTTAAAATTCAGATATGGCTTTAAAAGTGTCATAATATGTAAGACTTAATTTTTTTCCAGCAACCTATACCAGACACCTATCTTCTTAAAAGAGCAAAAGATATTGCTGATTTAGAAATAGAAAACATCTCATTATGTATTTTAGATGAAAGATTACATGACTAAATTTTTCTTGTTATACTTACTTTATTTTGCAGATGTAAATCATAAATCTGAGGTCAGAGTTTTGTTTTCTGGATCATTCTGTGTTGTTTTCCAAACACTGGAATTTTGTACAGAAAATGGGAAGTAGATGGCACTCTTGGACTTGCAATCGGATGCGGGAAATGCGGGAAGCCCGTGCAGGGTGGATTCAAGCAATTAACTCGGCAAGATCCACGTCTCTCGCTTTGTTTACCAAAACTGTTTTTTTAACTAATAGCTTCTACTGTATGCTGCTTCTCCCTCTTACAGTTATTAAGAGACAAAAGTACTTTTTAACTATTGACAGTCCAACCTGTGCTTTTCCCTTTCGCAGTGTATTAAGAAAATCATATTGCTCAATCATTCATACAGGAATTTTTTTTACAAATATAGCAAAAGTATTAATAAAAGTATTTAAAATGAAGTGGAAAAATTTACAATGGGTCAGGTGTACATGTTTTTCAGTTCTGGGGAACATATGTACTGGCTTGGAGAGATCACATTTACAGAGAAAATACGCTTTAGATGTGATTATCCAGGATTCCCACAATAAGAGAAAGCATTTATCCACACTCAATAATCCTCAGTTTGTTCATAACACTCATTTTTTGATGCAGGCCATATATATTTAATTGCCTCTTTTGATTGAGGTAAGTGCATTTTTTATCCCATTTCTTCTCCTTACGTCAAAAACGCTGCCAAATTGTTAGCAGTCATGAGAAACTTCACCTTAATCTCCAAGTCTTTTGGTACCTGTGACCCACACATTCTCTCCTGAAAGGAAATCTAACCATTTTCTTCCTTTCCACACAGGGACGTTCTGCGTCCTGCCATATCACACGTCATATCACAGTCGTTTATGAGCATGTGCCATCCCCTCGCTAGATTCTCAAGAGCCACGGTCATGAAGCCTCAGTCTAGAGACCCCAGAACCAAAGCCAGCCACCTGTCCTTCTGGGTACTAGTTGAGAGGCCTCCAACCAAAGGCCCGGCAAGGACCTCCTTGGAGAAGTGGAACAGTTTGCACAGCTTCCATCTTCGGCCCCCTTTCCCCCGACCTGTGATCCCATTCTCCTCTCCCCCAGCAGGTGAGCAGCCTCTATCTCACCCTGCCGTGTCACTTGGGCTGGCCCTCACTATACAAGGTAAACATATGTGTGTGTGCCGAGTTGCTCAGTCGTGTCTGACTCTTGGGACCCATAGATTGTAGTCTGCCAGGCTCCTCTGTCCTAGGATTCTCCAGGCAAGAAGACTGGAGCGGGTAGCCTTTTCCTTCTTTAGAGGATTTTCTCGACCCAGGAATTGAACCCCGGTCTCCTACATTGGCAGGTAGATTCTTTACAGACTGAACTACATTGCTTCTTGACCAAGGTAATAAATATATAATTTTCTGTTTAAAGGCTTGAGAATAGAAAGATTACTACTAAAATACACAGGCCTGAAACTTGCATTAACAAACTGAATGCCATTTAGCAGGATAACACTTAACCTGAGATTCACATATGAGATGAAGAGAAGTTATTGGTCCTTTATCATACAGCCTCAATTACCCACTATGTGCATGCATACTGAGCTCCTCAGGGAGATAGATTTCTATGAAATGATGGAAGATAGAAGCGATTGAATTTTGTGTTTAGTTTTCTCTTAACTGAGAAGAAGAACAGAATACAGAGATGAGGGCAGACTCTCTCTCCAAAGAGAAAATCTTCAGATTCTCCCACCACTAATCTGTAGGAAAGAGGCAGGAGAACCCACTTCCGGAGGTCACAGTATCTCTACCTGCTAGAAAAAACAGCCCGACTGGAGATTTTACTGCCGAGACATCCACAGGAACCCTGTTCTGTAGGATGGGAACCCTTATTCCTCTCTTGGAGGATGGTTCAAGGGGCACTGTGAAAGAAGCAACGATTTATGGTGTGAATTTGGGTAAGTTAGAAAAACCTCATTAACTTCATAGAGATTAATACCTTCATTAAGATCAGTCTGAAGGTCAAATGAAATAATGTTCCCACTCACTCATTCTCTCATTTATTTGATAAAAAATTAATAACTAATTGATTACTAAGTGCTATTCACCATTCTAAGCATTAAGGATATTGTCTTTAAAAAAAAGAAAAAAAACATTGGTATTAGTGTACTGGCTATTGAGTTACTAACGAATAGTTTCATTCTGTAAATAGCAGTGATTTATAGGCACACATTTGTTTCCCTAGAATGCTTACATTTCTTCTAGTATATACAAAGTATAAATTCATAATCTTTACTTCATAAACCCAGGACCACAGATTTAGTACAGGGGTAAATCCAAATTAAATCTTACACATATGAAAGAAAAGATAAATATTATTTTAGACATGGCCATTTTAAAGATATCTGGTTTTCAGTATTTTAGAAGCAACTTAAGATGATAAGAACATATTATTACTCAGTCTGGTTTTTAACTGCTTCCTCAGAGCTGGGAAAAAAGCAGCCATGCCTTTTATTACATATATATACTAAACTAAAACATGCCCTGTGCTTACTCAGTTCTTGATAGTACCAGGAGCAAGTGATATTTTTTAATTTTAAAAGAAGTCTTTCATATATTTATTTTTAATTATGAAAAGGATTTCAAACATGATAAAAGTACAGAGAGCAATAAAGCAATGTACTCACTATCCAGATTTTAAAATTGCTTTACCATATTTACTTTGGGATTATACATACACATTTATTATAAAATGTGTATATGTGAACAATAATATACTCTATTTTATAGATTTTTGAATATATAAAAATAAAATTTATATAAAGTATTTAAAAAAGGATTAAAAATCTCTATCTCACCATCAACCTGTCCCCTCATGAGGAAACCATGCACATCCTTCTCTTTATGATTTATAACCTTATAACATATTCACTATCTATAAATAACAAACACAATTCCTCTGTGTATTTCTAAGATTTACACCATAATACGATTTACCTTCCTTTTTTAACCTCAATGTTAGATTTTAAGATTTATCAATTCTGAATGGAATTAATTAAATTTCTTTCTACTGTATAAAAGCGCCATAGTAAGGTGTTCCTTGTATATACTGATAAACATTTATTTTTTCATTGGTTTTTGCTTTTTCAAAAAAGGCTAGAATGATCATGCTGGTCTTTTAAATAGATTTTAATTCTGTAAGTAGCATGGCAGGATCAAAACACAGGCAGAGCTCAGCTTCACTAGAAATTGCCAGCTGCTCCTCTGAACAGTGCAAACATTTACATTCCTACAAGCCCAGTAGGACAGGTTTCGTTTCACCATGTTCTAGCTAAGACTTGACTTTATCAGAGTTTTAAGGTATGCCGATTATGTGAAAATGGTATTTTGTTGCTGTCATGACTTCCATTTCCCTAATAAACAGTAAGATCGGGTGTTTTTCATCTGTCTATTGGCTCTTGGGGTTCCCCTTCAGTGAACGCCTGTGTTTTTTATTGATTTCATAATTGACTCACTTTCTCTTGCTAGTTTATCTGTACTTTTCTAAGTTTTAAACTTTTACTTTTTACTTTCAGATTTTTAATGTTCTCTATGCTATGAGCAGGGATCTAAGCTTTTAACCATATATATAGCTGAATAGTAAACATCACTCTTATAAAACAATCCATCTTTTGTTGCAGGAAGGAGAACCCCTTCCAGAACCCGAAACTGGGCTCTTGTCTAACACTCAGAAATGAATCGCGAGGAGACACATGTGCTGACACAGCAAGAGATTTTATTGGGAAAAGGCACCCGGGTGGAGAGCAGGAGGGTAAGGGAACCCAGGAGAACAGCTCTGCCACATGGCTCGCAGTCTCAGGTTTTATGGTGATGGGATTAGTTTCCGGGTTGTCTTTAGCGAATCATTCTGACTCAGAGCCCTTCCTGGTGGTGCACGCCTTATTCAGCCAAGATGGATGCCAGAGAGAAGGATTCTGGGAGGTGGTGGAACAGGTGGTGTCTCCTTTTGACCTCTCCTGACCTCTTCCGGTTGGTGGAGGCTTCTCAGTTCCGGGTTCCTTACCCGGACCTCCTGTCGTAAAACAACTCATGCAAGTGGTTACTGCGGTGCCTGGCCAGGGTGGGCGGTCCCAGTCAGTGTGCTTCCCCTAACAGTTTCACTTTTCCATTGCTTTTTATACTGCTATCTCTATTACATTAAAAAATTCCTATATATATTCAAAAGTATTTTCTAGCCCTCATCCTTGTTTATGTGGGGCTTCCTTCTTCGTTCTTTTCCAAGATTGTTTATGCTCAAATTCAGGTTCCCAGCCTTTTCATGTGAATTTTTAGGATCTGAATGTTAATTTTCACGAAGACAACAAAAACAGCTGGCGTTTTTATAGGGGTTTGATTTGCCTTATTAACAATACTGGGCCATTCAATCCATGAACACACAATAGCTTTTCATGTATTTAGGCCTATTTTAATTTCTTTCAACAAGGTTTTGCAATTTTCAATGGAAAATCTTGCATTTACTCTGTTAAATTTATTTTCAAGTATTGATATGTGATTCCTTTTAATAGCATTGTAAATTTAATCATTTCCTAAATTTTATTTTTGGATTTCTGATTGCTATTTTATAGAAATACAATTGATTTTTTAATGTGGATCTCGTGTCATGCTGCTTTGCTTAATTCTCTTATTAATTCTAACAGACTTGTGGGGTAGATTCACTGGTATTTTCTAGATCCAAAATCGTGGCATGTCATCTGCAAGTAGAGAAACTCTGTTCTTTCCAGTCCATAGCCTTTGTTTTTTCTTGTACCGACAACACCCTTTCAGTATATTGTTGAGTAGAGGTAAGACAGCGAACATCCTCGTCTTACTCCCGATTTGGTGGAAAACATCTGGTCTTTCACGTATGATATTAGCTATAATTTTTGTGGGGTTTTTTTTCATTTATGACACTCATCAGTTTGACAAAGTTCTCTTCTAAGCCTAGTTTGCTGGCTGCTTTTACTATGAAATGTGTTTGTCTTTCACAAATGCTTTTTTCTCCAGCTTTTGAGATGATCATGTTTCTCTTCTTTTTTCTAATGATTAAATATGCTGCATCATTTGATAATTAATTTGAACATCACTCATGGGTCACATTTTTTGTTTTCAATTTTAAAAGGCATATTCCACTCCAATAGTGCAGCCTATACCTGGGGCAAATTACAAGCTTCTTTCTACTTTTCAAGGCTGGTTAAAAGATTTTTTTCCTGTTTCGTTTTCACTAAAGAGGGAACATCTCAAGGTCCTAGTCTTGTGGTTTTACTTAGGATTTTTTAATCTATTTATAAGACTTAATTAAAAGTCCAAGGCTCCACATGGAGTCAGAACCTCTGCTGCAAATTTCTAGGCTTTACATCTGGTCTTGTTGTCCCCGCTTCCCATTTTCAGAGCTTTCAAAATCATCAGTTTTAGTCTCTTGACTTGGCATAGAGGGTCTTATCTATTTCTAGTATTCAACTTTTCTTTCTTTAAACCTCATCTGTATATTTTAAGTGTTCTTATATTTTATTCAACATTTTATTATTTCTAATGGAAAGGATCCATTTTGGCTCTGTCCTATGTTTTGCTGGAGACACTGATATTTATTATCTCACATTCTAGTAAATATCAGCAACAGTAACAAAAAAACGAAATCATTGATTCTTTAAATAGCAATATTTGTTATTAATAAATATAAATTAGTTATTCAGTTCAGTTTCTCAGTCGTGTCCAACTCTTTGCAACCCCATGAACCACAGCACGCCAGGCTTCCCTGTCTATCACCAACTCCCAGAGTCCACCCAAACCCATGTCCATTGAGTTGGTAATGCCATCCAACCATCACATCCTCTGTCATCCCCTTCTCCTCCTGCCTTCAATCTTTCCCAGCATCAGGGTGTTTTCAAATGAGTCAGCTCTTTGCAGCAGGTGGCCAAAGAATTGGAGTTTCAGCTTCAGCATCAGTCCTTCCAATGAACACCCAGGACTGATTTCCTTTAGGATGGACTGGTTGGATCTCCTTGCAGTCCAAGGGACTCTCAAGAGTCTTCTCCAACACCACAGTTCAAAAGCATCAATTCTTCAGTGCTCAGCTTTCTTTATAGTCCAACTCTTACATCCATACATGATCACAGGAAAAACCATAACCTTGACTAGATGGACCTTTGTTGGCAAAGTACTGTCTCTGCTTTTGAATATGCTATCTAGGTTGGTCATAACTTTCCTTCCAAGGAGTAAGCATCTTTTAATTTCATGGCTGCAATCACCATCTGCAGTGATTTTGGAGCCCCCCAAAATAAAGTCTGACACTGTTTCCATTGTTTCCCCATCTATTTGCCATGAAGTGATGGAACCAGATGCCATGATCTTCGTTTTCTGAATGTTGAGCTTTAAGCCAACTTTTTCACTCTCCTCTTTCACTTTCATCAAGAGGCTCTTTGGTTCTTCTTGACTTTCTGCCATAAGGGTGGTGTCATTTGCATATCTGAGGTGATTGAGATTTCTCACGACAATCTTGATTCCAGCTTGTGCTTCCTCCAACCCAGCGTTTCTCATGATATACGCTGCATCTAAGTTAAATAAGTAGGTTGACAATATGCAGCCTTGACGTATTCCTTTTCCTATTTGGAACCAGTCTGTTGTTCCATGTCCATTTCTAACTGTTGCTTCCTGACCTGCATATAGGTTTCTCAAGAGGCAGGTCAGGTGGTCTGGTATTCCCATCTCTTTCAGAATTGTCCACAGTTTATTGTGATCCACACAGTCAAAGGCTTTGGCATAGTCAATAAAGCAGAAATAGATGTTTTTCTGGAACTCTCTTGGTTTTTCCATGATCCAGCGGATGTTGGCAACTTGATCTCTGGTTCCTTTGCCTTTTCTAAAACCAGGTTGAACATCTGGAAATTCATGGTTCAGGTATTGCTGAAGCCTGGCTCAGAGAATTCTAAGCACTACTTTACTAGCGTGTGAGATGTGCAATTGTGTGGTAGTTTGAGCATTCTTTGGCATTGCCTGTCTTTGGGATTGGAATGAAAACTGACGTTTTCCAGTCCTGGAAAATATATTATATTATATTATAGTTATAATATAATAACTAATAATAATTAGTTATTAGCAAATAGTTATATTTGCTATAGTTATAGTTAATAGTAAAAATCATACAATGTAACATGAGATCTTCACCTTATATATTAGAATTCTTTTTTATTAGAAGCCAAGAAACACAATCTAGTAAAGAAAAATGCAAATTTGAATACTTTTCTATGACTCAAATGGGTAGTATGTGAGGATTTATTTTTTCATCTAAAGTAAACCATTCTACTAAATTGATACAAAATAATCATTACATTTTAATATATGCCTATAAGTGTGATATTCAAGGGCAAGAAGATAGAGGGACAATGGAAAGATTCCACAAATCTTAGGAAAGAGGAATGTCATGTGAGTGCTACCAAACTTCACCGCATAGTGACGCACACCCCAGACATTATCACGCTTGTTCATGTCATTTCTCAGTCTTTTCTGTATGATTCTCTAGAGGAAAGAAAAGCAAAGCCTGAAGTCTTGCCCCCTCTTGGAACTCTTTCAAGATCTTCCCTGGGTATATACCAGATGTAGGAGAGCTAAAGACCGCAGAGAAATAAAAGGTACTTCTTCCTCTTGAGCTTCCCAGGTGACTCAGCGGTAATGAATCTGCCTGTCAATGCAGAAGATGTGGGTTTGATCCTTGGGTTGGGAAAGTCCTCTGGAGAAGGAAATGGCAACCCACTCTAGTATTCTTGCCTGGAAAATCCCATGGACAGAGGAGGGTGGCAGGCTACAGTCCATGGGGTCACAAAAGAGTTGGACATGACTTAGTTACTAAACAACAACTTCCTCATGAAGAGTTGGAGTTCTCTAGACAGGAAATTAATTATTTCTCTAAAAAAGTCATGGAAGTTCATTATAACTGTACTTTTAATAGAAGAAGCCTTGAAAAATGCCTGGCACAGTGCAGGAATTCAATTTCCTACCTTTATTTTCCCTAGTTATAGTAATTATCATTATATGCTAAGTCTTTGCACATCAGTTAGGTATGGAACAGGAGAAATGGCCTGTGGCAATTGGCTAAGGTTCATTGCCACAGGGATAATGTGGATACCTTCTGTAGTGATATTACTGATGCGCAGACACTGTGTCTAGTTTCCCATCACTACTTGGAGGAATGTATCTTCCACATGCCCTTGTGTTGTTGCTCATTCACTCAGTCGTGTCTGACTCTTTGTGACCCCACGGACTGTAGCACTCCAGCCTTCCTTGTCCTTCACCATCTCCCGCAGCTCGCTCAAACTCATGTCCACTGAGACACGAATCCATTCACATGCCCTAGGCTTTTCGTTTACAGGGCTTCAAAGCCCTGTAAGAGTGGGGTCATTTTCCTTCACTTTGAAGATAAGGCTCAAAGATGAACCTATTCGTGTAAGTAAGAGGTGGAGCTTGGATTAAAATCATGCTTTGCTTAATTTCAAAGCATTATAATGTCCACATTCTTAAAGGGGAACACATTGCTAATGTTCTTTGTGCAGCAGTGATGTCTTGGGAAAGAAATGGTTGTATTCATGAGTGCGTGGTCAGGGTTCTCACATGCATGGAGTCACACACTCTTTCTTTTAAGCCATTGTGAATGCCTGGGATGTTTCCCTTCACAGGAGGCACACCTGCAAAAGTTTAAATAAGAAATTGATGACTCTTTGAGAGGGTCAGTAATAACAAAAATGCTTTGCCTCTCTAGACTTAACAAATATTTTTTAATATATATATAAGGAAAACAGTTGGATGTTTACAGGACCTAAAAGTCCATGAAGTGAGTGAGTAGGCCTGTACTAAGACTAATCATTTATCTCGATGGCTAATGGCTTATATGAGTAGATAGACTCATAAATAAGGCATATCACCCTCTGGTAATGGCTTATATGAGTAGATAGACTCATAAATAAGGCATCTCACCCTCTGGTAATGCGCTGGGTAAAGCAGCAGGATGAGATGTAGCAGAAACAATTTTCTCACTCTAATGTGGTGAGACTGATGATGCTAAGACCGAATTTCAGGGAACACCATGTGATGAGAACGCACAAAACCACATCCAAAGGCAATAAATATATAGCATTTACACGATTCCAAGAAATGGGGTTTATGAGTTAATAGTGCAGAGCATGAGGGTATTCTTCTATCCCCAAAACATGCCCATGCTGACCGCTTGCTGACATTTCTGTCTCCTAGTAAGAATCTTGATTTCTGAAACAATGTGTGTGATATAGGTAACATTATTTGAAATGTACTCTGTATTTCTGGTTACATGATTTCTTGGTTGCTTTATGTCAGTGATAAACTGGCCTTTAGTTCATTTCAATTGAAGGGCCCATAGTGGAAACCTCAAGAATAGAATCACTTTGCTTATTTCCTATTCACTTACAAGAATGTTCAGTTCAATCAAAGGGTGATACTGAATATTGAAGAAGGGGAGACTGGTGTTTTCCTTTGTTAGAGACATTTGTGTCATTTATGGGCTTCATCCTATGAATCAACTTTCTGACTCTCAGTAATCTGAAGATATAACAATGGACAATTGTGAGTCTTATTATTGATGATGCAATCGATTATTTTTTACCTTCTGTCTTTAAACAAAGACATTTCTGATTTCACGGTAGCAAATCAACAACCACTTTTCTCTTATAAGCACTGAATTTTTTTCTACTAGGCAACAGAGCTTTTCTTCTTTTAGTTGCCTGGATTCTACATGTTAACCACTTAATGTTTTTGGATTCCAGAAGGATAAGTCAAAAAAGCATGTTTGTATAGACCAGGATTTTCTCTGTTCTTGTGAGATAGTTAAATTCCTCTACTGAAAAACATTTGTTGGCTTCTCAGAAAATTTATAAAGACTAAAGTTTAGAAAATATAAATATAGCTTATAATCTTCAGATAGGAATGAGAAAAGATTTCATTCATCTGGATAGATATTTTCTTTTCCTCCATTTACTGCTCACTAGGCTTTCTTGTCACTCAGTTGTGTCCGATTCTTTGCAATGCTATGGATTACTGGATCCCCAGCTCATGCCTGAAACCAAATCTTGTATATTTGAGGTTTATTTAAACAAATTTAAGCTTCAAGTGTCTTTCCTGCTGCTAGTTCCAAATTCATACATTTCCCTACAGGGATAATATTGGTGATAATCAGGACTTATATTCAATCAGTTCTGAAATATCATATGGGTTATGAAAACACTGAAATAATAGTAGAAGCCCTACATCCATAAGATCCTCCACCATATAGCCCCACCTTCTGCCAGGGACCTTGAACACATTTGGGGCTGGAAATATTGAGAGGTTAAAATTGAGATTCCTGCCAACTGAGAACAGTATGACATTGAAAGAGATTGAAATTTGGAGGGTAGACGAGAGGAAACCTCAAGAGTCAATTAATTCAAGACGTATTTTGTGATAATTTATAGTCTCTTTTTGTAGCTAACTTTAAAAAGACAAATACTGCGTGGTCTCATTTTAGATATGGAATCTAAAATGCAGTAGTCTCCCCTTAACCACAAAGAATTCCTTCCAAGACCCCCATTGTATATCTGAAACCATAGATAGTACCGAACCCTTATATATGTTATGTTTTTCTTTATACATGCATACCTAGGATGAAGTTTAATTTATAAATTAGGTAAAATAAGACAATATCCGACTTGCCAGCATCACTACTCTGGCTCTTAGGGGCCAATATTAAGTAAAATAAGGGTTACTTGTACAAAAAAACTGATACATCAACAGTCAATCTGATAACAAGCATTTAAGAGCCTGGAGACATCAGACAAAGGGGAGATTCACACCAAGGGATGGAGCTGGTCAGCGCAAGATTTCATCACACTACTCAGAATGGCGTGCAATACAAAACTTGGGAATCATTTGTTCCTGGAATCTTCCATTTAATATCATCACATCACGGTTCATTGAGAGTCACTGAAACTGCAGACAGAGTGAGCTCAGACAAGCGAGGACTGCATGCTTAGCTGCTTCAGTCGTGTCAGACTCTTCATGACTCTATAGACTGTAGCCCACCAGGCTCCTCTATCCATGGAATTTTTCAGGTAGGAATACTAGAGTGGGTTGCCATTTCCTTCTCCAAGGATCTTCCTGACCCAGGGATGGAATCTGGGTCTCCTGCACCTCCTGCATTGGCAGACCGATTCTTTACCACTAAGCCACCTGGGAAGCCCGAGGGGGCCCTGGTGTAGACAAACTCATACAAGCAGAGAGTGGAATAGTGGTTCCCAAAGACTCGCAGGAAAGGGGGACACTGCTCAAAGGGTGAGAGGTTAGTTATGGAAGGTGAGTTCTTGAGATAATATACAGCCTGGTAGCCTGGTATCTATCATTAATGCTAGATTGCACACTTTAAATTTGCTAAGAGGGTAACTATGAAATTTAATTTTCAATCACACATGAAAAGGAAATGGTAACTATATAGAGTTGATGGATGTAATAATCAGCCTGATTGTGGTGATCATTTAACAATGTATACATATCAAAACATCAAGTCACACATCTTAAACATATATGATGTTTGTATGTCTGTTATAACCTCCATAAATCTGTCTTTTAAGAAAAAGCCTGTGGTGGAAGCAGTGCTGCCCAAGCATTTTCACAGGGTCCGTTGAATGATATACGAAAACCAAGGTAGCTAGTATCAGTCTGGGTCCAATCAGGAGACAGAAGCCATGGAGTGATTTAAATATTACAGAGAAGTTAAATATAAAGAATTATTAAACCATGATTTAAGAGTGGGGCTTTCTTGGTGGCTCAGATAGTAAAGAATCTGCCAGCAGTGCAGGAGACCTGGGTTCAATCCCTGGGTCAGGAAGATCTCCTGGAGAAGGGAACAGCTACCCACACCAATATTATTGCCTGGAGAATTCCATGGACAGGGGAGCCTGGTGGACTGCAGTCCGTGGGGTCGCAAAGAGTCGGATATGACTGAGCAATTAACACTTTAAGAGTAACTATTAAATGTAAGAGAATTCTGTATGGCATGCAGGGACTAAGGGCACACACTCTAGGAAGGGAAATCTTGAAAGGAGACCCTCATCCCGGTGTTAGGAATTACACGTCATTGGAAAAAGTGTGGTCACAACCCACTGGATGATAGAAGTTTATGAACTGGCTTGCCCCCGAGTTGGTCTGCAGAGAGCACGCTTTGGGGATATACGTGAGCTTCAATTCATGGCTGTATAAAGAAAATGAGATGCCAGATAATTATGTCTTTTGCAGTTTGGAAATCAGTGTTATATTACTTTAATGGAAAAAATTGGGAAGCATTCTTCCTTTAAGATCTAGAACAGTAAATGTATAGAAAAGACAGTCTCACAACAAGGTCCCACTGTATAGCACAGAGAATTATATTCAGTGTTCTGTGATAAACCATAATGGAAAAGAATATGAAAAAGCATGTGTATATATACACATATTCGTTCACACATGACTGAATACATGTGTGTATGTGCATGTGTGTGCATCCATGTGTACATGCACACATGTATGTAACTGAATGACTTTGCTGTGAAACAGAAATTAACATCATTGTAAATCAACTATACTTTAATAAAATAAATTAAAAAAAAAAAAGAAAAGATAGAGTCTTATAGGTCCGTATTTAAGTAAACTTAAATATAGAACTTTGTAAGTCCAGATTACAAAGTCATTTAAAATGGAAAAAGTAGTCTACTCTGATAATGTTTTACTTAATTCTATTTTGATAAATTAAGCCATATTTGAAGAGTGCAGAATAGTAATTCCACCAAGATATTCTTGCTGATATTAATTGATATGTTAGATACTCTATATTTTGGTAAATATATTTTTTAAACTAAAACTTGAGTTCAGACTTGCTATCTTTTTCTCTTAATTACCCTCACTGAGGGATGTGTACTGTAATGGTGTTTTCAAAGACCAGCAATTTCACTTAGTTACTGTATAGCATTTTTACTATTAGGTATCATTCATGGTTTTGATGTGATTTCCTTACACTTATTTTACTTTTTCCTAGTTTTTAATTGGATATTAATTTTCTGATTTTCCTGATTTAGTAACAGCATTTGAATCTATGAATTGCATACAGGATATTGAAACAGCTTAGTGTGAGAAGAATGAGTAATGCTATTTGGAGCAACATGGCTGGATCTACAGATTTTCACACCAAGCAAAGAAAGTCAGAAAGAGACAAGCACCATATGATATCACTTATACGTGGACTCTAAGATATGACACAAATGAGCATACCTGTGAAATACAGACTCACACACATAGAGAAGAGACGGGTTGCCAAGGTGGGGGATGGAGGAGGGAAGAACTGGGAGTTTGGAAACAGCAGATGCAAACCATCATACATAGAACGGGTAAGCAAGGTCCTCCTGCATAGCGCAGGGAACTGTATTCAGTGTCCTGTGAGGAACCACAATGAAAAAGAATATATATATATATATACACACACACACATACATATATGGACGTTGGCAATTTGATCTCTGGATCCTCTGGCCTTTTCTAAATCCAGCTTGAACATCCAGAAGTTCATGGTTCACGTACTGTTGAAGCCTGGCTTGGAGAATTTTGAGCATTATAACATTGCTTTAAATATATAAAATTCAACAAAGGATTTTTAAAAGAAATGCTATTGTATTACATGATGGATTAGTCTGCAAAGATTACAAATAATACTGTAAATCTATAATTGTTAATATGGGAAAACATTCTACAACGTATACCTATACAAAACAATGGCAAGTTGCAAGGCAGTATATGGAGTAGTATTCTATTTTTTAAAATAAACTTTTTAGACCAAGTTTGGATTTACAGAAAAATAACAAGCATAGTACAAAGAGTTCCCATATATCCCAAATCCAGTTTCTTCTCATTAATCTCTTACACTGCAACTATGCCTCATGGTAACTTTCTGTAGCACTGTATTTGAGGAATGTTTGTTGGTAAACACTCAAATATCTGGATTTTGTTACATGGCACTAATAACATTTATCTTTTAACAGGTACGTTTTATTTTTTTACACTTAAATTTTAAAAGAATATATTTGGTCTTATTCCTCTTGTTTAATTGTTTTGTGCAATATTTGTATTTCATGGGACCTTGTTTCCTATCCTTTCTGTCTTTTACTGTATGAACTGTCTTTCTTTACTGTTTTTACTTTGTTTTTTGCTGTATGAATTGGTTTTAAGAAAAAGACTATCAGATAACAGTGAGCTTTTCGTCTCCCCGCAGCTATTGCGGTGTCTCTATCTGCACCCGTATCTACCGCCTCTGCGTCTCTGTCTATATTTGCATTTTGTTTGTTTCATTCTTCATTCAATCTCTGAGTGTTGTGCTTGCTGTTGTGTCGTTGTTTTTATGAAAATAATAGAAGTAATACATTATCTGAGTCTTTGCATAACAAAAAATGTCTTCACACGACATTACATAATAACCCAGCTTGATGCGCGAGAGATGTTTGTCACAATATGTCCTGTGAAAACCTGCTTCTTTGTGTTTGTTACTCGTGGAACTCGACAGTTCAAGAAGCCTGTCGTTTCTTCCTTTGCAACTAGTTTGTGTTTGTGTGTGCCTGTGTGTTTGTGCATGCGTTTTCTTTCTAGCAGTTCCTTTTTTATCCTCAAAATTAAAAAAAAAAAATTCTCCTACATACCTTTAGGAGCCAGTCTTTGAATATTCCAGATAGAAAAATAAACACATTGAAAGACTGGCTCCTAAATGTATGTAGGAGAATTTTTTTTTAATTGTTTTCCTCTAAATGGCAGACTCAGTCTGTTCATTGGTAATAAAATGTCTGCCAAATACCCAAGTCTAAAAGAACCACAGATTGTCAGTCATTCTTTCAAGTGAAAACAGTGTTAGACGAAAAAAAGACGCTAGTCCAGCTCACCATTCAGTTGAACGGGTGCTTTTCCTTAGGGCAAACTTGGTAGTTTGCTACCCAGCAGAACTGCTTTGTGTGTGTGTCCTATTGCATTACATAGACCATTTCTCCCAGGCAACAAAGTGGTCAAGAGCCCACTTGCCACTGCAGGAGAAGCAAGGTACAGGGCTTCCATCCCTGGGTCGTGAAGATCCCCTAGAGCAGGGTTCTTGCCCGGAAAAGCCCATGGACAGAGGCGCCTGGAGACCCACAGTCCATGGAGTCACAGAGTCACATGACTGAGGGACTGAGCGCACCATGACATCAAAGACCAAAATTTGTTAAGGCAAATAATTTTCACTGCTTCCTCCCACACATTCCTAAGCAAAACTAGGATTTGTTTGTTCCTTTTGCTCTGCTTCGGGCTTTTGTGAAGCTGTGTGTGCACGTTGGGGTTGGTCTTCATGTCTAGTAGGCCCGCTCGGCGTAACTCGATTTGTGCTGAGGACCCACTAATGTTATTCTTATTTGTCTTTGTACCATCGGTGCAAATGTGAACACAGTGAAAAAGGTAAATAACTCACTAGTTTTATTATAAAAATGGGGCTGACCTTGCATTCCCCCTGAAAGGATCCGATGGACCTTCAGGGTTGCCTGAAAAAGATTGCAAAACCATGTCATGGACTACAATAAACTCAGAAACTGTAATGGGTGGGCTTATTGTACTTGATTGCCTTAATTCCAATACATCTATTACATTGTTTTGATTTTGTCCTCCTGGATATAATATTTCTTAAAATGGTATTGCTCTATCTAATAAACACATTTTTAAAAAGAAAGAGGAAAAACTTGAGGAAACCAAGACAAAATCTTCTGATTATAGAAATAATACATCTTCAAAACAAAGAAAGAAAATTGAGAGGCGATGTAAAATCATAAACATATAAAAAATCACTTTCGCCTTTTCATCCATCAGTAGCTGCTGGTGACATTTTGAAGTATATCCTTTCAAACTACTAGGCCAAAAAAAAAGCTTGTACAACAAATTTCATTACAACATTATTTTGGATACTATAAAGTTCAATAAAGGGTTATTCAATAAATTTGATTATATTACATAAGAAATTACTCTGTATTACAAATAATGGGAATAGCAAATTGCGAAGTAGTATATAAGAGAGAATTGTGTTTTTCAATAATTTTTTTTAAATTTTAGACCAATTTTGGACTTATAGGAGAATTTCAAGTATAGTACAGAGAGTTTCCATATCCTCCAAACTCAGTTTCTTCTACCACAGACTTGCTTTGCCTGTTGCCCAAAACCTGCATTTTTTTTCCTATTTTATATTAATAGAATTATGACAATAGGGCTAACCTAGCACCAATGATTTCATCATGGTAGAAAGCAAAAGTTCCCTTTGATTTCATTTTGTGCTTTCACAAGCATTTTATATTTGGAAATGGCATAATAATTTCAACTAGCTTTCTATAATACTATCTTAAATGAATTCAATTTGTAGGTTTTTAATATTTTTTTTTTTAAAGAATAAGAGGTAATGAAATATTTTAACTCGCCAAGACAAAATATCAGATCTAAGCCATGGGGTCTTTGGCCTTATGAGGAACCTAGAGGGAAATGAATTCACCCTTTTATTAAAAATATATTATGAAATATATTAATAAATCCAAGAAAAAGATTAGTTAATCCCATTTAAATATTTACTATGTTAATCTAAATTCATCCTAAAAAACTCTGACACTTTTATTAGACACATTTTGCACATAAATATACTCAGTTTCATTGAAATAATAAATTACACAAATCACAGACCTAGTTAATTTTCAGAGATTAACTAAATACATTTATGAATTACTCTAAAACCTATGCTATGAACTCAGAAACTGTAATTATCACCCCTTTAACCAAGGATTTATATATTTATATATAAGGTATTGGCATAAATTTTTAAGGAAAAAGTAGGTCACCTCTGCAGATAATCAAGAATATGGGGTTGCAGTCTAGATAAAGGTCTTGCCAGGTGGTTCAGTGGTAAAGAACTAACTTGCCAATGCAGGAGATGCAGGTTCCATCCCTGGGTCAGGAAGATCTCCTGGGAAAGGAATGGCAACCCACTGCAGTAATTCTGTCTGGGAAATCCCGTGGACAGAGGAGCCTGGCAGGCTACCATCCGTGGGCGGCTAAGGAGTCAGGCACACTCCTGACTAAAGAGCAGCACCACCCATCCAGACGAAGCCACTCGGAACTCTTCCCAGTGGACTTCTCCTGAGACGCTGGTGAAAAGGGGAACTTGATAAAAATAATAAAGACTTTCTGAGACTGTATTTAAATTAGAATAAAATGTCTTAGTAGAATTAAGACTTAGGATATAATAGATGTTACACAGCCCTTCTCTACCTTGTGATGGTAAATACAAACTTCCAAACCAGAAAACCTCTGTGCATGCTACATGAGATGTTGCCAGATGGGTGACTCATTTAACAAAGCCGTTCATTCTGTTTGTTAATAAGGTGCTGGCAATGCGGAACTCCAAAGCAAACTTCTCATGAGTTCTGGGACAAGCATTCACTGTCTTTCTTGCCCATTTCTGAAAGTGAAAAGCCCTCAGTCACGTCTGACTCTGCAACCGCATGGGATTCTCCAGGCTAGAGTACTGGAGTGGGGAGCCTTTCCCTTCTCCAGGGGAATCTTCCCAACCTAGGGATGGAGCCCAGGTCTCCCGCATTGCAGGCGGATGCTTTACCAGCTGAGCCAGAAGCAGGGGCACTGGTAAGCTCCTCTCTGTGTGAGCACCACCCGCAGCATTCAGGCTCCCAGTGCAGTTGGCTATCCTTTACAGGGCAGACCTAGCTGGGCCAGGCGACCTAGCTGGGTTCTGCCTGGAGCTAAGCCCCTAGCCTGTAAGACCACATTTTTCCAGAAGGAAAAATCACATGTGTGCGTGTCAGAACATAGAAAATCCATCCTGACCTCCCAGGGGGCGCTGTGACACCACCTCCATCGTGACGCGCTCTCGCAATCCGCGTGGCAGGCTCTGACACATCGCTGTGTGCTGGCGTCTCCGGGGTGGCTCTGCGTGCGTGTTGCAACAGGCTTTGTGTCGGGGCATCTCCCTGTTTCGCGGCCCCCTTAGGTCACAACACAAGAGGGCGTGCGGTAGCCTGGGGTGGTGGGTTGCAATAGTGTGCGTGCCGCTGCAGAAAGGGTTTGGCCGCGGTGTGGTTTTCTGTCTCGACATGCTGGAGGGGCTTGATACGCATTGTGTCTCCATGCGGGGGGCCTGCCTGGCCTGGGGTCGGGCCTGGGGGGCACTCGGGTCCAGGACAAGGGACCACACGTGGTGTGGTCACGCGTCGACGATTGGAGAGGCCTCGAAACAGGTTCAGGCGTCTCAACATGGTTCCTTCTGTCACGATAGGAGGAATGGGTTGCGACACCAAGGCTGTCACAGGTGCGCGTCTGTGTGGGCGCTGTGTCCAGACGTTCCCTGGTGTGTCGAGAGGCCGGCGTTTCCAACAGGGGCTCATCCTTGTGCGCCTCAATCCAGGCAGTGGCCCAACATCCAGTCATGTCGCGATGGCCCCTTGGTGTGCCTGCTTGTGTCCCGACACACCTGGTGTATGGAGATGCAGGGGCATTCCTGTCCTGGTGTGTCCAGGCAGCGACATGGGCAGTGTACTGTGGCTGGTGTGATACGTCTGGGCGGATCATGGTGTGTGCACAGGAGCAAGTCTCAGTGTACATGTGGAGATGTGCATGCCAATGGAATACACATGCAGATGTGTATATATTTATCATATTCTCTAATCACATCAAATCCAGTAAATCAATGCTATTGAATAATATAATACAGCAGTATACCTTGCGTATGCACTGAGAAGTCAAAAAAAATTCATGTGGCTTTTTCATTAAAATATTCAGTCTATCACAGTGGTAGGAACCAACTCCACAATGTCTCTGAAGTATGCCTGTTCTCAACACTAATCTAATGCAGCCATCCTGCCTCACCAGAGGGGAGAGGAAAAAAATGCTCTGAAATACTTGTGAAGTGCACAGTCCAGAGGCATAAGCTCCCTGAAGATGGAGACCTAATCAATCAGGACCACAGAAGGCTTCCCCTCCCCCACAGTCACCACCACATCACTGAACACCTACTTACAATTGTTTTCTTTCTGAGAAGCCGACTTTTCATTTATTTGCGTATTTGTTTTTGGCTGCACTGGGCCTTGTGGCTGCACGCAGGCTTTCTCTGGTTGTGGCCAGTGGGGTCTGCTCACCAGTTGTGAGAGGGCTCTCGCTGCAGCGGCCTCTCTGATCGCAGAGCCTGGGCTCTAGAGGGCCAGCTCAGTAGTTGGGCAGGCGGGCTACAGTTGCTCCGAGGCACGTGGAATCTTCCCAGACCAGGGACCGAGCCCATGTCCCCTGTGTTGGCAGGCGGATGCTTTTCCACTGCTCCACTAGGGAAGTCCTGGAATACTTTTTACCTAAAAGATTTCATATAACATTTGTCCTGCAACCAGAAATATCCTAAAAATGCTTTTTTTTTCCTGCATCCAAATTATGCTTCCTCGCTGATTTCTAACAATCAGCTATAACACAAAACTTCAGTACCCACTTTTGTACTCTAGTCTTCAGTTTAAAAATATAGTCCTTTACCTCAAGGGAAAGGTTGAAGAAAGAAAACAGATTTTTGGATAACCTAGGGTTGTGAATGTGTTTCATTAGTTGTATTATAAAAATATTTATTTTCTTGGTCTTCATAAATTTATAAAGTTATAATTTATAACTTGCCCTTTTTCAAAATCAAAGGTCATTATCTTAACCTTTCAATGGACAAACTAAACATCTACAGATGACTTTTATCTATGCGGTATCACTTAATTTAAAAAGATTAGCAGTTAACTTTTCATAAATGAATTTATTCTATAAAATAGTAATTTTAAAAAGTGACCCACAAGATGATGGCTTTTATTACGGTGTGCTTAAAATGATATGAATGTTTATGACTTTCTTCAACTCCTAATATTGCATTAATCTGTTTAGGAAAAAAAAAATACTGATGTAGCATGCACCCTAAATGCAAAGCATATTCGTTAAATTATCATTTAGAAGCATAAAAAGGCCAGAGAAGTAAACAATAGTTGTATTATAAAAATATTTATTTTCTTGGTCTTCATAAATTTATAAAGTTATAATTTATAACTTGCCCTTTCTCAAAATCAAAGTAACTTAACAGTCTCTAACCTCAGACTTCGTTTGGGCTGCCACCCAGGTGACCTTGGGGATCAAATTTCGAATAAGGGAGAAAACCAGTCTAGCAGTTTAGTAATGATTTACTCTGCTGGGTTTCATGCTAGGTTATTGCTTCACAGCAGGCTAAGATTATTCTCATAATACAAGATAATTAGACTAAGTTTTTCATGGAGAGGAGTATCATAGCTAGAATTTCTGTGAGTAAAATAATATTAAGTACTATTTGTAAAAGCCTTAAAATATTCTAGACACTGCCTTTTACAGTATTTCTCTCACGGGGCAAAGTTATGGTATTGGTAAGTATCATGAGATACCTGGAACTCAGAGAGGTCAAGCAAAAATCTTAAAGGCACACAGTAAACAGAGAAGACAGATTTCACATGTATCTGTTTAACTGCGAAGCTCATACTCTATTCCTATGCTGGTTGCTTGGCACAAAGACGTATATTTCTAGTCCTGCAGTGATTTCCTGAGGCAAGCTTAGCAGGAATGCACACCAGCAACAGAAACCTCAAGTGTCACAGAGATAGTCAAATCCTTCCCTTGAGAAGCATGAGCTTTGTTCTTCTGAATTGTTCTGAAATCAAAATATGTATACATTTTCCACTAGCTGATCCAAAGTGGGGTAGGCAAATTAGAAGCTAATGTGCAATATTTTGAATGACTTTATTCCTAAGTGCCCCCTGACTGATTCACCTGGAAGTCTCAACAAGTCCTCAAACTACTCAGCACTACTTCTGCCTTCCTCTCAGAACAGGAAGTTGTGAGCTGTATTGATCAGAATAATGGTCTGCATTTCCAAAGCTCTTCATTGCCCTTGAAAGTTAAAACTTCTCTCTTTTCCTTAGCTTTGAATTTTATAGAAAGACCTTACCAAACCCGGTCAAGGTTTAATTTTTCTATTGGGAGCTTAAATAATGATGAAATTTATTATTAAATCATCCTGTTATTACATTCATATCATTAAAAAGTTTTACAATTATTCAATAACAGTGTTAAATTTTAAATATCATTACATCCAATTAACAATCCCAGTGTACCAGTAATAATGAGCTAAGAAGGTTGAGTGCCGAAGAATTGCTGTTTTCAAATTGTGGTGCTGGAGAAGACTCTTGAGAGTCCCTTGGACTGTAAGGAGATTAAACCAGTCAACCCTGAATATTCATTGGAAGGACTGATGTTGAAGCTGAAGCTCCAATATTTTGGCTACCTCACGGGAAGAGCCGACTCACTAGAAAAGACCCTGATGCTGGGAAAGATGGAAGGCAGGAGGAGAAGGGGGTGACAGAGGATGAGATGGTTGGATGGCATCACCGGCTCAGTGGACATGGGTTGGAGCAAACTCCAGAGAAGAGTGAAGGACAGGGAAGCCTGGCACACTGCAATCCCTGGGGCAGCAAAGAGTCAGACACAAATTAGCAACGGAACAGCAACAACAATATTAAACACATGCAATTAAATTTCAACAGTTTACTTTTAAAAGGTCAGTTTTTTTAATTCTTTCCTATGAGAATTCATTGAATCACATTTAGTTTTGTCCTTTATTGGGTTTCTTCTCTGTATCAATAAAAGATAAAAAGAATATTAAACAAGACTAGTTCCTTATACAAGACCCTTTGAAACCATCTACTTTGAAGTCAAGGCTGAATAAAATTAAGTATCAGCAATAGTAGACACCAAGGCTGATTTTTACTACATCCAACCAAGACTATTTAATGAAATATTTCAGGAATGGTGAAGTGAAATGAAGTGAAAGTTGCTCAGTCATGTCCGACTCTTTGTGACTCCATGGGCTGTATAATCCATGGAATTCTCCAGGCCAGAATACTGGAGTGGGTAGCCTTTCCCTTCTCTAGGGGATCTTCCCAACCCAGGGATCAAACCCAGATCTCCCACATTGCAGGCAGATTCTTTAGCAGCTGAGCCACCATGGAAGCCCAAGAATACTAGAGTGGGTAGCCTATCTCTTCTCCAGGGGATCTTCTGGACCCAGGAATCAAACTGGGGTCTCCTGCATTGCAGGCAGGTTCTTTACCAGCTGAGATACCAGGGAATGGTAATTGTGGAGAAAAAGAAAGAAAACTGGTCCCCCAACAATGACTGCCAGTACAAATGAATTTATTAGGAAGCAAAGCAGGCAGGCACCTAGGTGAAGCTACTCCAAATTATATCCAATTCAAGGTCTATTCATCCCCACAAGGCTTAATTAGAGACTTTCCTTCCAGCCACCAGTTAATACAGTTGCCTTAATACAAACCCCAATTAAACTCTCGGACTGGAAATCTGAGCAGGAAGAAAGATAATCTTTTTTTTTTTTTTAATGAGTGGGGGTTGAGTGGGGAAAGAACAATTCCAGAAGAAAAACCAAAGCTAGAGTCTGTCAAAGGCAGGATAGAAAATCTGGAATGAAATCCGAAATGAGGTCCAGATAGTCAGTAGAAGCAGGTGATATTCCTTGGGCACATAGACTTCAAAACTGGAGTCAGCCTTAGTTCAAGAAGGAAGCCTCTTACATTCACTCTTTATAGAATAGGAACCAACTTTTTAATTTATCTTAAACTATGCCTGAGGTCCAGCCCTCTGACAAACAGATTCAGAGGCATGAGATGGAGAAACTACAAGATACCTTAGAGATCGCAGTTCAACTAATTAGTCCAACAAATGGAAGCACTCAGCTCCAGAGCTATGAAGGCGGTTGCTGAAGTTCACACAGTGAACAGCGGACTTAACACCAGAGTCCAGGCCTAGTTGTTCAAAGTCTCACTCTCCTTATGCCACAGCACATACATGGAAGATACTGACCCAAGAGAAATCAAGTTCTGATGAGCATAAAGAATGGACCAACATTTGAATGAAAGACAAGCATCTGATTAAAGCTAGCTCTTCCCAGGTGCCAAAGTAAACCAGAGAAGTAGCATGAAAACAGGAGGAAAACAGTTCAAGAAGATGTCAGCAGGTCAAAGGGGCCCAGAGGTGGGAAGTGCACACGTCTGCTCAGTCGTGTCTGACTCTTTTGCGACCCCATGGACCGCAGCCCACCAGGCTCCTCTGTCCATGGGACTCTCCAGGCAAGAGTACTGGAGTGGGTAGCCATGCCCTCCTCCAGGGGATCTTCCTGACCAAGAGACTGAAGCTGAGTCCACTGGGTCTTCTCACTGCAGGTGGATTCTTTACAGCTGAGCCTTGGGGAAGCCCTGGGTACAGAGTGCCAAAAGCTCTCTATATTTCCCTTCATTTCACCTCTGTTCAAGGGGAAAAAGAGATGTTTCCTATCCAACTAAGGCCACTTTGCAATTCACTCTGTTAGTAAAAGTGTGGAATAAAATGTTCATTCTTTGAGATGCTTTACATCATCATATGGTATAAGGACTAGAGTTAAGACGCACTGTTTAGTGCCAGGCATCCTCGGTGGCTCCGTGGTAGGGAATCCACCTGCCAATGCAGGAGACTAGGGTTCAGTCCCTGGATTGGGAAGATCTCCTGGAGAAATAAACAGCAGCCCACTCCAGTATTCTTCCCTAGGAAATCCTATGGGCAGAGGAGCTTGGCGGGCTACAGTCCCTGGGGTCTCAAAAATTCTAACACAACAGTGACTGAGCAGCAACAGCACATTAAGTGCTACCATAATACCTGGTGAAACTGAGATGGCTTTGAATGGCCCAATTTCTCCTGACTCTGTTCCTAAGAATAAGGCTCGTTAGCTGAATGACCTTCCTTATCAAAGGGACCTGGAGCAGTTCCTGCTTAGTTCCAGATTAGGGTGTTTTAGTTCGCTGCTAGCTGGGAAGCCAGTCACATCCTTGAGTGAGAACCAGGGATCACCTCACCTTCTTGATGGTTCAAAACCTGCCTCCCCGGCCCCTGGTTGATAGCTCTGTTCCCAAGTGCAGCCCCAGGGTGGCCTTGCATGGAATAACGGTCCTCCCTGAGGCTGTGAGTGTATGTGACTAATAAACTGGTGTGATCTCATCTGTCAAGTGTTGGGCGTCAAGCGTTAGCCATCCCCATATGTCTAGTGAAGGAATCCCTCACTCACTGATGGGGTATAAAGGAGGTGAATAAAACACATTACATGTTTACCAACTCTCCAAACATCCAAATCACTCTGGTGAGCATCATCACAGTCGGAAAATCCAACAGCTTCATTGTTTGCAGGCTCTCTCCATCACTGATCAAGTTTGCTGCCACTCACTCACCCCTGCACTGCACTTATGACGGAAACTGACCATCTCCCAGACTGGTAGCGGCTTTCCATGTTTAGAGAATATGACTTTTGACTTTCAAACTCACCATACATAGCTAGGGCTTTCCAGGTGGCACTGGTGATAAAGAGTCTGACTGCTAATGCAGGAGACAAGAGAGACTAGCCTTGAATCCCTGGATCTGCAAGACCTCCTGGGGGAGGAAATGGCAACCCACTCCATTTATTCTTGCCGGGAGAATCCCCATGAACAGAGGAGCCTGGAGGGTTACAGTCCACGGGGTCACAGAGGGTCAGACATAACTGACCCTCTGTGAAGCACCTGAGGTTGCACAAACATACCAAATCTTTAAATTCCCTGGCCTTTTTTTCCTTTATTTTTGTTTCAATTCTTCTACACTATTTTAAATTTTTTCCATCTTCCTTGTATCAGGAAGGCCCAAGTTAGTAGCTGTATTATGTTAATATCAGTAGTATGACCTTGTAGGAAAAATTTTGACATCACATAGTTGAGTCACACATATAAAATAAATAATTCATCAGCCAACAAATATTTATTAAATACCTTCTACAGGCTAGATTGTTTATTTTTCCTTGTTGATTTTCTTGATCAGACAGATCCTCTATGTATGCACCTCTTTTATAACTGGTCTTATACTGATACACTATGTTATTTGTTCATCAGAACACTTATTTCAATCTATTAAAGATTAAAGTTTGTCTCAACACAAAATTGGCCCACTTTGAATGATTAAATTAGTTTTCCCTTTTGAGAAGGGCAATTTAAAAACCAGGTTCGATTCAATTGACTGTGTGTCTCATGTAGTCAAAATTGTCGTGTTTTCATTCCAAGGGCATTTTAAAATTTAAGATCAAAAGCGAAAAGATTACTTTTAAGTTTATTTTAAAGAAACGAAATCAAATGGTTTTCAGGACTATAAATTCTATTTTTCTGAAGTGCTAAAAAAAAGTCAAATAATAAACACTCAGTGAAGGATTGGACTGCTCACTATTAGATATATATTACAGAATCATCTTTTTAAAAAACGCAGCGACTCTTTCTCAATCTATGATTGCTATTGCAGAGCATTATTCTGGGGGCACCTACAACATCTTAGACATTTTCATGTGTGTTTTTCAACCACAACAGTAATGAAAGTGTTTAATTCAGGTGTTTATTTTCCCCCAGGAGCCGATCAAAGAGTTTTTAAGTCTGCAAGGGTTCAGATCCCAGCCTACTACTTACTGACTAGCTTCTATAAAGACTGACTTCTTATCGTTGTGTGTGGGTATGTTACTCACTCAGTTGTGTCTGACTGTGACCCCATGGACTGTAGCCTGCCAGGCTCCTCTGTCCAGGAACTCCCCATGGAATTCTCCAGGCAAGAATACTGAAGTGGGTTGCCATTTCCTCCAACAGGGAATCTTTCCCGACCCAGGGATCGAAACCAGATCTCCTGCATTGCAGGCAGATTCTTTACCATTTGAGCAACTAGTAGAATTATACTATATCTATGTCATCTGGTCATTGTGATATTAAAGATAGCCTGTGCAGTCAGCCCTCTGTAACCCCAGGGTTCTGCATCTTCGAATTCAATGAATAATAATCAAAAATATTCTAAAACAAATTTCAAAAAGTTTTAAAAAGAAAAAGTTAAATTTTTTTGCATCAGCAACCATTTCCATAACATTTACATTGTATTTACAACTATTTACATAGCATTTACTTTAATCAGGTATAAATATTCCAGAGATAATTTAAAGTGCAGAGGAGAATATGCATAGGTTATGGGCAAGTACTCCGCCATTTTATATTATAAAGGGACTTGAGCATCCATGGATGTTGATATCTGTGAGAGATCTGGAGCCAATATGCCTGAGGATACCAAGGGATGAATGTATGTGTATCACTTGGCACACTGTTGGTCATACAGTAAGAACTCAGGATATGTTAGCCATTATTATTATCAATAATGTGTTATTACAATATTTGCCCCATCTTTCTGGGTAATGTGCAGTCATTAGGCTCCTAGGAGATAGAGGCTGATATTCCTAAATTTTAAATTTCCTGCATAATTTCATAAAGCAATGTACATTTGCTTTATCTACATCTGCTTCTTATAGAAGATGCTTATACCTGCACACATATTCATTGTAGAAATGTTGATTACTGATGCTAACTCACCAACTGGTCCTTGGGTTAGACTTTGTCAAGAGCAGAAATGTTATACCAATGCATTTAAAATATTTACTTAGAACTCTTAATTATGCAGAGCAATGATAAATACTATACATTATGTTGAAAATAACATTCATGTTACAGATGAAAATCCTTCCTACTTTTAGTGCAATTTTACTATCTTCACATCTTTTGTTTTGATTATTTACAGTTTTTCCTGACAATGCAAGCCAACTTAAGTTTTGGCTCACTTCCAAACTCACTTTGGCTCACTTCCAAACTTTGGCCAACTCACTTTGGCTCACAAATAAACAATTCTGTCATTAGAAAAAAAGCACAGCACTCAGTCTCCTAGCTCCACTTTCTCACATGGTAGTTACTATGTTTCATTTGCGTTGTGTCTTTTGGAAACAGTCTCCATTGGATTCAAAACTAATGGTTTTCCTCCTTAAAAATTAATACTAAATACCATATATGTGCTATTTGGGGATGGTATTAACACATACAGTTGGAAAATGGAATATTTCTTGCCCTATCAGCAAACAAAGATGCCACAGTCGTCAGCAATTGCGGTCCTCCAACGTGAGCGGGTGAGCCCTAAGGGCTCTCAGGAAGGAGAGGAATACTTGTGACCGGACAGCCGTCAGACTGCAGCCACTCCCTGTGGTGAACCTCAAGGGAGCTCAGGATGTGAAAAACACGAGATCCTGGCCCCAGATAGCTGAGATGCACGTGAGATGCTCACGAAAGGAACGATTTCTGTGAGCCCAGATCCTGCATCTTCCCATACACAGAAAAGCGCTAAACTCCTCAACTTGGGATACCTGGTGTTCTTTAACAAACAATAATCTTTTGATGTTCAGACTACCTGTCCTTTGTTGCAAAACTTCTAGGTGACCTGGCTCCTCCCCTCACCTCCTAGAGCAGTTCTCTCAGGGCTACTTGAGACGCTGCCTCCGGGGCTTAAGTCTGACAATTTTCTGCTGAATAAAACATACCTCAGCTTTTGGTTGTGACTATTTTTTAAATGAACACAATCCAGCCTTTCACCTCTTAACAGCTGTCCATACAGACTATGGATTTGGACATGGTAGAAGCAGTGGGTTCCACTAAGCTGAGTGATCACAGAAGCCTCTGAAGAGTTTTTTTTTTTTAATTTTTTAGAACAAATTTTTGTGCTCTAACTTGTACTTAATGGATCAGAATTTCTAAGGGGCAGGACCTTCATACTCGTGGATATAGAAAGGCCCCCCAGCTGAACAGATTGACCAGCCAGGTTTGAGAATCACCCCTGCAAGGTACATAGCATCCATCTAAATATTTAAACTCATTATCTTTCAAACCCATTTGCCTGTATGTTTGTTTAGCAATGCAGTTTTCTGTAGTTACATTTATACAGAAACAATACATTAGTCAGATTGAGGGCTTCCTGGTGGCTCCGGTGGTAAAGAATCTGCCTGTAAGTAGGAGACCCAGGTTTGATCCCTGGGTCAGGAAGATCCCCTGGAGAAGGGAATGGCAACCATTCTGGTATTCTTTCCTGGAGAATTCATTAGACAGAGGAGCCTGGTGGGCTACCGTCCATGGGGTTGCTAAGAGTTGGACTTGACTGAAGAATACATCTTCTGTTTGAAAGTGATTTGTCATCTGGAACATCAAAAGCTCCCATCTCTTCCTTACTCTTTAGTGAATTCTGAAGTCCTGCAGAACCCTCAAGGTTCATGGAACACACATGTAAATCCATAACCCACAATTCTCTAAGTATACAGTTTCACCTCTGAATTAACTAAAACTGCCCAACGTCTCTGTGTGTGCAGCTCCTAAGTTTGCTTCTTGTAAGTCACTACTCTGATGGGTGCTTTAATATTAGGCTCTCAAATCAATTAGATTTCACTACAGGAAATGGATATTTGGATTTCAATTCCTAATATTTGGATTTTCTATAAAACTTGTTGAGGACACACTCTGATGTTCTACCCAATCGGTCAGTTCAGTCACTCAATCGTGTCCGATTCTTTGCAATCCCATGGGCTGCAGCATGCCAGGCTTCCCTGTCCATCACCAACTTCTGGAGCTTGCTCAGATTCATGTCCATCTATGTGGTAATGCCATCCAACCACCTACCCAATGGACCTCTCATAATATTACAAGAAGCAAACTCCCCTTCAGATTTAGTAAGAAAAATTTGTATAGCTGTGAAAACTTGGAAGTGAAGACAGAAATTATCTGTCTGTCTAGACAATGAGTTTCAGTTTGTCGTGGTAAAATCATAGGTATTTCTTGGAGAAATTATTTTGGGTAAGCAGAGTCTGTGACCTCAAGGAACTCAGTTTAGTGGGAAAGCTAATTCTGAAACAATGCAATAAATTGAATGCTAGAGATATACATAAGTTGCTATGGAAACAAGAAGATAAGTTCTGTAAGTAATTACTTTCCATTTTTGCCTTAGCTACAGGAGATAAGAACTAAATTTGTGCTCAATTACAGCAACATTAACATTTACCAGAGGCATAATTGCTTCTTCTTCCTCTCAATCTTACTTTATCTCTTTTATACTCTTTAATTCATCCTATCACATATCTTCTTTTCCCATTAAATAAAAAAGTTAAAGCACTGCATTAAAAATATAAAATTTATAAAAAATTTACTAGATACTTCCTGCCTTTTTAAACTTCTTTTACAATCACAGGAAAAAAAAGACAAAATCATGAGTATTTACTAAGGATATTACATTTCATAAACACATGGATTGATATAGTCTAATAAGGGAGTATTAAAAGATAGGAAAAAAATGAAAGTGGAAAACGAAATGTGAGGCACTATGTTTAATTTATATAATCTGTTTAGTGGTAGAGTAATAAGGGAAATAACCCACAGCCTCATTTCTTTAAGAGACGCAAATCTAGACTTAATTAAGCAAAAAGCCCAGTGCTGCTTAATATGGACCTAGCTTGGTTTTAAAGAGCCACCTACAAACTAGTTAATAAAATAATTCTTAGTATCCTGTTGCAAACATATTTTCTTGTCCTATATTATAACTTTCACGAAGCCCACTGTCTCAGCACTGCTGTCACAGCAACAGTGACAGGCGTGCAGTTCAAGTTACTCCTCCTTCTAGGGGATGCTCTATCCACACTGGTGTTTGTTCACTCCATAAATCCAGGGCAGGTTGGCAAATAAAACAAAAATGACTGGTCCAAACAAATGTAGACCCTGTGTTCTGTGTGCCTGAGCTGAGTGACAACGGCTTCACCTTCACTTTTCTTCTCTCAGGTTTTTTTCTACAAAATAGTAACTATAATAACGTACACAGTACTCTACGCTTTCATCTCCTCTTTCATCTCCCTTCTGTAAAAGTCAAGCAGCTTCCAGATAGTGGTTCTGTGAATTATAGGCAGGATAAATAATGACTTCGGCTCTGTCACTTACTGAGTGATCATCCCTGCAAGATACGTGACCTTTCTGGATCTCAGTTTTCTTCCCCATAAAACAAGAGACTGTAAATTATATGTGGATCATAGGATCACTGTGAGAGTTTGACAAATTTTAAAATGTAAAGTGCTCAAAATAATGTATTAGAAGACTAATTGTTATGGAAGGGCTATTGTCAGTGGTGGTGGTCTTGTTACGCTGTTATTATGTTCACTAAGAATACCAAAATGCCTCAGGGTTGTGTGTGAGCATTTTGCCAGCCTAATGACAAAACATTCAAGTTGCTAATTCCAATATGTCTCTGCACTACGCAAGCTATCTTCTCAACACTGCTTCAGCCAGAGGCTTGGTTCGAGTTTTTTTCTTCAGGGAGTCAGAGTACTTTTAAAATAATCTACAGCATCGGATGAACACGCATGTTGCTTCTTCTGTGATAAAGAGACTTTGACAATAATGTTCCCATTTCTCCAAAAATAAATTTGAAGTTCACTGTAGCAGTCACACAAAATTCATGGTTGCGATATACGTGCCTTTTTCCCGGATCTTATTTCTACCCTCAGTCTGATTCTGTATTCTTAGCTATGTTTTAGTATTTATGTTCTTGTGTATGCTCCCGTAAATACTCTGCAGAAGAGGCAGTTATTAATAAGTAATACAAAATGACTTTGTTTTTGTACTTTGCTAAAACATCCCTCATTACCTATGAGAATAAACTGAATCTGTGGATGAGCGTCATGGTCAACCTTTGTGTCAGGTATTTTGAATTAGATTTCTTCCAGTCTTGGCAGGACCTGAGATCTATGTTTTAACCAAAGGGTCAGTGAATGAAAAAGTAGAGAATAAAAACAGAGATAAGAGAAACCAAAGTATGAATCATTAAAATGTTGCAAAATTACTTCCAAACTGTATGAGTTGAGTGTTCTTATTACTCATGCTGGAGCAAAGTATGGAGTAAGTGAAGGAATTCCAAAGTAAGAAAAAAAAAGACACTTTCTTTTATAATTTCAAAAAAAAATCCTTATAGCGTATTTAAATTCCAGTGGCAAATTAAACCTGTGTGTGTACTTCCCCTTCGCCATTTCCAAGTAATCACGCCTGTAAAAAGGACATGATCTCACTGCTTTCTGGGGACTGCCTCCTTCAACAGCTTCTCCAGCAAAGGACCTGGACACGGTGACTGCCACATGCTCAGGCTGACTACAGTCACGGAGGTGCCAGTGTCAGAACCCCCAAGTAAGTGCCCATCCACGTGCTCAGGCTGACTACAGTCACGGAGGTGCCCAGTGTCAGAACTCCCAAATAAGTGCCCACCCAGCTCAGCACAGTTTGTTATAGGACATGCTCTCCAAAACATTTGCTTGGTGCTTTATGCCTTTCTTTCTGCAATAGCACTAGGTTAAATGACTCCTGCCATCACCTACCAAAAATAACAATAACAATCATAATGAAATTTATATCAAAAAATGGAATTTTATATCTCCAACCAGTCCATTCTAAAGGAGATCAGTCCTGGGTGTTCATTGGAAGGACTGATGCTAAAGCTGAAACTCCAGTACTTTGGCCACCTCATGCAAAGAGTTGACTCATTGGAAAAGACTCTGATGCTGGGAGGGGTTGGGGGCAGGAGGAGAAGGGAACGACAGAGGATGAGATGGCTGGATGGCATCACCGACTCAATGGACATGAGTCTGGGTGAACTCTGGGAGTTGGTGATGGACAGGGAGGCCTGGTGTGCTGTGATTCATGGGGTCGCAAAGAATCAGACATGACTGAGCGACTGAATTGAATTGAACTGAACTGAAGTCCTATTATTAGATTTGAAGACCGTATATCTACAATAACACTGATTTGGGTACCCTGCCACATAGCGCCTTCAAAATTATCTAGATGTCAATAGCTCTGAAACAGCCTAAGTTTCCAAGGCAGTATTATTAAAGAGTGCACACTCATACATACACAAGCCTGATGGAAAATGTTTTCTGATTCTCAACCTCTGGAACAGTTTCCAGGTCACTGAGCTTGAACTTGCATGAACAGAGGTACAGAAATTATTATGAAAGTGAAGCTTAGTATCACACTAGTGGTTGGTTTGCAAACAAAAGGCATGCTCGGTGTTTAACCCTTTGCTATCTCTAAGAATTGGCTAGCTCTGGGAGAAGTAGACTTTCTGATGTCACGGAGGCCACAGATGCCAGAATCTCAAGAATACAGAAAATAAGAAAATGTAGATAAAAATGGGCTTTCCCAGTGGCTCAAGTGGTAAAGAATCTGGCTGCAATGCAGGAGACACAGGAGATACAGATTCAATCCCTATCCCCTGGAGGAGGAAATGGCAACCCACTCCAGTATTCTTGCCTGGAAAATCCCATGGAGAGAGGAGCCTAGTGGGCTACAGTCCATGGGGTCTCATAGATTTGGACATGACTGAACATGCACACACATAGATAATATAACTGTGATGAATGAATGCCAAACAGACAAATACAAAAGGAAATACAGTTGAAACAATCTATCACTATATCTATGTTTGTGTTACTGCTATAACTATATTTCTACCCAATATGAACAGTAGCTGTCTATGAGTGTGGGATTAAGGGTGATTTTAACAGCTAGCATGCACTGAATACCATGATTTTATTGGTAATCTAATTACAATGTCTTAACTAATCTTCCCAATAACTATATTAGATAGGTTCTGTTATTATTTGCATTTTAATGAGGAAACTAAGGCTAAGGGATATTAAGTGACTTTCTCAAAGTCACCTAGCTAGTGAAGGTCAGAGCTTAGACTCTAGATGAAGTCAACTTGATTCCAAAGAGTATTTGGTTAACTAGTAACTGAATTGTGTATCTGAATATGTATTACTTTTATGAATAAAAGGAAACATTTTTTGAAAAATTAGGCATGTGTACAAATATGTAAGAATATATAAATCATATATAAGCACACATTATGTACACAAATGTATGTATACATATATGTATGGAAATAGATGTAATTATGTATATGCACAAACATTAATGTCCTGAGACCAAAATTCTCAGAAAGCAAAGGTCCTATAGACTATATGAGGGCAAGAGAATACAAAATAATAAAATAGATTCTGTCCTCACTTTTCCTTACCTGCTTTCTTTATGTGTATATGCATGTGTGTATGAAAGCAGGTTATTTTAACAGATGTATGTGTGTTTTGAAGATAAAAATATTTTTTTAAATTTAAATTTATTTATTTTAATTGGAGGCTAATTACTTTATAATATTATATTGGTTTTGCCACACATCAACATGAATCCGCCACAGGTGTACACATATTCCCCATCCTGAACCCCCCTCCCACCTCCCTCCCTGTACCATCCCTCTGGGTCATCCCAGTGCACCAGCCCCAAGCATCAAACCTGGACTGGTGATTCATTTCTTATGTGATATTATACATGTTTCAATGCCATTCTCCCAAATCATCCCACCCTCGCCCTCTCCCACAGAGTCCAAAAGACCGTTCTATATATCTGTGTCTCTTTTGCTGTCTCACATACAGCGTTATCATTACCATCTTTCTAAATTCCATATATATGCATTAGTATACTGTATTGGTGTTTTTCTTTCTGGCTTACTTCACTCTGTATAATAGGCTCCAGTTTCATCCACCTCATTAGAACTGATTCAAATATATTCTTTTTAATGGCTAATACTCCATTGTGTATATGTACCACAGCTTCCTTTTCCATTCATCTATTGATGGACATCTAGGTTGCTTCCATGTCCTGGCTATTATAAACAGTGCTGTGATGAACATTGGGGTACATGTGTCTCTTTCAATTCTGGTTGCCTCGGTGTGTATGCCCAGCAGTGGGATTGCTGGGTCATAAGGCAGTTCTATTTCCAGTTTTTTAAGGAATCTCCACATTGTTCTCCATAGTGGCTGTACTAGTTTGCATTCCCACCAACAGTGTAAGAGGGTTCCCTTTTCTCCACACCCTTTCCAGCATTTATTGCTTGTAGACTTTTGGATTGCAGCCATTCTGACTGGTGTGAAATGGTACCTCATTGTGGTTTTGATTTGCATTTCTCTGATAATGAGTGATGTTAAGCATCTTTTCATGTGTTTGTTAGCCATCTGTATGTCTTCTTTGGAGAAATGTCTATTTAGTTCTTTGGCCCACTTTTTGATTGGGTCATTTATTTTTCTGGAGTTGAGCTGTAGGAGTTGCTTGTATATTTTTGAGATTAATTCTTTGTCATTTTGCTTCATTTGCTATTATTTTCTCCCATTCTGAAGGCTGCCTTTTCACCTTGCTTATAGTTTCCTTTGTTGTGCACAAGCTTTTAATTTTAATTAGGTCCCAATTGTTTATTTTTGCTTTTATTTCCAATATTCTGGGAGTTGGGTCATAAAGGATCCTGCTGTGATTTATGTCAGAAAATGTTTTGCCTATGTTCTCCTCTAGGAGTTTTATAGTTTCTGGTCTTACGTTTAGATCTCTAATCTATTTTCAGTTTATTTTTGTGTATGGTGTTAGAAAGTGTTCTAGTTTCATTCTTTTACAAGTGGTTGACCAGTTTTCCCAGCACCACTTGTTAAAGAGATTGTCTTTTCTCCATTGTATATTCTTGCCTCCTTTGTCAAAGATAAGGTGTCCATAGATGTGTGGATTTATCTCTGGGCTTTCTATTTTGTTCCATTGATCTATATTTCTGTCTTTGTGCCAGTACCATACTGTCTTGATGACTGTGGCTTTGTAGTAGAGCCTGAAGTCAGGCAGGTTGATTCCTCCAGTTCCATTCTTCTTTCTCAAGATAGCTTTGGCTATTCGAGGTTTTTTGTATTTCCATACAAATTGTGAAATTATTTGTTCTAGCTCTGTGAAGAATACCTTTGGTAGCTTGATAGGGATTGCATTGAATCTATAAATTGCTTTGGGTAGTATACTCATTTTCACTATATTGATTCTTCCAATCCATAAATATGGTATATTTCTCCATCTATTAGTGTCCTCTTTGATTTCTTTCACCAGTGTTTTATAGTTTTCTATATATAGGTCTTTAGTTTCTTTAGATAGATATATTCCTAAGTATTTTATTCTTTTCATTGCAATGGTGAATGGAATTGTTTCCTTAATTTCTCTTTCTATTTCCTCATTATTAGTATATAGGAATGCAAGGGATTTCTGTGTGTTGATTTTATATCCTGCAACATAAGTTGCAGGAATATAGTTGCAGGAATGCAAACTAGTACAGCCACCATGGAGAACAGTGTGGAGATTCCTTAAAAAACTGGATATAGAACTGCCTTACGACCCAGCAGTCCCACTGCTGGGCATACACACCGAGGAAACCAGAATTTAGAGAGACAGGTGTACCCCAATGTTCATCGCAGCACATAAGTTGCAGGATATAAAAACATTTTCAAATGCATTTATGTACAATGGTTTTTCATAACAGATAAACAGAACAGTGTTGGATCAGTGATCACCTTCTTTCAATGATCAGACACAAGGCAAACAGTGCTACTTAAGAGTAGCTGAGTGTCAAATATCTCCTACATTACAAAATTAAAGAAAGATCATTTAATTATTGAAGTCGCTCACAGATGTTTTAAAAAATCAAGCAGAGATTCAATTCCCAAACAGATGAAAAGAAAGCTTTGAGAAAAACCCATTTTGTGCAATGTTATTCTGATGTAATATTCATGCTATTTGAAGTGATGCTGTCCTCATGTCCTTCAGAGTGGCATTTTAGCAGCACTGAAAATCAGAAGTACGTTCTTTGGAATGACTCTACTGAGAAAGGAAGAGGAAAATGAGCTTTGAAAAACTGGAATTCACATATCAGCAAGAGGCTCGACATTTGGTAAAAGATCAAACGTTTCCCTAGTTCTTAAACTCTCTGAAACTTCTGATCTGAGTTAATATCAAACCTTCCCTTGCCTGGTGACTCAGTGGTCAAGATTCCACCTGCCAATGCAAGGGGCCTCCCTGGTGACTCAGATGGTAAAGAAGCCAATGCAAGAGATAAGGGTTTGATCCCTTGGTCGGGAAGATCCCCTGGAGAAGGAAAGGGCAGCCCATTCCAGTATTTTCGCCTGGGAAATCCCATGGACAGAGGAGCCTGGTAGGCTACAGTCCATGGAGTCACAAAATCAGACATGATTTAGCAACTGAACAACAACAATGGGGAATTCAGCAAAATGAGAAGGAATCCCTCCATCAGTTAATGTGGGCAGTTTCCCATTTGCATCCTGGAAGACAGGGATCACAAACACCAGGATGGGTCCACTGCATTTTGTTGCCTGCTGGACTGTATGTGACTTTCTGTCCTACTCTCCCCTCTGCAGTATCCCAGTCTTCACCTGACTACCTTCTCAAGAAGAATATATTTTTAAAAAGTCTCATTTCCCTCATCAGTTTTCTACATTGCTTGTGAACTCAAATATTAAGAACTCAAATATTAAAACTTTTTTTTTATAGATTAAGCTTATTCTGGTTAATGAGAGTCAGCTGAATAACAGTATATGAGTGTATGGTTTTTGGACCTCTAATATCTTACGGGGAAAATACTATAGTATTTTGCAGCAAATATGCTAAATAAACCAAAATACAGAATTCCATGGACAGAGAAGCCTGGCAGGCTACAGTCTATAGAGTCGCAAAGAGTTGGACACAACTGAGCAATTAACAAACACATACACACACTGAAAGTTAAATGGTACCATTAGTGTTTATTTTGGTTGATTTCTGTGCTAGAAGCTTAATAGGCATCATTCCTTTAAAGGTAACAAGACCTTGTGTGGCATTTCTTATGCACATTTAAAGATGAAAAAACTGAGACAAAGAAAGATAAATACCACCCTTCAAAACTTTCATAATTGGCAAGTCAGGATTTGAAACAGACTGTTTCTTTGCAAGAAAATTAGATAAAGAAAGATCCTGATTGACAGAAAAGGACCACTTTCTAACTATAATTCTAAGCAAGTTATTTACTTTCCATTATCTCCATTTCATCAGCTGTAAAATGAAGGGAATGATAGTATTTTCTTCACATGGTTTTGTGGGAATTAAATGTGCTGATTTGCATACAGCGGTTAGTATTTGACTGGCACAGTTTTTATTATATGATAGCTCTCATTACCATCATCTGTAATCCGCAGCAGTAACCACGGGATCATCATATTCTTTCCAATTTCCAGGGAAACTACAGAGGATTTAGAAAGTGAAGGATATAAAAACCCTATGGTGAGACAGACATCAGAATAGCAATGAATATTACACAGAAAGCAGTTGAGACTACTTTTTTCCCACTCCAGCCAACTGCAGAGAAAAGGAAAGTCCAGAGAATAGAATATTTGATGGATCTGAAACCTTTGATTCTGTTGCTAATCACACCACATTATCTTTTACAGGCACCTGTTTAGTACGTCCACCAGCCTTGAATTTAAAGTTTTGGTGGAAAAAATGAGTCCTAGAAGTATAGGATGAGATGCACTCTGCCAGGGCCAGTGGATTTGCTGATGTTGCCCAGATTCCTCAACAGATGACAGAAGAGAGTGGAAGACTTTCATCCATATTTTGTTGCATCTTCTCTCAAAAAGAAGATTCTTCGGGTGTCAAGGAAAATTATAACAGATAAAGTTAAACAGGCACGAAGACTTTATACAAGAAAATTTCAATGATTCAAAACAATTGCCACAGGGAGACAGATTAAACTTCACTCTGCCGAAACAAAAGGCAGGAGGAATTTTAATCCTGAGGTGAGCTAATGGGGAAGCATTGGAGGATGTTATTCATTGTGGAGGCCATTTGTGTTTGCAAAATTGTCACTTATCAAGTTTCGGCTCCTACCCCAGTGCAGGGACTGGAAAGAAAGGCCCTATCTTTTCTAGTGATTACACGCCATAGAGATGACTGCCAGGTCTTTCAGAAAGGTATTCCTGGGTTGTTAAACTGGCAAGAGTCTGGGAGAATACTATAAAATTTTGTATCTATATTATACGGCCTTCCCATGTAGAAAAGAAGCACAGATTTATGCATCTACATTCCCAAGGAATGTCTCCATCCATTAGTGTTGTCTCATAGCAATTTCCAGTATTAACTTCACCACTTATTAGACGTGTGCCCTTAAGTTGTTTAACCAATCTGTGCTTCATTTATTTAATCTATGATTTATGGAGGCTATCAAGACCTATTCACAGAGTTACTGTGACAACACTTGGTGCGCAGAAAACACTAAATCAATGCTAGCTACTATTACTCCCCAAAGTTCCAAAGTGAAGAGAGTTGAGTGGATAAAATAAATGGTTAAATGATTTTCTAAGGATTACCACCACATTTTTAAATAGACATCTGATTTAATGACTAAGTGCAGAAGGTATGCTCAGAGGTTAAAGCATCTCCCTGCGATGTGGGAGACCTGGGTTCAATCCCTGGGTTGGGAAGATCCCCTGGAAAAGGAAATGACAACCCACTCCAGTACTCTTGCCTGGAGAATCCCATGGATGGAGAAGCCTGGTGGGCTACAGTCCACGGGGTCGCAAGGAGTCGGACACGACTGAGCGACTTCACTTTCACAAAATGTATGGCAATCTTATTCTTTACAGTTTTTATTTCATCAGTAATAGTTGCAATGGTGTACTCACAAGGGTTTTAGAGGGTGGGGTGGGGCAAGGAGAGAGAGGAGGAGAGAGAGCCTGAGAATTCACAGCACATGAGAGAAAGAGATACGAAGAATTATCCTTCATAGATGACCAGTACTGGGACCGCTTTGGAGGCCACTCTGCTCTGATGCTCATGAAACTACACAAATAACAGGCAACCCAATCACTCCGCATTTGTGTGTAATTTTCATGGGTCTCCTTGCAAAGAACTGCTTTATTTCACTCTGACAGAGAGACAGAAAATGTTAGTAGTCATATAAAAAAATTCTGCATTTATATAAACAGCAACAGCATAGTTTTAATATCCTAAAGTCTTTGCTGCTTCTACTAGAGAAAAGTTTTTCCCACTTTACATCATTAATTGTTGGGAACATTTTGATTTTTTTTCACCAGAAATAAAGTAATGCCTTTAAAAGATGAAGAACAGCTTATTGTTGGCTTATCAAACACAGCATGGAAAAGAAAAATGAGTATGCAGTGCGGAGTTGTTTGTTTAAGATGGCTCTACCCTGAATTATCATTGGTAGCTACACAAGAGCTCCAGGTAGTTTAGCAGCAAAAAATTCACCTGCCGATGTAGGAGATGCAGCTTTGATCCCTGGGCCAGGAAGAGCCCCTGAAGAAGGAAATGGCAACCCGCTCAGTATTCTTGTTTGGAGAATTCCATGGACAGAGGAGCCTAGTGGTCTACAGCCTATCAGTTCAGTTGCTCAGTCGTGTCTGACTCTTTGCGACCCCGTGGACTGCAGCACACCAGGCCTCCCTGTCCATCACCAACTCCCAGAGTTTACTCAAACTCATGTCCATCTAGTCAGTGATGCCATCCAACCATCTCATCCTCTGTCGTGCCCTTCTCCTCCTGCCCTCAATCTTTCCCAGCATCAGGGTCTTTTCAAATGAGTCAGCTCTCCGCATCAGGTGGCCAAAGTATTAGAGCTTCAGCTTCAGCATCAGTCCTTCCAGTGAACACCCAGGACTGATCTCCTATAGTCCATAGGGTCACAAAATAGTCAGATGTGACTTAGCGACTAAACAACAGCTACATAAGCTTTAAAGGACACAGAAAGATTAGAGATTTCAGTCTTAGCACTTCCATATCATAGAATATGAGGCTGTCATTTAAAAATGACTGGATTCTCTAGATAGCAACTTGAAAAGAGCACTAAAATATAAAAAATTCAGAGACATATAACTTAGATAAGTAGAAATATTTGCATAAAATCTAGAAAAGCACAGAATACATTATATTGCCATTACTATTTAGAATCTTACTAGACATTCTGTCCAGGGCAAAAAGAAAACAAAATTGAATAATTGGTACAAATATTGGAAAAAGACAAAAACTATTATCATATATATATATGATAATATATATAATATATATATAAGATATTGTCTGTGGAGAAAATACAAGAAAATCTACTGTTGCCTTATTAATCTGGATAATATGGTTCAATAATGGGATTTGGTACAATTAAACAGCAACAATGTTTATTTATATAGTAACCAAAACTGTTCAAAATATAATAGAAAATTATTCCATCATATGAACAACAAAATATATAAAATGTCTAGAAATCAATTCAACTAGAAATGTTCAGGACCCATGTAAAGCATATTATGAAATTTTACTAAAGGCAAAAAAAAACCCACCTAAATAAACGGAGAACCAAGTCATGTTTGATGGGAAGACCTGGCAAGATAAACATTTTTACAAAATTGTTTATAAATTCATTGTGAGTCTAATCAGTACCCTCAATGGTATTTCACTTATGTCTTGGCAAAACCATTTTAAAGATAATTGGAATTGAGAAGAATCAGTCTAGCCACAAACATTTTTGAAGAATAGTGATAGAAAATCATTTGCACCAGTCCATGAATGATTCTATGAATCTACAGAAGCTAAGAGTGTAATATTAGTGCACACACAAAAATCAATGGCAAGACCCAGAAAATAAATACGCACATGGCTGTAGTTGTCCATAATTTAGCAAACATTTGTGTGCAGAGACTGTAACCACTGTGACGAATAGTTAGCCCAGTTGCTCAAGCTCCATCATTCTTCTGAAGTCAACTTGACAAAGATTGGGGTGAAGTAAGAGCTGGAGTCTAGAACCTAATATTGAAGGAGTCACTCACTCTCAGGGCTGTGCACGTGCCAACTCCGGATGTGCATGACCCTGACAGAAAGAGCCCCCTTAAATCATTTTATACCCTGTTTATCTTCTAGCTAACACTGGTCCAGGGCTTATTCTCTCTAAAGGATTTATTGAAACCACTTCACTAGCCTCGTGAATTTCATCCATTAACCCGTGTAATAACCCCCATTCGATCTTACCCACACCTTCGTTCTCACTAAGTCCCGTAGGCCTTGCTTCTGACTCACCCCCTCCTTCGGAAGGTTTTCCACTGTGCCTTGGCCGGTGTAGTTCCAGCATCAGCAAACTCCCTAATATCCTCATCTTTCTCAGAGTACTCCCTCTACTGGTTTGTCTCAATTGAACCTGAGAACACAGTGTCCTCTGAAATGTGGTCAAGTCATACACTTGGGTCTCAAGATCAGAAGGTAGGATCTATGTGTTGCCTCTCTTTTCTTTTTCTTTTGAATTGCAAGATAAATCACTATAACTCTGGTACAAAACACGTAACTCTCTAAGACTTCTTTACAGAAAAAGAAAACACCCTGCTTCTGTGGTCTTCACCATCCCCTCTTCATCGTCATGGTTCCATCTGAGGTCACACCCCTGCATCCATGTACATGATGGTAACTCATAGTTTTCCTCTGTTCCAAGTTCTGTCATTACCTCGGGTGACTCCACACAATGTAGAGGGCCACACAGCACCCCGGCCCTGAGCTTCTCTTTATTTTTGTCGTCTCCTGCAAGCTTCTCCCCTCTTCCTCTTCACCCTGTGACTAAGACACAGCTCAGTTTCCCAAAACTGTTCCACATTCACCATTGCTAATCTGAACATCTCTGGCCCTGACTACACCTTCCTTTCCTTCTAGCCCAATTCTTCAGCAACATACTCTGACTATGCTTTAACTCCAGGGCCTCTATTACTGATTCTTAATTCTTTTAACTCATTAACCCTTTGCTTTCTCCTCTCCGTGAAATTCTGTGATGCATCATTTATTGAAACTCTTAAAACTAAACCCCTTGATCTTTTCTGTTTTTGTTTTCATATAGACAATGAATTTTCCAGTTATGCAACTGGGAAGTTGCGCACCCTTTGAAATAATCATACAACAAGATACTTGTAGTCACCCATTCCAAACAGACTTTCAAAATTGGCTCAGTTTCTAGTACAATAATTTTTTCTAGTCAATGCCTGCTTCCTGGATTAAATACCAACTTAAACTCACAGCTTGTTTTAATCCCCAGAAAATAGGAAATAAAAGACGAGATCTTGTATACTTTCCCCCAAACCCACCTGTAAACTTGTGGAACCCTAACACATTCCATCAGAGCTTTTTCATCCTAATGAAAGTTTTCCTGATCATCCTGCCACTCAGCTTCTTAGGAACCTTATACCTAATGGAACGCCTTTACTTTCTGGCTATTCAACTGTTCTTTCTCAATGGAAACATTCCCATAATCTTAAACATACACAAATCTTTCCTATGTGAATAATTTTAGCTGTATTAAGGCACAATTTGTAGACTCTGAAAGAGGTGACAAATCAGCTATTCTCCAACATAAAATAAAAAGTAAAAAAAAACAAACAACCTTGCTAAGTTTATATTTCAAACTTATGTTAGGGAGGAAACGGTGCGTGACACAAACAATCCATCTTTGCTTCGTTTCTGCTCAACAATGAGAAGTTTCCTTGTTGTTTTAGGGCTAAATCGTGTCCGACTGGATTGTAGCCCACCGGGCTCCTCTGCCCATAGGATTTCCCAGGCAAGAATACTGCAGTGGGTTGCCATTTCCTTCTCCAGGGGATCTTCCTGACCCAGGGATCAAATTCAAGTCTCCTGCATTGGCAGGTGGATTCTTCACCACTGAGCTACCTGGGAAACCCAAAATGTTCCCTAGACCATTTCAGATATAACAGTATCTGCTTGGACTCATTAAAATCAGGGGCACTATAATTCTTATAATTCTGAGTTTACCTCATTATTCACACTGATTTTGGAAGGATTCTAGGCTTATCTTAATATGCAAGGCTGCATAACCTATATTTAAAAACCATAAAGAGTACATGTATGCCTTATTGAAATGAACATATTAGAATATGCTCTTGAAGGGTCTGGAAACTGACAAAGCCTGAAGAGAGTTTATTTTTAAAAACACATAAGTTTAGTAGTTTTTCCTTGACTAAAATGTGTTAAGAATATCTGGGTCATTAAACGAAAGATGTTGTATTTAGTTCTCTCAGTACATCAATAACCCAATGCAAAAAAGAAAAATTTTTTTAAATAACCCAATGCAGATCACTGAAGCTGATTATAGAACTCACAGTGGGATTTTGTTACATCACTTTCAGTCATTAATTTTCAAACCTGGATTACGGAGTGGTATATTGTGTGGTGTGATACGTTGATAATAGATAGGTAGATAGATATTAAGATAGATAGATTTTACCATCATTTGCATAACTATGGGCAGTTCTGACATACTTGGGGAAGTTAGTATTAGAAAATCTTTCTACGTTTAATACGCACCCTAAGAAAACTTTCTTATTCTTCACAAATCTTAGCTTAACAAGGGCACATAGTGAGTAGCCGATAAATATTTACTGGTGTACTTACAGAAATCCAATCAGGATTTGGTATCACAGAGATGATACCAAAATAATTTTAGTTATTCAAATTTGTATATGCCAAACATGACCAATCCAGCAAAGCTGCACTAGAATTTTGTTGTTGGGCTTAACACGTTTAGATTAAAATACATTTGGACACCTGAGACTGATTCATGTCAATGTATAGTGAAAACCACCACAATATTATAAAGTAATTAGCCTCCAATTAAAACAAATTAATTAAAATAAAATAAAATACATTTGGAGTCTTATTTTGCTTGTGCTTGTGTATGCGTGTGCATGCATGCTAAATCACTTCAGTTGTGTCCAAATCTTTTTGACCCCATGGACTGTAGCCCACCAGGCTCCTCTGTCCTTTGGACTCTCCAGGCAGGAATACTGGAGTGGGTTGCCACGCCCTCCTCCAGGGGAATCTTCCCCACCCAGGGATTGAACCCTTGTCTCTTATGTCTCCTTATGTATGTGTGAATGTGTCTGTCCAGGGCAGAGAGAGAATCTGAAACAAAAATTTGTACGTACAATAGCTATGGAAGATATTTATTTCTCGTGTATATTGAACAAAATAATAAGCAGCAAAAAGGAAGTAGTAACTTTTAGGGGCACATACATGTGTTTTTAATGAACAAAATCAAAATAACTTAAATGCTACCTTATTTCTGCATTATGACCAGTTTTAGAGAGAAAATGAAGAATAAAAAATTGTTAAAAGACAGATGAGGGAAAAACAGGGATGTGAAATAATAAATACCTAGGCACATAAAGTGATGAAAAAAATGTTAAAGAACTTTATTTTGCAACCTACAGACCTCTAAAATCTTGAACTACCAATAGACTCACATGTAAACGCCATTTCTTGGCATAGGTCGAAGATGAAGTTTTGTTTTTGGCTCCAGCATTATTTTCTGAACAAAACATTATTTATTGTGCATGGCTATCTACGTGCATGTTTGTGGTTCATGAAGCTTTTTGACGTACAGTTTTAAGTAGCCGCTCTTCGAGTGTCCTCTGGAGTCTGCAAGCCATGTTCCAAAGAAGGCGCAGCTGGAGCCTGAGAGCCCCAATCACGGCATGGCTGATTGTGCCACTTTTCTGCTCCCCATCATTAGCGTCCTTGTTCTTCTTCCGTCTGAACTTGACAAAATCTGCTTTGGAACTGAATGTGAAATTTACTGGAAGTAGAGAAGAGATACGAAATAATTTGTGTCACTCAGGAGAATGGAAGCAAAAGCATGATTACTCTCTTCCACATGTGGTTATAGCACTATTTCATGTAAAGATGAAAACCCAGCTTGAGAACGATAGTCTGATCTAAGCCAAAACTGCCTACATAGTTTAATTAGTCTAATGATTTTAAGACAAACGTAGTCTTAATCATAATCATGAACCATCAGTGGAACACAGTGCTGAGATGAGTAGAATTCAGGCATTCATACTAAGAGGTAGGTTAAACTAGGCAGTCTCATACATATAAGAGAAAATACATCTCTGGTAAAGTAGTAGGAGCACACTCACTAATGTGCTCGTCCTTGATGTCTTAAAACAGTAGTCTTCATTGCATTCAAGATGGTTAGCAAAGATCACATGAGAGTTCTTCAGTTCAGTTCAGTTCAGTCGCTCAGTCGTGTCCGACTCTTTGCGACCCCATGAATCGCAGCACGCCAGGCCTCCCTGTCCATCACCAACTCCCGGAGTTCACTCAGACTCACGTCCATCCAGTCAGTGATGCCATCCAGCCATCTCATCCTCTGTCGTCCCCTTCTCCTCCTGCCCCCAATCCCTCCCAGCATCAGAGTTTTTTCCAATGAGTCAGCTCTTTGCATGAGGTGGCCAAAGTACTGGAGTTTCAGCATATAATTTTCATATATTGCACACAATAATCACATAATTATTGTTTAATAATATTATTTAAGTAATAATACATTTTTGGAGAATTCTCTAGTTGTCTTAGAGAGCCAGAGTTGGAGATGTTGCCTAATTATGAACTGTTAGAAAAATTAAAGTTTTGATTAACTTAAAATTGTAGGTGTCAACTGAACTTGTAGTTAAGGAATATGAAGTGAAAGATTATGAGTTTATCTGTCTTTCAATAAAGCATCTTTTATTCTTGGAGAAACAGGACACATCAGTCCTTTTAACTGGCCTGTTAGCTTCTGGGAAAAGCCCACTCATTTTCTGAACCCCATGCATCTGGTGTTCTGTAGATGTGACTTTAGATGCATTCCCAGTGAGAATCTTCCAATTATAGGAGTGTCATATCTGTACTCTGAAAATACATCTGCCTGGGAAAATCAGTCAGTCAGTCAGTATAGTCGCTCAGTCGTGTCTGACTCTTTGTGACCCCATGGACTGCAGCACACCAGGCTTCCTTGTCCATCACCAACTCATGCCCATCGAGTCGGTGATGTCATCCAACCATCTCATCCTCTGTCATCCCCTTCTCCTCCCACCAAATCAGTGCTAGCTTTTTTTCTTTTTTTCCCAATTCTTAAGTAGAACTACACTGATAATAAACTGATAATAAAAATTTTGGAACAGGATATGATGCTGGGCTTATTATCTGTACTTATTAACTTTATACTAATTTTAATTTCTTTGAAACTAATTTCCTTTCAGAATTTGTAGTAACAGTTCAGTTCAGTCGCTCAGTCGTGTCCAACTGTGCGACCCCGTGAATCGCAGCACACCAGGCCTCCCTGTCCATCACCAACTCCCGGAGTTCACCCAAACTCATGTCCATCAAGTCGGTGATGCCATCCAACCATCTTATCCTCTGTCGTCCCCTTCTTCTCCTGCCCCCAATCCCTCCCAGCATCAGAGTCTTTTCCAATGAGTCAATACTCGATTATATGAATACTGAGGTAGCCAAAGTATTGGAGTCTCAGCCTCAGCATCAACCCTTCCAATGAACACCCAACACTGGTCTCCTTTAGCATGGACTGGTTGGATCTCCTTGCAGTCCAAGAGACTCTCAAGAGTCTTCTCCAACACCACAGTTCAAAAGCATCAATTCTTCAGCACTCAGCTTTCTTTACAGTCCAACTCTCACATCCATACATGACTACTGGAAAAACCATAGCCTTGACTAGACGGACCTTTGTTGGCAAACTAATATCTCTGCTTTTCAATATGCTATCTATGTCGGTCATAACTTTCCTTCCAAGGAGTAAGCATCTTTTAATTTCATGGCTGCAATCACCATCTTCAGTAATTCTGGAGCCCCAAAAAATAAAGTCTGACACTGTTTCCACTGTTTCCCCATCTATTTCCCATGAAGTGATACGACCAGATGCCATGATTTTAGTTTTCTGAATGTTGAGCTTTAAGCCAATTTTTTCACTCTCCTCTTTCACTTTCATCAAGAGGCTTTTTAGTTCCTCTTCACTTTCTGCCATAAGGGTGGTGTCATCTGCACATTTGAGGTTATTGATATTTCTCCCGGCAATCTTGATTCCAGCTTGTGCTTCTTCCAGCCAAGCATTTCTCATGATGTACTCTGCACAGAAGTTAAATAAGCAGGGTGACAATATACAGCCTTGACGTACTCCTTTCCCTATTTGGAACCAGTCTGTTGTTCCATGTCCATTTCTAACTGTTGCTTCCTGACCTGCATACAAATTTCTCAAGAGGCAGGTCAGGTGGTCTGGTATGCCCATCTCTTTCAGAATTGTCCACAGTTTATTGTGATCCACACAGTCAAAGGCTTTGGCATAGTCAATAAAGCAGAAATAGATGTTTTTCTGGAATTCTCTTGCTTTTTCCATGATCCAGCGGATGTTGGCAATTTGATCTCTGGTTCTTCTGCCTTTTCTAAAACCAGCTTGAACATCTGGAAGTTCATGGTTCACGTATTGCTGAAGCCTGGCTTGACGAATTTTGAGCATTACTTTACTAGCATGTGAGATGAATGCAATTGTGCGGTAGTTTGAGCATTCTTTGGCATTGCCTTTCTTTGGGATTGGAATGAAAACTGACCTTTTCCAATCCTGTGGCCACTGCTGAGTTTTCCAAATTTTCTGGCATATTGAGTGCAGCACTTTCACAGCATCGTCTTTCAGGATTTGAAATAGCTCCACCGGAATTCCATCACCTCCACTAGCTTTGTTCTAGTGATGCTTTCTAAGGCCCACTTGATTTCACATTCCAGGATGTCTGGCTCTAGGTCAGTGATCACACTATTGTGATTATCTGGGTCGTGAAGCTCTTTTTTGTACAGTTCTTCTGTATCTTGCCACCTCTTCTTAATATATTCTGCTTCTGTTAGGTCCATACCATTTCTGTCCTTTATCGAGCCCATCTTTGCATGAAATGTTCCCTTGGTATCTTGAATTTTCTTGAAGAGATCTCTAGTCATTCCCATTCTGTTGTTTTCCTCTATTTCTTTGCATTGATCACTGAGGAAGATTTTCTTATCTCTCCTTACTATTCTTTGGAAGTCTGCATTCAAATGGGAATATCTTTCCTTTTCTCCTTTGCTTTTCACTTCTCTTCTTTTCACAGCTATTTGTAATGCCTCCTCAGACAGCCATTTTGCTATATAAGTTTCCATAATAGAATTACACTGATATAAAGTGTATAAGCCAATAAAACTGTTCTACATTGTAGCTGGTACCTCTATCCTACTATTTAAAGAGATTATTTGTCTACCTATCAAAATGGAACACACTTGATTTATGATATCAAAAAGACACAGAATGTATCAAAGATAGGCATTTTAGGAAGCCTACTTTGAGTGTCAAGATAGCAGATGTTGTCGAGTCACTGAGTTGTGTCTGACTTTTTGTGACCCAATGGACTGCAGCACATTAGGCCCTCCCTTCCTTCAGCTGGAGCTTGCTCAAACTCATGTCCATTGAGTTGGTGATGCCATTCAACCATCTCATCCTCTGCTGCCCCCTTCTTCTCCTGCCCTTAATCTTTCCCAGCATCAGAGTCTTTTCCAGTGAGTAGGCTTTTCACATCAGGTGGCCAAATATTGGAGCCTCAGCTTCAGCATCAGTCCTTCCAATGAATATTTAGGGCTGATTTCCTTTAGGATTGATTGGTTTGATCTCCTTGCTGTCCAAGGAACTCTCAAGAATCTTCTCCAATACCACAGTTCAAAAGCATCCATTCTTCAGTGCTCAGCCTTCTTTATGGTCCAACTCTCACATTCATGTATGACTACTGGAAAAAACCAGAGCTTTGACTATGGAAGTCTACTTAGAGTTTCAAGACAGCAGATAAGGGTCAGTATTATAGCTTAGCATTATCAGAAGATAAAACCCTATCATTCCTTTGCCCTCCAATAGAGAAAATGTCTCAGAGCATAAAAACCAGAAATTCAATGGACTGTGAAGGAATGTGTAATATACAGTTGCAATTTCCGTAACCATCTTCACATCTTTAGTGTTAGTGGTCTGAAAGTGATTTTCCAACCCAAGGCAAGCCAGAAAATAAAATGTTATGGCTAACATCACCCAGCAATATCTCAGAGGTATCGGCAATGTTATCTCTCTGCCATTCATTTTATCCCTGTGGAAAACTTTTCTATTGTTAAATCCAAATCAAGAGAAAATACCTACCTTCTACTTGTTCTTTTACAAAAGAAAAGAAAAAACGAAAAGAACAAAAGTGGAAAAAGAAAAGAAGGAAGATTCATATTAAAAAAAACACCAATTTTACAAAATATGTAAGTTGACAATGGGTGTTTTATGTAGAACAAGTGCAGAAATAAAGAAAGTGGAAGTTATTCTTTCTTATAAATTACTCCTTGTATATTCAGATCATTTACTCAGACTGAATTACCAGTTATTGGACTGAAATATCAGGAAACTTTTAAGAGAGGAACTTTTTTTAGATTAAGCAGCTACTAAATTTGGTGATTTAATAATTATTGATCAATTGGCCTCAGTAGTGTGCTTCGTTGCTCAGTCGTGTCCAACTCTTGCGACCCCGTGGACTGTAGCCCACCAGGCTCCTCTGTCCATGAGATTCTCCAGGCAAGAATGCCAAGAGTGGATTGCCACACCCTCCTCCAGGGGATCTTCCCAACCCAGGGATCGAACCCAAATCTCCCGAATTGCAAGCAGGTTCTTTAACATCTGAGCCACCAGGGATGGGCTTCCCTGATGGCTCAGACGGTAAAGCGTCTGCCCGCAATGCGGGAGACCCGGGTTTGATTCCTGGGTCAGGAAGATCCCCTGGAAAAGGAAATGGCAATCCACTCCAGCATTCTTGCCTGGAAAATCCCATGGACGGAGAAGCCTGATAGGCTACAGTCCATGGGGTCGCAAAGAGTAGGACAGGACTGAAGGACTTCACTTCACTTTCTTTACCATCTGAGCCACCAGGGAAGCCTCAGCAGAGAGGATTCAAGTCCGACTTCTCTAAAACACTTTGAATCTGCACTGCCTGTTCCAGGTGGTGGAGTGCAGTGGAATTAAAAGACCTTCCCCCAGGCTGCAGACGTTCACTTCCCAGAGGATTCTGACCTGAAGCATAACATCCCCAGGAACAGTGCATCATTTTTAGATCATTCCTTCTAAATTAAAGCTAGGCTCGCAATCCATTCCAGTATTCTTGCCTAGAGAATCCCATGAACAGAGGAGCCTGGAGGGCTGCAGTGCATGGGGTCACAGAGTCAGACACAACTGAGGTGACTTAGTGTGCAATTAAGCAGGATGATTAGTAAGAAGACTGGGCATATGAAGAAACATAAAAATTAACATAGGACCTCTCAAACTAAATTTCAAAAGTACCATGAAAGAAGTATACGTCTTATTCACCCCTGATGCTGTCCTGGGTGCTACTTAATTCAAGATTTATCTGTCAACAAACAGCCTCTGCTGCTGCTGCTGCTGCTGCTGCTGCTGCTGCTAAGTTTCTTCAGTCGTGTCCGACTCTGTGCGACCCCATAGACGGCAGCCCACCAGGCTCCCCCGTCCCTGGGATTCTCCAGGCAAGAACACTGGAGTGGGTTGTCATTTCCTTCTCCAATGCGTGAAAGTGAAAAGTGAAAGTGAAGTCGCTCAGTCGTGTCTGACTCTTAGCGACCCGGTGGACTGCAGCCTACCAGGCTCTGCTGTCCATGGGATTTTCCAGGCAAGAGTACTGGAGTGGGGTGCCATTGCCTTCTCCGAAACAGCCTCTGGTAACCACAAATATGGTCTCTTTCATGAGTTTGCTTTTGAAGTATTACATTGTCCAAAAAGTTCATCTGGGTTTTTCCATACGGTGTTATGGAAAAAGCCAAGCAAACTTTTTGGCCAAGCCAATGAAGTTGACCTACAACCCCTATGTTAGTTCCTGATACACAATATACTGATTTGCTCTCTCTGTACACTTCAAAATGATCACCACAATAAGTCCCATTCATACAAAGACCGGCCAATCTGTCTTTTGATCGGAACATTTAGTCCATCTACCTTTAAAGCAATTATTGACAGTGTTTATTGCCATTTTGTTCACTGAAGGTTGCTTTTGCAGTTCTTTGATTCCTTTATTCTTGTTTTGCTCTCTTCCCTTGTGACTTGATGACTCTTTGGTGTTATGTTTGAATTCCTTTTTCAATCGTATATGAATCTGTTATAGATTTTTGATTTATGGGTTCCATGAGGTTTATATATAGCATCTTCCCTGATGACTCAGACGGTAAAGAATCTGCCTGCAGGAAACCTGGGTTCAACCCCTGGGTCAGGAAGATCCTCTGGAGAAGAGAATGGCAACCCAATCCCAGTTTTCTTGCCTGGGAAATCCCATGGACAGAGGAGTCTGACGGGCTATATAGTCCAAGGGGTCACAAAGAGTCGGACACGACTAAGCGACTAAGCAAACAAAACAGTATACAAACAAACAATTATAAACAATATATTGCTGATCTCTTAGCTACTTATTTTACCAGCCTGCATTTTCACTCTCTGGTGGCATCATGTTTTACATCTTTTACATCTGTTTATTCTGTGTATCCCTCAACAACATATTATGGATAGAAAGGATGACACTACTCTGTCTTTAACTTTCCTGCTAGCTTTGTAAGCAATTGCTGTAGTAACTTGTCAGTGTATCTGCCTTTACCAATGAGATTTTCTTTTATAATTTTCTTATTTCTAGTGGTTGTCTTTTTCTTGTGGTTTAGAGAAGTCCCTTTTTCATAAAGCTGGTTTCCTGGTTGAGCTCTCAGCTTTTCTGGCCTGGAAATCTCTCGATCTCTCCTTCCCTTTTTGCTCAGCAATTGCAATGCTCTTCCCCAGCTTGGTCCTCACAACAAGTGTTAAGCAGATGTCACTCTCAAATTTGGTCATTTGAGGAGAATATAGTAAAGAGATATTTTAGATGATGTTGGCAGGAGGAAAGGGAACTCACAAGAAATTGTAACCAGAATTTGTTAGAGGTAGATGGTTTTATCACCTTTAAAATTAATGAAGCAAAAGGAGGGAGCAGAAAAGGCCATATGATTAGTACTTGACTTTGCTGAAGGGTGAGCAATGCAGGAGACCCAGTTTCCATCCCTGGGTCAGGAAGATTGCCTGGAAAAAGGCATGGCAATCCACTGCAATATTCTTGCCTAGAGAATTCCATGGACAGAGGAGCCAGATGGGCTACAATCTATGGGGTTGCAAAGAGTCGGACACGACAGTGAGACTAACACTTTCACTTCGGTGAAGGGAGTTGGAAAATAACTTGCTCTCTATCGCCCAGCGTCTGCTGCTACTGCTTCCCACTGAACAAACTCATCTGGAGACCAGAAGACAATAGAGTCAAAAACCCACCAATTCATACAAGGCTGTCAGGGCATAGAGCGTGCTGGATAAGGATGGAGAAGATTTGGAAGGCCAAACAGAAGACATTCCACATAAGTTCCTTCAAATTTTCTCAGTATAATTGGTTTTAAAGAAATAGCTCATGGTAACATTCACTAGTCCTGCCCTGACTGCTAGAGAATTTAAGCATCCTTACATTTATATGCTGGACTTATACAGCTGCCCTTCTGTGAATTGTTTTCTTACATTCTTTGCACATCTTTAATTTGATATTAGAGTTTGTTTTTCCCATTTTGCAACCGCTCCTATTATTGGTTTTGGTTACCTTGTTTTTCAAAACCTACTATTTCTCTCTTGGTTTAGGCTATATATTCCTTTGCTGTACCCAGGATTTAAGAAAAAAATCTTTTGGGATTTAAATATATATCATTTTGTTTAATAGAGTCTAGATTTCCAGTTTGGAGAAAGAATACGTCCTTCACCTACAGATGATATCTTCTAATATATGTTTTTAATTATTTTCTAATATATGTTTTAAACAATTAAAACTTTAATTCATCCAGAACTTGTTTTCATGTGTAATAAAGCCAGGTATGTACTTTTATTCTTCAAGAAGCATAATCAGCTATGCCAGCACCATTTAATGACTCAAACATTCTATTATGAATAAATTTAATCTTCATTATTACATATATCAAATTTTGATCTACACTGAAATTAATTTCTAAATATTCTTGGTTTTTTCCTGCAACCAGTTTCCTTATTTAAAGACCAAGACAAGAGAGACTTAATTACACTGATTTTATAACATGATCTAATGTCTAGACCCTGATGCTGGGAAAGATTAAAGGTGGAAGGAGAAGCGGATGACAGAGGATGAGATGGTTGGATGGCATCACCGACTCAATGGACATGAGTTTGGGTAAACTCTGGGAGTTGGTGATGGACAGGGAGGCCTTGCGTGCTGCAGTCCATGGGGTTGCAAAGATTCAGACTTGACTGAGCAACTGAACTGAACTGAACTGAATGTCTAAAGTGGAAGTCAACCACCAGTTTTTTTTTTTTTCCCATACTTTTTTGGATACTTTAAAGCATATGTTATTTATTATAAAATGTAATATAATTTTCCAGTAAAAAATCAATTGGGGTTATAATTGAAATTGCATTATTTAATATATCAATTTTGGAATAATATTTTAATGGCAATAAAACCTCCTGTTAACAGCACATCATGTCCTTACATGTGTTTATATAATATTTTATAGCCATCAGTTAAATTTAATAGCTTTCTACCTAAAGGCTCTGATTTTTTTCCTGTTAAATTTCTTCTCCTGTTAAATTTCCTGTTACGTTTTCTTCTTTCCTGTTAAATTTCGAGTGTTGTTACCATTGGGAATGGAATTTTTTTTTTCTATTTCCGTGTCTAGTAATTAACTTCTAGAGTTGAATAAAGTTTATCTTTATCTTTATTTTGTAAAGTTTAACTTTACAAAACTGTGTAAGTATAATAGCCTTACTGAGGTCTCTTGAGTTTTCTAGGTACAAAATCATACTACCAGAAAACAGATCATCTGAGCACTACTTTCCCATTTTCATTAGTGATACTTCACATATGCCAATGCATAACGAATAATGAAATGCACATTTTTGTTCAGCCAGGCTGAGTAGTGAAGCACCACAGTGTGACTGCAGCCTGCACGTGTACACCCTCCCAGTCCTACTCCACCAAGGACTCGTCTCCTGAGATATTCCCATGAATAGATGCATTCTTAAAAACTGCAATGAACTGTTTCGTGCCTCATGAATGATATCCCACTGTATTTATCTTTCTGCAACTCATTTTCATTCAATATTAGGTTCCTAAGATTTTTTTCACGATGATACATATAGTTCTAATTTATTTACATTACTTGATATGTACTATTTCAGTGAAAGAACATGTTCTGATGTATTTGTCCACTTTCTTATTAGTGTCTCAGGGCAATCTTTATTTCCGTTTCACGATGTATTTTTATGCATGTGAGTCAGAATATGCATCTAAAAGCTGAATTCCTTGCTGACGTCTACTTTTATTTTCACCTGGAAAGACTCTTGACAAAGTGTTCGCCAAAGTATTGTGTGTCATCTTGTCATTTCACACTTCAACCAGCAATTCCCATTCCTCTCCTTTCTAGCCAACATTTGTAAGATACATTTTTAAAACTCTTGCTAATACAATGGATGTGAAATTGTATTTTGTAGTTTTGATTTGCACTTCAATTTCTTGTGAGATTATTTTATATACCTTTGAGATTTCTTCCTCTGTGAATTACTCCATGTCTTTTAGCCATTTTTTAAATGCATTGTTTCCCTTCTTTTATTAATTCTTTCAAGTTCCTTAGGTCCTCTGGAAGATAACCTGTAGTCACTGTATGTATTGCAAAATCTTTCCCCAGTCTATGGTCTTTTTTGTGGTGTGGTGGGCAGAGTGAGAAGGACACTTCCAAGAAATGTTCCTATTTTCAGTGCTAGACTTTTCCTATCTCCAGCTCCTGGCATATAATAGGTGCTCAATAAATTTTGGGATTAAACAATACTATCGTTGAATTCTCCAGGTCTGCTGTAACTCCTGGGATTTTTAAATGGCTAGTCTCTTAGTTTAGTATTCCACTACCCCAACAAATACCATATTAACTTTAAAGTTTGAGATTCCATCATACATTAAAATTTAGAAAGAAAAGCAATTCTTATCTTTTTGGCAATGACCTAGAATTGTACCAAGTGAAAATTAGCATAGAGAAAGTAATAGAGTACAGGCCATTCAAAAAGTGCAACACATAACTTGCTCTCACAAAAAAATAACAGCTATGAAAGTATGTTAAAACCTATTCGTGGATTTCCAAACATAAAAAAAACAAAAGTGAAAAGGCAAGACATTCTTCAATGAAATTTAAAGACTTACTATATTAAATTAATGTTCTTTTATTATTTTTCTGATTTTGATCCCAGGAAAATCTTATAAAAAATGTTAATAATCTTCGCTCAAGAAAGTATACAGTTAACATGAGAGTTCTTAGATTTCTTACTATTTAAAGCAAGGCATTGTGGGAGGCATGACTCTAACATCAAACAAGACTTGGATTTGAGTTTGGACTTAATTTTTTGCAATGTATTTAATTTTTAGATCTGCAAGTTCTTCATCTGAAAAATGATGATCTTATTTAATAAAACTCTCATGAGATGATATATGTAAAGCACTGTAGTGCCTGGATCATATTGAATACTCGAATGCTTGTATATTAGATCATTTCCCCCAGATACAACTAAAGTATGATCCACAGGTAAAAAAAATGCCCAGAAATCTCAGACTTTTAGAACTACTCTAGACCAGAAGCACTCAAAAGCACACTTTAAAGATGTAGCAAGAGGCAGAATATACAAGGAATATGAAAGACAGAAATGAGAAGATGAAAGAGGAAAAATGAAAAATCGTAGTGACCCCTCAAACACTAGACACTCAGAGCAGAGACGGAGAAACGCATTGATGGCAAACAATCATAGGACAATTGCAAGCACGAGGCAAACAGAGGCAGACAGGACTGACAAGCACCCTTCAAAGTTACAACAAAGCTGAAACTGCAGAGAACTCGATTACACCCTGTACCTCCATCAGCAGAGCTGTGTGTATTGTTGAAATTACTTTATGACAGACACTTTAACCTTTGAGTGGAATATTAAGTCCAGAAGCACTGAAGGCCTCTTACAGCTGAAGAATAAATTGACTGTCTAGCATTTAACTGGGGCTTCCCAGGTGGTTCGGTGGTAAAGAATTCACCTACCGAAGCAGGAGACACAAGAGACAAAGGGTTCTGTCCCTGAGTTGGCAAGATCAACTGGAGTAGGAAATGGCAGCCTACTCCAGTATCCTTGTCTGGAAAACTCAAGGATAGAGGAGCCTGGTGGACTACAGTCCATGCGGTCGCAAAGACTCGGACACGGCTGATCACACCCACACACCACACACAGCACTAAATAGAGGCTAAGTAGATATTTATTGAATGAATGAACAAATGACTAAAACAACCATGAAGCAAAAGGATTGAAGGCATGAAATTCAGGTTGAATTCTATTCTACAATTTTATCTCATCTATGTCAGAGTTCGGATGATACGCAGTCTTAGGGCCAACAACACATTCCAATTTGCTCAGGACACTCCAGTTTCCACCAGTTGTCACATAATGATTAATCCCTTTTTATTCTCAAAGGCTTATCCAGGTCTTCTCACTGTCTCACAAGGCTGTATGTTTGACATAATCTATTGGTTACACACAAGTCATAAAAATTCTGCCAGTTGACATGGCCAAGATCAATACTCTGATCAGGCCCAATGGAGAGAAGAAGGCGTATGTTCACCTGGCTCCTGACTATGACGCTTTGGATGTTGCCAACAAAATTGGAATCATCTACACTGAGTCCTGGAGAAGGAAATGGCAACCCACTCCAGTGTTCTTGCCTGGAGAATCCCAGGGATGTGGGAGCCTGGTGGGCTGCCGTCTATGGGGTCGCACAGAGTCGGACAGGACTGAAGTGACTTAGCAGCAGCAAACTGAGTCCAGCTGGCTAATTCCACATATAAAAGTTTTCACTATGTATAATAAAAAAAAATCTGCCAACATTACAAAAGAGTATTTTCATTAGGATTATTAGGATTCACTTTGGAGTGAGTTTGAACATGGGAATTGGAACCCAGTATATTTCTTGAAGAGCCCATGTGATGAAAACCTTCATCTTAGCACACTTACCTCTTCAAGGTTAACTAGGCAAGATGTTTTGACTGGTTTTCAAATTTATTTTCTTTATTGAAGTAAAATAAATCTCACCATTCCAACCATTGTAAAGTTTGTGATTTAGTGGGAGAAGGCAATGGCACCCCACTCCAGTACTCTTGCCTGGAGAATCCCATGGACAAAGGAGCCTGGTAGGCTACAGTCCATGGGGTCGCTAAGAGTCGGACACAACTGAGTGACTCCACTTTCACTTTTCGCTTTCATGCCTTGGAGAAGGAAATGGCAACCCACTCCAGTGTTCTTGCCTGGAGAGTCCGGGGGACAGCGGAGCCGGGTGAGCTGCTGTCTCTGGGGTTGCAGAGTTGGACACGACTGAAGTGACTTAGCAGCAGCAGCAGTACACTCAAAATGCTATACAAACATCATCACTTTCTAATTTAAGAATATTTTCATTGTGCCAAAAAGGAAATCACATGCTCATTAAGCAGTCACATCCCATTTCCTCCTTCCCCCAGTCTCTGGCAATTCCTAATCTGTGTTCAGTATTCATGAATTTTCCTATTCTGGACATTTCATTAAAATGGGATTATCCAATATGTGGCCTTTTGGGTCTAGCTTCTTTCATTTAGCATAATGTTTTCAAAGTTCGTCCACACTGTAGCATGTATCAGTACTTCCTTTTTATAGTTGTATAATATTCCATCAAATGGGTATATCATTTTAATTTATTTAGTTATCAGTTGGTAGGCACTTGGGTTGTTTCTGAATTTGGGATAGTTTATGATTTGCATGTTTTTACCATTTTTTTTGGTATAAAGTTAAGACTGGAACTTCTGGGTCATATGATAATTCTGTTTTTAGAGATATGGCCAAGCTGTTTTCCACAGCAAGTATACCATTTTATTTTCCCACCATCCATGTAGGGAGTTTCCAATTTCTCCACATACTTGCCAATACTCTTCATTTTCCAGGGTTTTGAAGTAATTATTACAGTCATCCTAGCAGGAATAAAGTGATATATCATTGTGGTTTTTATTTTCATTTCCCCAGTGACTAAAGATATTGAGCATATTTTCATGTGTTTATTGGCCATTTGCATGATTTATTTGGAGAAATATCCATTAAATTTCTCTGCCCATTTTTAATTGCATCGTTTGTCTTTTTTGTTGTTGAGTTGCAAGAGTTATTTATATATTCTGGAGACTAAACCATTAGCTCTAGAATTTCTATATACATATAGTCCCGTCAAGATAACATGACTCCTTTGAAGCTATCTTACCTCAATTACAGGTTACCTATCAATTATAGGTTGAGTACATAGTATATTTAATGCATTAATTTTAGGCTTTGGAATAAATTCTTATGGTTATTTTAAAGCACCAGAGTAGGAAATAATTGTGTCCAAGGGAGTTTTTATGTCTTCCTCCATCATATCAAATTGTTTGGCCCCATATTAGAGTAAGTATTGTGTATGAGATGACACCGTTCTAACATTCTGATAGTCTCCTCAGCAAACAACTTAAGATAAAATTATATTTATCCAATTTATCAAATGTGTACTACATATTAGATACTGTACAAACGCAATGCAAAGATAAAGTCATAATATTTATAGCTTAGAGTTGAATTCAGAGTTTGTAGAAAAACAGACTTAGTCAAATTAACAAATTAAAAAATATATATTGGAAGTAAAATGCCATATGAAAGATACAAACAGGTGTCACTGGAGTAAAGAAAAATTACAAGAATTCTAGGCAGGTTAGGGAATCGTGACAGCAACAGTAGATGATGAATACTATAGAAAAGTATAAAGAAAATAAATAAAAATAAACAGAAGCACAGATACTGTGAAGGTAAAAATACACTTGAGAACCAGCTAATATCCCAAACGAGGTGGTTGGAATGTTGATGATACTTTGAGAAATAGCAGTTGATTCAGGAGAGGGTTTAATACTATTCTCACCTAGAGTGACCCATCCTCCCCTGCACTCCGCCAGTTTTAATCTGACACTTTCATAAGACCTACATCAAATGCCTCCTATTTTCTAAAATGTTCACTGAAATGAATATTAGCTCCTTGAACTCCTATTAGTATTTTATTTGTGCCTTCCTCATGGCATTTGCCACTCGTGAGGATAAAACGTAATAAGATAAAACTTCACTACGGAAAAGAAAATCCCAAATTCTCTGTGCGTAGGAGACGCACAGTAGAGTTCAGTGAGCTCATACATCAAAATCACTGAAATGGAACCGAGAATAATATCCATGTGAAAGTACGTTCGTAACTAAGAAATTTCAAATCAACATTATCTGGCAAGTAAATGATGTGTTTCTGGAGAGGTTATAAAAAGTAGCTACAGTTTTTAAATCATATTATTCTTTACCTAATTTACAAATAAAATTTTGATAAGTGAATTTATTCACTAATGGTTAAGAACATTAACAAGAACACATTGAACTGAACTCCTTAGGGTTAAAAATCAAAGCCGAGTAAGCTATCATTAAACTGACTAAACTAAGAGAAATATTAAAGCACTTTTTAAAACGTAAAAATCTAATAATTCAAATGAAATAGCCTTTTTTGACAATGTACTCAGAAATAATAGCCAAATTTTCAAGAAAATGATTGCCTCAAATGAAATTGGAAAAAAAAAGGAATAAGCCTTGTGATAAATTTTGTTGAGTGAATCAAGATTTATCTCAAGGGAAAAATAATATAGTAGAAATAAAACTAAAGTAAATAAACCTAAATTAAGACTTAGTTCATTGAAAAGTAATACCTACTCCAATGACTTCATTCAAAATATGTCCAAATCTTTTCAGACCACAAGTTTTTAAAGGAAAACTCATTTTCTGCTTAAACGGGTAGGTTGTGCTAAAGAATGAAAGTGGAGTGAAAGCGTTAGTCGCTCAGTCATGTCCAACTCTTTGTGACCCCATGGACTGTAGCCTGCCAGGCTCCTCTGTCCATAGAATTCTCCAGACAAAAATACTGAAGTGGGTAGCCATTCCCTTCTCCAGGGGATCTTCTCAACCCAGGGATCGAACCCAGGTGTCCTGCATTGCAAGCAAATTCTTTACCATCTGAGCCACCAGGGAAAGTGAAAGTGAAACTGCTCCGTCATGTCCAACTTTTTGTGACTGTAGCCTACCCGGCTCCTCCATCCATGGGATTTTTCAGGCGAAGGTACTGGAGTGGGTTGCCATTTGGGAAGCCTGTGCTATAGAATACTCTAGGCATTATCTCTGTGAATTTAAGTGTTCCAAAGATCTTGTAATATCGTACTTACGAGGAACTTCAGTAACTCATCTATAAAGCACAACAAATTCCAACTTAGACTCGGTGAGTCCTCTGTATGTTGTGAATTTTTTCATTTAAAACTAGTTTTTCTTAATCACAACAGTGGCAAAATCGCTTCTCTTACAGAAGGATGGAAGCACTGAGTCTCATGTCCTCCAGGAATCCCAGCCTGGGAAGAGACGCCTCCTTTTTCATCTCTGCAATAATCTTCTTTTTTTTTTTTTTTTTTTTTTTTTTTTTTTTTTTTGCTGCTCAAACAACAGTGAACTCTTCCAGGCACAGGTGACGGGGATCCACTGCTCCCAGATTTACAACCACCGTTTCTTATCACTTAAGGAAGAGAAGCAAGAGTTCCTCTTTGGGGAGCATCCAAACTGAGGCTATAGAAGAAAGGTTCCTTACATTTTGACACTCTAAGTAGGATTCCGAAAGTTATGAACACAAAACATGCAGCAAAGCAGGCTCTGGAGCATCCAGAAACATCTCCACGTCCTCAGGTCACGTGGTAGATGTTGCTTTCAGTGTCAAAACGTGGAGCAGTTTCACAGTTAGTCCCACAGCACCTGTGACATCTCCCAAGCATCTCTTGACTTCACACACCTGACCAGGGGCCTAACTGGGAGTGTCACGAACACACCAACAAAACCAAGATCCACCCTCAAGAACAAAGGCCAGAGCGGCAAGCCCCTGCAGAATGCCCCCTCCCCATGGCCACCTAACAAGGGTCAGTGACACCCGAGTGTGTCCTGCAGCCCCAGGCCCTAATGGACAGGCAGCCAGGTGTCTTTTCCAGCTCAGCTTGCATCTGCAGAGAATGATGGAAGGATGGAGAGGCAGGGAAGAGATTTCTATCCAGATTTCCAAGGAAAGTGCCTCAGGTGGACAGGGGCTTGGACAAAAAGCAAAAACCAGTGGCTGGCTGGCCAGAAGGTGTGAGGAGTCACCAGTTTCTAGTCTTTGAAGACTTACAAGTGAAGCCCAAGGGCCCTGTGAGCCCAACAGCAAGGCAGCCTGAGCTCGGTGACTCCTTCTGGTGGTTCTGGCATCACGGCGGCCCAGGTTCTCGCCAGCCCTCTTCACTTCCAAGTGGCGGGACCTTGGGGAAAGGCACATCGCAGCAGCATCACCCGGGGGGAGGCTTCCTGAGCCAGAGTTGGCCGTCCTCACAGGTGATGGGGGGAGCCAGCGTCCCTGCCCGCACAGCTCCAGGGACAGACCTGCATGCCCGACCAGGTGCTGGCGACAGGAGGAGGCCCACCCGGCCGGGTGGGTAGGTCAGTGCAGCTCCCCCCGCACGCTGAGGGGACAGTCACGCGGGGCGAGGTTGTGGGGGGCGCTCAGTAGAAACGCTTCCGACTCTGGTCCTGCCATTTGTTGTAGAGTATGATCCCGATGACAATGGCAAAGACGGAAAACACCAGAGAGAAAAAGACGATGAGAAAGAGGGCCAGGCCGCTGAGGGGAGGCAGCGGGGCTGTCATCTCAGGCAGCTTCATGTTGTCCACTGAGGGCAGGAACACGTCCCGATGCAGCTTCTCCTCTTCCGGGGTCCTCTCCACCGTCAGCTCAAACAGCTTCAGGGAAATGACATCATGGTTGTCTGAGAGATCGCCCGTGATGGACGAGGTGCCAAAGTAGTAGCCCCGGGGCAGGCGGACCCCCGGCACCTCTATGCAGTCTCTCCACTCGTGCTTGCCGTCGATGTCCATCATTATCGTCAGATGCCTCTTGACATAGCGGATCACAAGGAAGGTGTCGTAATGGAGGTTGCGGACGATGGCTGTGCAGCCCCCCAGCTCTGTAGGCCGCCCATCCCGCTCGTGATCGTAGCTGAGGGAGCCGTTGTTCACCATGGCAGAGATGTAGGGGAACACCCGCTCTTGCTGCTTCTCCTCATTGGGATAGGTGTCTACAAATACTCCCAGCCCCACAAATTTGTCCATGTTTCCAAACACAGGCCCTGGCTGCATCCGATCCTTCGTGTACCAGATGGCCAAGCCATCCCCATGCAGGTTCTTCTTCCCTTGCCCATGGATTCGGAAGTGCACCTGCAACTCCCAGTCTCTCAGGAAACACGGCACCCGGTTCCACAGGGCACCCTGTTTACTTTGCATATCCGGCGTAAGGCGGATATACTGGGTCATCACCATGGCATTGCCCATCAGATTCCACAGAGAGGAACTGCTTGTGCCCACACCATCTCATCCTCTGCCACCTTCTTCTCCTTTTGTCTTCAATCTTTCCCAGCATGAGGGGCTTTTTCAATGAGTGGGCTCTTCACATCAGGTGGCCAAAGTGCTGAAGCTTCAGCTTCAGCATCAGTCCTTCCCATGAATATTCAGTGGATTTCCTTTAGGGCTGACTGGTTTGATCTCCAATAATCTTCTTTTACCAGATACATAAATAATCAAGATACAATTTTAAAGTCCACTTCAAAGGCACATACTCTTGAGATCATACTTTACAACATCCATTACTTAATTGAACAAAACTCCATTGTGCTAAGTTATCCTAGGCATCTTGCTGCGGGAAACACAAAGACTTTAAAGAAGATATTCTTTCCTATCTTTAACTACATTCAAAACTAGTGGGGAGAAAATACCTACATAGAAACCACCATAGTAAGATACAGAACGAAGCAAGCACTGCAATAAGCTGTAATAACTCTCCTAGGTCACACTAATCTGGAGAGCACACCAGGACCATATTACCAGGAATAAACCATTCTCTTCCGGCTCTGCCCCGACCCTTGATTACAGGAAGTCTAGTCTGCTGCTGCTGCTGCTGCTAAGTCGCTTCAGTCGTGTCCGACTCTGTGCGACCCCATAGACGGCAGCCCACCAGGCTCCCCCGTCCCTGGGATTCTCCAGGCAAGAACACTGGAGTGGGTTGCCATTTCCTCCTCCAATGCAGGAAAGTGAAAAGTGAAAGTGAAGTCGCTCAGTCGTGTCCTACTCTTAGCGACCCCATGGACTGCAGCCCACCAGGCTCCTCCGTCCACTCAACCCCAATTATGCACAAACAACTCTGGGGGTGCTATTATTTCCTCACTTCTCTGTTTTCTTGGAGAGACTCTAATCCGCATGGGGTTGGAGGTGAGGAGGCAGTAGCCCTGTCTGTCTGGCTTATGGTTATATCCGTAGTAACTAACACTGCACTGCGGTTGTAGTATCTGCTGAATAAGTAAGCACATCGCGCATCACGAGTCCTGAGTAGCTCGACTCCCGTGAGCCGCGCTCTGCACCCTGTGGCACCCCCGCTCCCAGCCTGCGCTCCGGCGGCTGCGGCGAGTCTCCCGGTTCACGGTTGGCGCTCGTGCTCAGAGCAGCCGCCCTGTTCTTGTGGACTCCTTTCAAGACAAGCTGATAGTCTCTCTCTGTTTTCACCCCACGTGAACCGGCTTAAACTAGTAAACCCAAGGCATGCTCAACCGCTAAGTTGTGTCAGACTGTTTGCGACTCCGCGGACTGTAGCCGGCCGGGCTCCTCTGTCCGTGGGATTCTGCAGGCAAGGACACTGGAGTGGGTTGCCATCTCCTTCTCCAGGGCATCTTCCTGACCCAGGGATCTAACCCACATCTCCAACACTGCAGGCGGATTCTCTGCCACGAAGCCACCTGGGAAGCCTGATGGCACCCAATGGGCTCCAGCAATTGCCCCACATCAAGGACAGGGTTACACACTCCTACACAGAACCTATGTATTTCCTATGTCACAGAGAGGAAAGCAAAACTCTCAAGTGACCTTAGCTTTAATGCGCTCATCAATGAAGCTCCTTAGCCCTGGGATTAGGAAAGGGGTTTAAATGGGCTGGAATAAAGGAAGTCTTCAGTGCACACATGGTTATATAATCAGAATCCACACTTCCCTCCAGCATGAACTCATCTTCTTTGGACCAAGTTTGTGTGTCTGTATTTTTCATGTTCTTTAATACATTATTTTTAGGAAATTCTACCAGTCTCATCATAAATAAATCTTATTTCTTCAATCATCTGGCAATCCAGATATATCTAAATATCGGCATGAACTGCTGAGAGACACAATACGAAGGGCTAATATTGAAATGTTTAAATCAAATTAATCATTTTCTGAGTTACAACAGACTTAGAGAAGAGATCATAAAAAAGAATGAATCAGTCCATATGACACTCAATTTAAGATAATAAAGGAAAGAATACATCTCAAATTCTAAAGATAACAGTTATTCATTGAATAGTCACATGACCTTGATTTGAAGTCCAGCAAGCCACTTCTGAGCTCTATATATGTTATACATAAGTTGGGCAAGGTATAACCTCTGAATCCTAGCTTTCTCATAAATATCCAATAACATTACTTATTTACAGGTTTGTTTACAAAATCAAATGATCCAGTGGACCTGAAAGTGGCTTGTAAACTGAATTACACAGTACAAGTATCAGTTGTTGATTTCCTTCTTAATACTCACACATTCTCTTACATTTTCCTCTCTGTCTATTTTCAAAGTTTTTGATGGAGAGAAAATTACCATGCCATGTGAAAGCTTAGGATACAGTTTTTTTAAGCATATAATCTAAGACTTCAGTTTGGTTCACGGTGAACATGATTTTTGTTCTTAACAAAATTTTGTTCATAATAAAAAAACATAATTTTTATTCGTAACATCAAGCTTATGGAACCCATTCAAAAATTACTGATGTTATGTCTTTATTGTTTTAAGTGCATGAATTCCTTAACCTGTCATGTGAATAAAAAGTACAATCAGACTCTTGAAATATACTTCAGAATGTTTTTCAAGCTTCTTTCATCATTTTCCATATTAAAATTTGATTTTACATCTAATCTAGCACATATATATATACAGACAATAACAAGCATACACACACAAACTCCAAAGTTCTCATGAAATAATACTTAAATTTAATAGAAGTGATATTTTTTCTCCTCTGTCACATTCTTTTTTTTAACTGTTGCTGGTTACCTATTATTTCACTACTGGTTGTGACCTGAGGTTTGAAGAATAATGCTTGCATTGAGAAGATACTTTGCCCATCGGCGAAGGAACAGAAATTAAGTCTTCCGGGTAGCAGAGAAGAAAGCCACGGTCATGCCAGGGCCACTGTCTGGATAAGGTACAGCTGCCACGGTGCCCCCCATGGCCATTTGCTAGTGTGAACATCATTGCACAGCCACAGCAACTGCGGCAGGACTGACCCCACTGCTGTGGAGTTTGCTTGTGTGTGTGCGCGCGTGTGTGTATCCTCCTCCTTCAGTTGTAGAGTCTAAATGGAAACATGTATTTGACTTACAATAGACTGTGTGTGTGTGTTGCTCAGTCATGACCGACTATTTGCAATCCCGTGGACTATAGCCCACCAGCTCCTGTGTCCCTGGGATTCTCCAGGCAAGAATACTGCAGTGGGTTGCCATACCCTTCTCCAAGGGATCTTCCCAACCCAGGGATCGAACCAGGGTCTCCCGCACTGCAGGTGGATTCTTTACTGTCTGAGCCACCAGGGAGGCCCTAGACAGAGCTGCCAAATAACAAATATACTGCACAGAGTTCTTTTCAATCTCTACTTACTGAGCTTTATTTATAATCACTGGATTCAGTAGAATCCTCAGAAACTACTAGTTTAGTCTTCATCTCCTCTTTTACCAACGGCTGTGCAGTAACGTGCTGAGGAGAAAGGACAGAAGTAGAGCGTTTCTGAGTCATCAGTTAACCTCTGAGAGTGAACAAAACAGGTCCTCCTTGCTGGGAAGGCAGGAGGAGCAGCTGCGTCAGAAGCAGCCTGAGCTCCAGTCTCGGATGCCCGCCCTGCTTCTTGCACCTCCCTGGTCAGTGGGCGGACTTCCAGGAACCCTGTGAAAGCTCCCCTTGGCTTTGGCTAGGTTTGGTCAAAGACCACCTTGGCAGGAGATCAGACGGAAGAAGGAGATGGGGTTTGCGCACTTATTTCCCACTCCCTTCCCTGTGAGAGTGGACTGGTTCCCTTCTCTGAAGGTCAGTGATTCTCTCAAGGCAGCTAACCCCTTTGGAAGCCTGCCCTCCAGGCTCCGGTAACTCTTCCCTCCTCTTATCCCTGCAGGTCTCCAGGAAGTAACAATGCCAGTTTCTGCATTATCCACACCCAGGTCTTTGTAAAAAGCCTCTTTAACGGTTAACCTCTCTGTGAATTACCCTATTCCAAGTATGCCAGCTGCTTCCTCTTGGGAGCCTGGATAATACGGATCATGTCTTGACTTCACCAAAATTACACGGCCTTGGTTAAGTAAAAAGCTATTTGACTTTGGTTCTCTATGAAATGTGAACAATATGAATAACTGTGCTGCTGAAGAATATAGTTATTCAGGTTATAATAAATATCAAAAATTCTAAATGTAGTATAGAGATTATCATTAGGAATATATAAAATTAATATTGTAAGGTTGCCAAATTTGATTATACAAATCAAATGTGATAAAATGTAATAAAACATAGATATTAATTACTTGAAGAATAAAATGAACACAATAAAATTTTCTCATCCCACTTCATTAAAAGGACTTTTAATACTGATGTTTTTTAATTATCATTTTAATTCCAAGTAGAAATAATGAAATCTTGGATATGTTTCCATGAAATCACCACACTATATTAATTGAGCAGCCTAGTTTGACTAAAATAATTATATGGCAAAATTAATTCCTTAGCAAAGGAACATCTCACTGCACCGAAGAAGATACATCTTCAAAAAAGTAAACATTTTTTTTCATTTGCAGTGCTGACGCTGAAAGAATAAAACAGATTTCACCTGAGCATCGTTTCAGTTTTTCTCAGTCTCTTGGACCTCAGAGATGCGCCAAGAGAGATGAGGGTACCTGGTAGCCATGGCAATGCACACTGGAGGATCCTCAGAGCTCCAGAAAGGGCCTAAATGGAGGATGCTACCAGGTAAGGCAACAGCTTATGCACAAAACACAGTGGAGGACAGCTCCAGGAGACTTAAGACAATGCCTGAGCAGCATCCTGCTTCTCATGTGCAGTTATGGAAAGATCCATGAGAATTATGTTGTATTCTTAATGCTATCTCCCCATGTGTATCCTTGGTAAGTTTTAGAAAAACCAGGGCGATCTAAACAAAAGCAAAACATAAATCTGTAACAAGCACATAAAGTATATTTTTTACTCTGAGTTTTGAGTGACTGCATGTGTGTGTTTTAGGAATGGGGAGAGTGTTCATTCAGGGAGAAGTTTCTGTGTCATTAACCAGTTCGTTCCAATGTCACCATGGTCATACTCAGTGGAAGGGGAACAAGCACAGATCATCTTTCTTGGGATGTCTTTGGGGAAAAGGAAATGTCTACAAATATTCCATTAGAATTTAGTCACCTAACTGTGTGTGTGTATTAGTCGGTCAGTCATATCTGACTCTTTGCAACCCCGTGGACTGCAGCCTGCCAGGCTCCTCTATCCGTGGAATTCTCCAGGCAAGAATACTGGAGTGGGTAGCCTTTCCCTTCTTCAGGGGATCTTCCCGACCCAAGGATTGAACCCAGGTCTCCTGCACTAAAGGCAGATTCTTTACCACCTGAGCCACCAGGGAAGCCTACCACTTGACACTACCCAACTACAAATATAATCTATTTATTACCAGAAAAAAAGGAGGAAGTGGGTTTTGGTCAACACTTAGCAGATGTTATCATAAATTTATACTGTTTTCCCACTTAATTTATCACATTCTTTTGCAAATTTTATTTGCGGCAGATTCAATGGCTTCACAATATCCTATCATATGAACATACAGTAATGTACTGAGCTATTTCCTCAATTAGCAGTTTATCAGGTTTAGGGGTGTTACAAATGACACTGTAATGAACACTTTTATACATAAATTATGATTTCTCATAAACTATTTCCTCAGACAAAATGTACAAAAGAGGAAACCAAAGTCTACAGACACTTTAAAGTGTGTTGATAATCTTGCAAATTGATTTTCAGAAAGATTGGACCAATTTACATTTCCATAGGAAGAACAAGAGGAGGTTGATGGTTTCAATCAATAACCTCGCTGGTATTGATTGAACCCATCTCATTCAAATGTGCCATTTTAATAAACAAAACAGCCATCAAAAAAAACAGTTGAAAATACATTCCATTGATTTTTTAGAGTGGTTAAATATGTTTTCATAGGTTTCTTTGCATTTGTGTTTCCTCTTTTTTGTTTCTTTTCTTATGTCCTAATTATCATCTAGTAATATATTTTGAATAAGAAAATCAATTTTATCTGCATCATTCATATATTAAAGCTGTAAACCTCCTAAATTTTATGCCATGTTTGTATCAAAATTTCAATCAGATATTTTTGATTTTTTAATTTCATGAATTTTCCATTTGGTAAGTGTGATTGTTAATTTTATGAGTGAACTTGACCTGGCACGTGATGCCCTGATTAAGTATTGTTTCTAGGTATCTGTGAGGGTGTTTATAGATGAGATCAGCATTTGAACACTCACCATAGTAGATTTCCCTTCGCTGTGTGGGTGGGTGTCATCTAATCAGTTGAAAGCCTGGAAAAAAGTCAAAGGAAGGAGGAATTCAACCTTTTCTCCTGTCTCACTGCAGGAGCTAGAACATTTCATCTCTTTTCTTGCCCTTGGACTGAGATTTCCCTGGTTCTCAGGACACTGAATTTGAACTGAATAACACCAATGGTTTTTCTGGGTCTTCAGATTACAGACAGCAGATCTTGAGATTTCATAGCCTCTATAATCATTTCTGACTCGTTGGAAAAGACCCTGATGCCGGGAAAGGTTGAAGGCATGAGGAGAAGGGGACAACAGAGGATGAGATGGTTGGATGGCATCACTGACTCGAAGGACATGAGTTTGAGCAAGCTCCAAGAGATGGTGATGGACAGGGAAGCCTGGAGTGATGCAGTCCATTGGGTCGCAAAGAGTTAGAAACGACTGAGCGACTGAACTGACAATCATTTCATGAGTCTACTCATCATTTTATATATTATATTATACGTATGATACATGTATATAAAAATGCACACACGCACACCCTTTTCCTTCTGCTTATCTGAAAATCTCTGACTAATACAATAAACAGTCACGCATATAAATACATAAGCACAGTGGAAGAAACCACAAAGAATATGATCTAGGCAATAGCATCTTATCTCAAGATGAAATTTCATCTTTCACAGAATTTTTGCTTTTTCTCTCTTCTTCTCTTTTTTAAAACATTTGACTACTTAATCCATCTTGAATCGATTTTGAAATAGGGTATGAACAAAAAAAAAGAGAGAGAAATTAAATACTTCCTTCACAGTTCACTTGCCAATTTTTTAACACATTTAATTGAATGATCACTGAATCATCCATGAAGCCACTGAATCATCACTAAATCATCATTTTGTTTATTTCATCATAAATTAGATTAAATTGATGCATTCATGTGATAATAGAGGTTGTGCTTATTACCAACATCATCACTTTATGGTTGGCATTTAATGCTTCGCAAGATGAATAAACAGCCTAATGTAGCAACTGGCATTTAATTTGAAGAGCTGTACATTCTGTCTCAAAACTTTATATATAGGTGATGATCGTAACTAAGAAAGGTCCCAAGTAGGAGGTGAAAATGAAGTGTCTGAACTTCTCATTACAGCAGAATAAAAAGTCCTTGCTTAAAAAAGAAAAAAACAATTTCTAATATAAATGAATTTCAATATATGCAAGCAAAAAAGCCCAGGTAAAGAGCCAACACAACACACAAAATTCATTTTCTGATAGATATGAGGCTTAGTTGAACCATCAATTCCTTCTCAATCTTTCCTGGGAACAACTCCAAATTGTAGCCTAAAGGCAAGATCAAAACTCTTCTATTAAAAACTATGCTCTATATAAATAATTACAAGGATTCTGAGAAACTGTCATAGCACCCTAAAGACTTTCTGTCAGTTAATACCTTTTATGTGTATAACAAAGAAATCTAAATTTTGAATCAACACTAAAACAATTTAAGATACTGGAATTATATAAAATATTCCTTAATGGCCTTAAATGTATGAGAAAGATTGTGGCTGGGAGTATAAGTAATAAATTACAAAGCATCTCACACTAGCTATAAATCGGTGTAACAGTCTTAAAGAACTATTTGAGCCATTTTTGGGTTGGGGGGGTTTGTTCTGTTTTGTTTTTCTTATTGTCTTTTTATCAGAGCATAATTGCTTTACAATGGTGTGTTAGCTTCTGCTGTACAGCCATGTAAATCAGCTGTATGTGTCCATATACTCCCTCCCCCATGAGCCGCCCTTACCCCAACCCCAGCCCTTTAGGTGGTCACAGAGCACCAAGCGGAGCTCCCTATGCTATACAGCAGCTTCCCACTAGCTATTTCTTATACCATATACGTATCCGGGAGTTGGTGATGGACAGGGAGGCCTGGCGAGCTGCGGTCCATGGGGTCGCAAAGAGTCGGACAGGACTGCGCGACCGAGCTGCAGTGATTTGTTATACACGTGGCGGTATATATGTGTCAAGGCTCCTCTCCCAGTTCGTCCCAGCCTCCTCGGCCCGCCTCCCTGAATCCACACGTCTCTTCTGTACGTCTGTGTCTCTACTCTCACCCCGCAAATAGGAGTCTCTACCTATTACAAGTCATGCTGTGCTTAGTCGCTCAGTCGTGTCTGACTCTTTGTGACCACATGGGCTGTAGCCCTCCAGGCTCCTCTGTCCGTGGGATTCTCCAGGCAAGAGTACTGGAGTGGGTTGCCATGCCCTCCTTCAGCGATTACAAGCTGCAGACGTATCTAATGATCCAGTGACCCCACTCCTGGGTAAACATCCTATAGAAATGTGCACCAAAATATGTGGACAATAATGCTGACAGATGCACTGTTCATAACAGACACACTCAATAAAGTGTGCGAGTCACTGGGCCACCACAGGGCAATGAAAGCCAGCTAACTATTCTGAAGACAATAAAGCTCTCGAACAAAATGTTGAGTATCATCAGCAAAATACATACGGTATTATTCTATGTATGTATAATTTTAAATTGCTAAAGCTCATCCATGGTGTTTAATGTCAAAATGGTAAGGACCTCATGTGGGGACTGCTGAGACAAGCAGGAGCAGAGTGGGAGGCAGGTACAAAATAACCGCACTGGGAAAAGAGACGTCTATGATCATGATTTGATTTGGGCACTTAGCTTTCCTTGCTGGGGGCTGAGCAGCCCTTCATCTCCCATCACAACCTCTGCAGAAATTTACAGATGTCTGGACAAGTAACACATGGGCACCCATGCATAATAGTGAAAAAAAGTGAAGTCGCTCAGTCACGTCCAACTCTTTGCGACCCCGTGGCCTGTACCCCACCAGGCTCCTCCATCCGTGGGATTCTTCAGGCAAGAATACTGGAGTGGGTTGCCATTTCCTTCTCCAGGGGAGCTTCCCATATATATGATACAGTTTATCATCCTCATAACAAACAACAGAAGGATTCCCCAGGGAGGGCTCTGGTTCTACTAGAAGGCAAACGAGAGCAAAACACGGTGGTGGTCTGTGTTTTGCGGTGGTTACTGAGTGGAGCCAGGACAAGGCAACCACCAGGAACTAGCCTGGTTTGAAATTTCCACCAGCGCCAAGGGAAGGAAGGCCATGGGCTTTTTTTTTTTTTTTTTTAATCAGACTGCACAGAGTCTGGCAAAGGAAAAAGGGAAGAGGGGATTGAAAGTTGTCAGACATCAAACATCAAAAATACAGTCTATTACAATTACGACTGTGTATTACATAACAGTATGTGTCTGGGTAATTACATAAAACAGTTAAAGTCATTTTAACAGCAATTCAGATAAATGGAGAAAAAAACTAATTAGCAAAAAAGACTCCCCGCTCTACATACAAATTATGACTTGCTCAGCCATAGATAAACCACAAGGAACCCACAAGGTACCCAGTTGTACATTTGTAATGAACAAATCAAATGCTTGTCCCAGGCAAGTGGGAGTTATGTTCACTTTTATGCATGTGTTCGGTCCTCATGGGAGGTCTTGCAGTCATACGGTTACCTTCCTTCTTTCATTAACTATTCAGCAACATAAGTATTTTAGGTAACCCGAAGGCCTTCTATCACTTGTGTTACTTACACATGATATATGATTTATGGTTTGCACACGATAGCAGGGTCTGACCAAGACAAAGGACAAAGGGTTTAGCAAAAGGCAATGCTTCTTAAAATTAAATTATTGACCAGTCTTGGCCCAAATCTTCCCTAGAACAGAATTTCTTCTGCTAAAGTAGCAAAGCTGTGGAGGCATTTTCGTTGTTTCTAAAAACCACGAAAGAAATCCCTTTCCTCTAAACATGGCCAAGACAATTGTACTTCATTCTCCTTTTATTTCAAAATAGCCTTTCAAGAGAATGATTGTCTCAATACTCCGGTCACCTTCATTTTTTTTTTCCTCTGTGTTATGAACTTTCAAGAGTTGATACGGAGTTTCCTCTGAACTCATGATATGTTTATAAAGGTAGATGAGCTGTATTTTCTTCTCTCTTTATATTTCCTCTCCCTGGGCCTGCCAAATATGGTATGGGACATACTTTTGCTGAAAATTGTTTGCTGTTTATCTGAAACTCAAACTCAACAGTGTATCCTATATTTTTATTTGGTAAACCTGGCAACCCAACTTCTATTCCAGGAGGTTTTCTACATATGGATTCATCTCTCTTCTCCATGTAGAATTTCTTACTTAAGATTCAGCCATGGTTTTCCATCAGCTCAGGAGGTGTTTTTCCTGGGATATCAAATAGCGATCTCAGGTTCAGCATTTCCGAAGTTGAAACTTTCATCACCACACTTCTAACAAAAACATGACTGCCCCACTCACTGCACCCAAACACACCGGATCCCACATTTGTTCATTCCACAAGTATTTGTTGAGTGCCTATTGTTAATAAAACAGACAGATATCCTGACCCTCCAGAGTGTTGCCTATTTTTTCAAGAGTCTGTAGTCTAGACCCATCCCAGGTCTCCAAGTAGATTCCACATGGATTGCTGTTATTTCTCTTTCTTGACCCTAAATACGCCATCCTTATTCTTGCCTCTGGCTTCCTTCTCTTTTATCTCTATAAATCTCTCCTCTTCCCAATGAATAACCCCAGTGAATATGCTTGGCTCAGATTAAAATGAAAAGAGGGAATTCATTCATTTCTATTGTTAACTCATCCAGAATTAGGACTCATCTTTCAGAAAGGCTGGATCCAAAGGTTCAGAGATGACCACCAGAGCCCCACCGCTCCTTGTCTTCCAGTCACAGGTGAACGTGTGTGGTGTTTCTGTCTGCATGCCATCTTTCCCAGTCAGGCCGGAGCAGGAAGGCCCTGACCTCACAATGCTCTGCTTGCCACCGAATAGACCTGCAGACCACGTCTCGCTTGATTTCTCCAGCGCCTTTGACCTTCTGTCAGCTCTCGCATCCTGCACCTCACCCTGCCATCTGTTCCTGGTCCCTTCCCTTCCTCCCTAGCCTCTCGATGGGCTCTCCTACTCACTCATTGCATGGAGAACGACTGTTGGTTTTCCACAGGGTTTCATCTTTGCCTCTAAGCCCTTCCCATTTTCCACAGACATTCTTATCTAGACATGTGCCTCCACCAGTGACCTAGATTTTTTGAATATTCAAGCTTTTTCTCCCTTCTGACCTTCAGTCTTATATCCAGAAGTTTCCACCAGTACTTCAACTCGGCAAAACCAACCATGTCAACCAACCGACTTCCACACTAAATTTGCCCTCTTGGACTTAGCTTATATTTGTAGTTGTTGACACCTCCATACACGCCATTGCCTAAATTAGCAATCTCATAAACACTGAACAGTCTTCCTTATGTTTCAGTGGCCTTGTTCAATTCTAGCACCTGAATCCTTCTGCAATAGCAAGACACCCCTCCCTTCCATCCCTCCTTTGACTGCCCTATTTGAAATCTATGCAATTGGAGAATTAGAATATTCCATTACACTTCTGAAGAGTTACACAGTTCTGGAACTCATATATTCCAAGCTGTTGTCTACTCTATGGCTAGAGTGACTTTTCTAAAAACATGCTGTTTAAATCTGTCAGCATCTTACTGGTGAGATAAAGTTCAAGCTCTTCAGTAAATGAAGCTCCTCAGAGCCTACTAGCTTTCCATTTCTAAGGTTTCTTATTTCTTTTTTGTTACATTGAATTATTCTCCATTCATCCCCATATCCTTGAACACTGGTAATATTTCATGTATCTTTCAACGTATTTTCCCAGCTGTACCAGACCATCACCTCTTCTCTGAGCTGCTTCCTGACTTTCTGTATCACGTTTCAGCAGATGCCTTCTGTCGTGATCTTGCTGCCGTGATCTATTTCATCTTCTGTTACGTCACAAGTTAAGTGACAAGAATTAAGTGCCTGTTTCCTTGTCACATTTTTCTTTCCCGCTGAGCTGTGCCCCCAATGGACAGAGGTGATGTATTCTTTATACATCTAGAACATGTCATCGGCTTGGGCACATATACAGTAGTTATTGTGGACTATTGGCCATTCAATTATTCAATAACTATTTATAGATCATAGTATGTTCCAGACTCTGTGACAAGCAGCAAAAATACAGCAGTTGAGAATGCAAATTGCTGTTCTCATGGAGTTTATGTACTAATGAGTCCAAAGGAATAACAGACTTCAACACTCATATTGAATTATCACTATATTCAGACATATACTTACCTAATTTAATGAATATTTTAATCAATTGATTGAATTTTCTTAAAACTTCCACCCATGTGATATCACAGGTCTCTTATTAAAATAAAAATTTAAGTATACAAAATGATAAAATTTGATCTCCAAAGTCAGTAGTTAAAAAACAGTTTCTATTTCATTTCAGTGATGAGAATTTTACAAAAATTAAATAAAATCAGGAAAAATCGCATTAATAACTTTTCCGCCCATGAACGACTGTTGCTTTGTGGTTGAACAATTCTGAATTTTTAGCTGTTTTGTGAAATACACTATTGCCTCTTCAGTTCTGGGACAGCGCATACTGAAAGTGACATGAACGAACTACAAAGCCTCCAAAAGCAAGAGACTAGAACAGCAAAGAGGTTCTTACTCATGTCAGATAAGAAATGACCGTGAAATAGGTTTTGCCTACAGAAGTCGGTGAGTGACAGCAATGATAATCAAAACTCAAACTATACAGTACTTACTATGTCCCAGGTACTGTCTACAGCCCTGAGCTAACATGACCTCATTTATACAGTACTTACTATGTCCCAGGTACTGTCTACAGCCCTGAACTAACATGACCTCATTTATACAGTACTTACTATGCTCCAGGTACTGTCTACAGCCCTGAACTAACATGACCTCACTTAACCTTATCCCTTAGCTGCGGGCACGTGGCTCACAGAGCTATGATTCTGCGTTCCCTTAATCCCACCCTCACCTGTTTCACTATACTGTACTAGGCTCCAGTAAACCAGCAGCAGAAAAGATGACTGCTGTGTACTGCTGCATAGAAAATTATTAGGAGTCCTTTAAAATCCTGACACAGAAGTGTTACGTGTTGAGATAATGAGCTGAGCACGATGTGATCAATATGTGTGCATACTCTCAACCTGTGAGGCCATGAGTGCTGTGGAATGAGAATTCATATTGAAACCCTCACCACCAATGTGACTGTGTTTAGAACCAGGCCTTTCAGGAAGTAATCAAGGTTAGATGAAGTCTCAAGAGTGGAGGTGGTGACTGGAGACCTTAGAAGACCTTATAAGAAGAGGAAAAGCGCTCTCCCTCTCCCTGTGAGGACAGAGCGCGAAGGCAGCCGTCCGCAAGTCCAGAAGGGAGCTCTCAGCAGAACCTGTGTTTAACAGCCTGACACTGAACTGCCAGTCCCAGAACTGTGATGAAATAAGTTTCTATTGTTTAAGCCACCTCGTCTATGGTATTTTGTTATGGCAGCTTGAGCTGACTAAGATTCCATGACTTAAGAAAATATTTAACAATCTCTGAGTGCTTTAACTGGCACTCTAGTCAGGGGAAATGCAAATCTTAGCAAAATCATACAAATGCCAAAATATAAGATAAATAAAAGAATATAAGGGGAAATAACATGCAGTGCCCTTTCTGGTTCAAGAAAATAAATGGAAAATTGGTTAAAAAATAAGTAGAAGTGCTCAAAGCCAAACAGCATGAATAAACTTGGATTACCTTACAGGACGGTAAAGTACCTGTATTTTTTTTTTTCAAATTACCTTTTGTAGGCTAAGAAGAGTGTAGAGAATTGTCTGCATAGTGTTAGCATGAGTCTGTGCTTTTAGCCTGTTAATCCAAATGGGAAAAAATAAATTGGGTTCATTCCAAGTAAGATTTTATTCAAGTAAACCTCTCTGTTTACCTCAAATTGAATTAACGAAGACAAAATGAGGCAAAAGTAGTTAGGACTCCAGCAGTTAAATGACAACTCGTATTAGCATATTCTGACATTGTTGGTTCAAACAGGTAGACAAACAAACAACTAATTAAGCTGCATTTTATTGAAGCAACTTTTTGCCTTGTTCTAGTTAAATAATTCTTTATGTATCAATATTTTCAGAAAATTTTATTCAACTTTCTCAGTTTCATTCAAGTCTAAACTTGAAGAGCCCTAAAACATACAACAGTGGGTCCCTCGAAATATTAATATACTTATTTTTAAACCTGCACACAAAGAATTAGAATCTGCACAAACATAGTGAGAAAACTCAGTGGTCATCTTCGTTCCCCAAAGGGAAGAATAATGCCATTCCTATGCTCATACAGCAACATTGCTCTGTTTGAGTATTGAAGAGTCTGCCTGCCACTGCTGCCAAGTCGCTTCAGTCGTGTCCGACTCTGTGCGACCCCATAGACGGCAGCCCACCAGGCTCCCCCGTCCCTGGGATTCTCCAGGCAAGAACACCGGAGTGGGTTTCCATTTCCTTCTCCAATGCATGAAAGTGGAAAGTGAAAGTGAAGTCGCTCAGTCGTGTCTGACTCTTAGCGACCCCATGGACTGAAGCCCACCAGGCTCCTCCGTCCATGGAATTTTCCAGGCAACAGTACTGGAGTGGGGTGCCATTGCCTTCTCCCATTAAAGAGTCTAGTTTCTAATAATTCACTTTGAAATGTCTGCTTCCCTCAAACTTCAAAAAAAGAGATCAGTTATGTTCTTATCTTTTTGTCCCTCAGGACAGTACAAGACATCAAATAGACATAAAAAATGTTGGAAGAATGACTAAATAAAAAAAAAAAGAAGGAAGAAGAATGGTCTAAAATGTTCTTAAGAGGTTTAAACAATGGGCTGTTTAATGTGGTCATCTTGAATAGTAGTAAATATAAGACCTTGAAACAAAATTTTTAAAGCTTGTGTACAGAAAATACAGATGGGCAGAAGCACATATTATGATTTTATCTCTATATGAAAAAACAGAGCAATGTTATTGCCAAAATTGCTAATGAAACTTTAATGTGCATTCATAGAATGATAGGGTCTATTGCGAAGTAGTATCATATCAGAGTGTCTAAGATAATTAAGGGATTTTACCCATCTCAGAATATATCTCAGGAAGGCTAAAGACCTCAGGAAATTCTTCCTGGGAAGGGAAAAAAAGGCTAACAGTGAATATAACTGTTATCTATATTTGAAGGACAATTTTAGGGCAGTGGGATTATATTCATTCTGTATGATAAAGATATATAACTTGAACCAATAGTTAGAAGTTGTATGAAGATTTTGACTTGATATAAGAAAGTACTTTCCAACAGCCAAAGCTGTCATTAAAAAATATTTTGTAACTGGGAGCTCACTATTCACTAGCCACTAAAGTGATCATGAAAGAACATAAAATCACCAAGGACATTGAATAAGAGTTTAATTTAGCCACCAAAGTGACCATGAAAGAACATAAAATCACCAAGGACATTGAATAAGAGTTTAATTCAATTTTTAAAAAATCTGCTACAAAATATGTTCCCAAGAGGAACATGAGGCCATGAATTACTATGTGTTTGTTAAATAACATGAATTGCACAGATTACTTTTGTATTCTGGGTCAAGGGGAAATCTTTCAGATGAAGGTAACATCATGACTTTCACACAAATATAAAACATTTATTAAAGACTTTGCTAACTCATTATTAATGAGGGATTCAGGCAGATGTTAACACCAGTTCAAAGGGAGATCCAAAGAACAGACACATGTATAGATCAGGAGTAACTTAAGTGAATTTATAAAAGGACTCAAAACCATCTCCCTCTAGGAGGGGAAGAAAATACATTAAAACTCCATCTGACAGAATTTATTTGCATGTTTATAAGTGAGAAGTATTTGTATTGCTATCATTTATCTGCAACTTACAGAGTTCTAAAATAGCATAAAGTCGACAAAAGGTTCAGATCCCCCCATAGAATCAGATTCAGATAACACAGAGCTATGTTCTAAAGCATGCAGTTTTCTACTGGAGACACCAAATAATATTTTTGCTTGTTCAAAATTTCCTCGATTGTAAGTTCTAAAACTTATGTCACACAAAAGTAAGGAAATATTCAGATAATTTATTTCTTTATATACCTGTTGCATCACTGCCACATGAAGCAATTTCTTGGCTACACCACACAGCATGTGAAATCTTAGTTCCCTGATCAGGAATCTAACCCAGGTTGCCTGCATTGTAAGGTGGATTCTTAACCACTAGACCACCAGGGTAATCCCCTGAGACAACATCTTAATTAATACCCTTTGTTGGTATTTGATGATTGCAAACTTTTAAGGATGCGGTACTTTTGTAAAAAAGAAATTTATGCTCTAAAAAAATAGTCTATTTAAAAAAGAAATTTGTGAACTGAACTTGAACATCTGAATTCTATTTCCTTACAATTCCAAATATTTTCATAAAATTAATAATTAAAAGCTTAATGTATATTGGGAAACTTTCTTCTAACTTCTTGTCTTAACGATTATTCTCTTACTATTTTTATTTTTTCCAAATTAAATATTTCATTTCATAGTTGTAAATGAATATAGCAATTTACCATTTCTAAAAATCAATTTTCCAGGCAAAAGATAAAATAGCATATACTCAATTTATTTAAAATGTGACTATAAATAAAAAGACTGATTTTTATAGAGCAGAAATGCGGTTTATCTTCTTTTATTAACTCATCACTTAATAAGTATAATGATGCATAAGTAGTTACTAACGACATGGAACAACAGACTGGTTCCAAATAGGAAAAGGAGTACGTCAAGGCTGTATATTGTCACCCTGCTTATTTAACTTATATGCAGAGTACATCATGAGAAACCTTGGGCTGGAGGAAGCACAAGCTGGAATCAAGATTGCCGGGAGAAATATCAATAACCTCAGATATGCAGATGACACCACACTTATGGTCCAAAGTGAAGAAATAAAGAGCCTCTTGATGAAAGTGAAAGAGGACAGTGAAAAAGTTGGCTTACAGCTCAATATTCAGAAAACTAAGATCATGGCATCCGGTCCCACCATTTCATGGGAAATAGATGGGGAAACAGTGGAAACAGTGGCTGACTTTATTTTGGGGGCTCCAAAATCACTGCAGATGGTGATTGCAGCTGTGAAATTAAAAGACGCTTACTCCTTGGAAGGAAAGTTATGACCAACCTAGATAGCATATTAAAAGGCAGAGACATTAGTTTGTCAACAAAGGTCTGTCTAGTCAAGGCTATGGTTTTTCCAGTGGTCATGTATGGATGTGAGAGTTGGACTATAAAGAAAGCTAAGCACTGAAGAATTTATGGTTTTGAAATGTGGTGTTGGAGAAGACTCTTGGGAGTCCCTTGGACTGCAAGGAGATTCAACCAGTCCATCCTAAAGGAAATCAGTCCTGAGTGTTCACTGGAAGGACTGATGCTGAAGCTGAAGCTCCAATACTTTAGCCACCTGATGCGAAGAGCTGACTCATTTGAAAAGACCCTGATGCTGGGAAAGATTGAGGGCAGGAGGAGAAGGGGACGATGGAGGATGAGATGGTTGGATGGCATCACCAACTCAATGGACTTGGGTTTGGGTAAACTCCGGGAGTTGATGATGGACAGGGAAGCCTGGGGTGCTGCAGTTCATGGGGTTGCAAAGAGTCTGACACTTCTGAGTGACTGAACTGAACTGAAGATTGAAAAGATTTGAAACTGAATGTTTTGAGTCACAAGTATTCAAGTTAACTACCTACATTAATGAGATTCACTATATAATTGAGAAACTACCCTAACCCTAACCCTAACCCTCATTTGTAGACAAATGGAAAAGTATGTTGGCTTAAGTGTGGAACCAGTGTAAAGACCAAATACCACACAAAAAAAGAAAAGGTCTAGTAAGTGGCAGGGAAGGTCTGGTTCAGAAATGCCTTCTGATGTGTCATAGTTATAATACAGATGTTCTGAGGATATGTGAGAGGAAACTCCACATTCCTTAAAGGTACTGAACTTACCTTAAGAAAATCAACCTCTATTTATAGAGTGCTTTGTGATTAAAAATGGGCTGTCACGTTGTATAGTCAGGACATTCAAGATAGCTGTTTGCTTGCTCTCTCTACATCCCCTGCTCTACCAGTCCCTACTTCACCTGGGTGCTACCCACAAGACTGGCCTTTGTTCCTAATGTAGAGCCTAATCAGTATATTGGAGAAGGAAATGGCAACCCACTCCAGTATTCTTGCTGAGAAATCCACGGACAGAGGAGCCTGGTGGGCTGCAGTCCATGGGGTTGCAAAGAGTCAGACACAACTTAGCTACTAAACAACAGCAATGACCAGCAGTAAATACCTACATTCTTGCCCCTGGTCCAGCTAGTGATTGCTCTAATCTTGAGATCAGAATGGCTCCTCTTATACAGTTATTCAGACCTCTGCCTCTCTCGCTAAGGTATGTAGTAGCCCAAGGGCTGAAGAGGGACTACTCCCTCGCTGGTTTCCCTGACAACTGAAGATCCAGTCTGAGTTCAAGGCACCATAGGAATGAGCGTCTCCTTATTCCCCGGGGACCAAAGACTGCTGCTGCCTTTCTCTGCCTGCCTTCTGCATCTGCAGTGCGGTGTCCCTCCAGAGTGTCACTGACTCCAGGCTCTTTCTTCAGTACTGAGGTGGGGCAAGTACCGGGGCTTGCAGACCTGCAGGGCACATCTCAACACACATACATTATGTTTGAGCCTCACAAAAACTTTCTACGTAGCTTTTTGTTGTTGTTGAATCACTCAGTCCTGTCTGACTCTTGAGACCCCATGGACTATAGCCCACCAGGATCCTCTGTCCATGGGATTTCCCAGGCAAGAATATTGCAGTGAGTTGCCATTTCCTTCTCCAGGGGATCTTCCTGACCCAGGGACTAGCCTTCTCCTTTGGAAATGAAGAAACTAAGGCTCTGATAAACTGCCTTCTCCAAAGTTAAAGAATTTCCAATGATGAAGCCAAGAATAATAAAATTCCCAAAGTCATTTTTGTCAAGGTTCTTCAAGAGATGGGAATACCAGACCACCTGATCTGCCTCTTGAGAAATTTGTATGCAGGTCAGGAAGCAACAGTTAGAACTGGACATGGAACAACAGACTGGTTCCAAATAGGAAAAGGAGTTCGTCAAGGCTGTATATTGTCACCCTGTTTATTTAACTTATATGTAGAGAACATCATGAGAAACGCTGGACTGGAAGAAACACAAGCTGGAATCAAGATTGCCGGGAGAAATATCAATAACCTCAGATATGCAGATGACACCACCCTTATGGCAGAAAGTGAAGAGGAACTAAAAAGCCTCTTGATGAAAGTGAAAGTGGAGAGTGAAAAAGTTGGCTTAAAGCTCAACATTCAGAAAACGAAGATCATGGCATCCGGTCCCACCATTTCCTGGGAAATAGATGGGGAAACAGTGGAAACAGTGGCTGACTTTATTTTTCTGGGCTCCAAAATCACTGCAGATGGTGACTGCAGCCATGAAATTAAAAGATGCTTACTCCTTGGAAGGAAAGTTATGACCAACCTAGATAGCATATTCAAAAGCAGAGACATTACTTGGCCAACAAAGGTTCGTCTAGTCAAGGCTATGGTTTTTCCTGTGGTCATGTATGGATGCAAGAGTTGGACTGTAAAGAAGGCTGAGCGCCGAAGAATTGATGCTTTTGAATTGTGGTGTTGGAGAAGACTCTTGAGAGTCCCTTGGACTGCAAGGAGATCCAACCAGTCCATTCTGAAGGAGATCAGCCCTGGGATTTCTTTGGAAGGAATGATGCTAAAGCTGAAACTCCAGTACTTTGGCCACCTCATGCGAAGAGTTGACTCATTGGAAAAGACCTTGATGCTGGGAGGGATTGGGGGCAGGAGGAGAAGGGGATGACAGAGGATGAGATGGCTGGATGGCATCACTGACTCGATGGACGTGAGTCTCAGTGAACTCTGGGAGTTGGTGATGGATAGGGAGGCCTGGCGTGCTGCGATTCATGGGGTCGCAAAGTGTCGGACATGACTGAGCGACTGATCTGATCTGATCTGAGTTAGGATGCACTGCTCAAAACAAGCTTATTAACAACAACAAAAAGAGAATTATTAAGGGAGACCCTTAAAAGGATCTCAACTAGTGAAATCCAAAGAGATACATGAGTTGGCCAGGTAATTTATTAGGGAACAAATAATACTGGGGATTTAAGCCCTAATGCTATAACCAGATGCTTTCTAAAAAATGATGATAAAAATAAGGTATGTGTTTTTAACTATGGCATAATATTAAGTAATAATTCCAGCACATTTTATGAACATTTTAATTGGCTAATGCATTTATATTTATAGTGCATTTTGAGGGTAGGGTCATTTATATTTTAATCTCCACAGCATAAGATCAAAAGGCAGAAAAAGAATGGTTGAGTTTTTTCAGCTACGTATTTTCATTTCTCTTGTAAACCAGTGCTTTCATCAGATAGTTAAGCAAGCAACATTCTTAACTACCTCTGTGGTGGTTATAAAGTAGATTTATTTTTAATTAGACTGTGCTTTTTCAGTTTAATTACTTTTGCCCTCCTCATAATACCATGGGACTATGAATTCCTTTGTACAATGAAGATCTATGAGATTCCTAGGATAAATGTCATTAGGCTTATAATTTTATTAACTTAAGACTAGTATCTGGAGAATAAATCGTGTCATTTTCCCCACAACAGAAAGGCTTGGTACGTTGTCCAAAATAAGATAAAAGCACACTCTGACCAGTTAAACTTGTCCTCAGAAGCTATTTGGTAATAAATGCATCTTGCAAATCTAACAGAAATGCTGCTTTTTCAGTGATTTCACAATCCATCATTTCTAATCTTCATTCCAATCATCTTCTGTCAATAAATACCTGAAGAATTACAAGTTCATGGATCAGTAGATTGACTTACTCATTTAAATCATACTGTATATCCATAACCTCAAACTTCTGAAACCTCTTGCTCTGATCAACAGCACATCATGCTTCTACTAATAGGGTGTTCCAGATTTGACACAAATCCACAAACTCTGACACATTTTAAGATGTCAAATGATGCCTTTGTAAAGCAAATTCAGTAACAAAAGAAAGGCTCAAAAACATAAAACTGCATGGAATATTTCCTGTGTTTCTGGAACTTGAACAAAATGCTGGGGACAGAAAGGGTCAATATTCCATTTTCTAAAGAACACTTCAAACAAGTAGGAGCCATACAGTCTTTCCGGATCTTACCAAAAGGCCAAAGGCTTCCCTTCACCCAAACCTCATCTGCCACTCCCAAGCTCTATGAACAGAAGACCAGTGACGAAGGAGAGAAATGCAATTCCTAGAACGAGAAAGAATCCAAAAATTGGGGGAGTCCCAGTGAGGTTAAGCGATGAGCTGCACACAACTCTCAGAAGGTTACCCAACATCAAGATGTTGGCCTGATCTGCCCACCAAGTACGCAGGGTCGGAGGGCTGCCCGGGAGGGCTGATGGATGCGTGTAGCCTGTTGAGTCACCACTGGCCTGAGCTTCAAACATCCTTCCTGCTCAGAAGCACATAGAACCAGGATACCAGCAGCCAGTGTCAGGATAGGTTTTGGCCAAATGAGCTTAAAAGAGGGCTGTTTCTTCCCTCATAACAGAGTGGGACAACTGAACAGGTACATAAGGGAATTTAGGGCCAAGACTAGACAGATGAGAAAGTAGAGAACCCTGAGAAGGAAAGGTAATCATTAAATAGGAGTCAAGTCTTCAATGACAGTAACTGGCAAATCTCTGGTTTGTTTTCATTTATGCACAACTTCTCAATTTTATCAACAATGACAAGAGATGAGAGCTCATGATAAAAAACTGAAATGGAGTAATACAAATATAGACACATGCACAAATATCTGAGTTTCTGCTTGAAATTCACATATTTCATTAGTACTTTATATTAAATATATAGAGGGTTTATACACATAACAAAGCAAAACCCAACAAGCCAGAAATGTTTGTTCTGTGATAATAGCAATAGATTTGCAGTAGATATTTCAAATCTGTCACCAGTAACAAAATACTTATTTAGGGAAATGTAATTTTAACAAAACTGCACTTTAGATTCTTAAGTTCTGCCAAATGCCTCAGGCTTTACAGTTATATAATAGTCAAATCAAGGTAATACCTCTCAATCTTCAAAGTTATCTTACATTGACTTAAACCTAACTTCACTGTAGTTTGTACTCCTAAGAAACAAAAAGAAATTTAGAAAGTTCCAGCAGACCCAAGAATGGCTATTCCTTTTGGAACCAAGACTGATCTGCTTACAAATTTTCATAAAATCTTCCCATACTGATCCACATGTCTTTGGAATTTCATGTAAAAAAAAAGTGAATTCTGAGTATCATCAGTTCAGTTAGCCTCCATATACTGCTCACTAGAGTATTATTTCTGTTTTGATCTGTACTGTATCCCCAGCACCCGGAATAGCCCCTGGCTTACTAAACATACCTTGAATTAAAAAGTAAATATTTGACTAGTAATAGTCCAGTGCCAGGAACAGAGAAGGTACTTTAATAAACTGATTTGTACCCCATCCCCAAGGTGAAGTCCTAACCCCACGTCCTCTGAATGTCACTACTTGAAAATAAGGCCTTTAAAGAGGTAATTAAATTAAAAAGAGGTCATCAGAGTGGGCCCTAATCCAACATGGTTAGTATCCTGCCAAGAGGAGGAAATTTGGATACAGGCATGTACAGAGGGGAAAACATGGGACGACTCAGGGAGATGATAAATATCTACAAGTCAAGGAGACAGGCCTCAGGAACAAAAAGCAATCCTGCTACACCTTAAGTGGGACTTCTAGCCTCCAAAACTGTGAGAAAATGTCTTCTGTTCCACTTTCTGTCCTTCACTGTCTCCCAGAGTTTGCTCAAACTCATGTCCACTGGGTCAATACAAGGTACTTAATTAAATTTCTGACTGATAGAAAAAAAAAAATATATATATATATATATATATAATAAATGCATAGAATTTTACCAAAAACTGCAATTTTCATGTTAAAATTCATCATGCAGCTTTAATCAGGAAAGCCGATGTGGCCCCCAGAGGCTGATTAAGACAGTTTCACGTCTTAGTTTTGTTGTTGCTCACTCCTGCCTGACTCTGCAACCACATGGATTCTAGCAGGCCAAGCTCCTCTGTCCTCTACCATCTCTCGGAGTTTGCTCAAATCCACGTCCATCGAATCAGCAATGCAATCTGACCATCTCATCCTCTGTCACCCCTTCTCCTTTTGCCTTCAATCTTCCCCGGCATCAGTCTTTTCCAATGAGTCAGCTCTTCATATTAGGTGGCCAAGGTATTGGACCGTCAGCTTCCGCCTTCCACGATACTAAATTAACATCTGTGAAACTGTGCCAAACCCTATAGTCCTGATGGCACTACCAATGATAATTTAAATAAAGTGTTACCTTGTTCGTTTTAGTTGCCTGATTCAGTACCAGTGATTATTAGATCCCAAACACAGGCAAAGGTTATCACATGGATGATAGTTCATCAAACCAGGACTCCAAGGGTACCAGACTACCTAGACTCCTGAGAAGCACTCAGATGTACTGTGACCAAGTTTATTTTTCATAGGAAATGCCGTTTTTCCATTTATATATAAATAAAAATTTCTATGGCTGATGAAGGAATGAAAGACTTAGGATATCCACGCATGATTTTTGTTGCTGTTGTTAAAAAATCCTCAGTGATTTTATATCCAGTGAGTGTACAGTGGTTAAAATATTAAAGACTATATAAATGTTCAATATACCCTTTATTTTGAAAGACACAAAGCTGTTTAATATTATAATATTATGTACGAAGACTTCCCTGTCTCCCAAAAGCCATGAATAACCACAAAATCCAGCAACAGAGTAATGTGTTTTTAAAGTTCTAAACTTTAAAGGTAAATGAGAGTCATATGTCCTAGAGCAACAAAATTCACATTGAATGGCACTGTTTCCTGGAAAAGTGTGGGAAGTAATTGAAGCCAAAGGATATTATTTAATTGCCAGAAATCTAAAATCTATTATTAATCTTGTTTGAGAGTCTTGAGTTAGAATCATCTTATTGAGACTAGATCCCAATGATAGAACTAAACAGAAAATCTATAAATAGAGTGGTGCGCTTGCTTCAGAAGATTGTGGGTTTGCCACATTTGAAAAGAACGATTAAATTTGAGGCGCTAATCTAAAAAAAAAAAAAAGTTAAGATGTCTTTTGTTCGCGACCAGAGGGGCTGTTAGGAGACCAAAGGAGAATAAAGGAAGTAGTGAAAGAAAAAAAAAAAAAAAAACAACAGTGTATTTTCCCCTCATCTAACAGTAAAACAAAAGTTTCCTACTGATTAAAGTCCAAATGCCCACATTTATTACACTTATATAATGTTAAAAATTAAAAAAAATCTCATTGAAATTCTGTATAAGAACTCCATGCATAGTTGACTATATCTGACTTGTTCAGAAATAACTGCTTACTTTTTTCTCAGTTCATTAGCTGATAATCATATCAAGATACAAATGATGTATATAATGACAAAAAAGTAAAGACATGAAGGTGGGAAATGCAATACATATATAAGATTTAAATAGAGATATTGGACTTAGGCATATAGTAATGAAAATGTTTATTTAATTTATGCAAAGTACATCATGGGAAATGCCAGGCTGGATGAAGCACATGCTGGAATAAAGTTTGCTACATAACCTCAGATATGCAGATGAGACCACCCTTATGGCAGAAAGCAAAGAAGAACTAAGAGCCTCTTGGTGAAAGTGAAATAGGAGAGTGAAAAAGTTGGCTTAAAGCTCAACATTCAGAAAATGAAGATCATGGCATCCGGTCCCATCACTTCATGGGAAATAGATGGGGAAACAGTGGAAACAGTGTCAGACTTTATTTTGGGGAGCTCCAAAATCACTGCAGATGGTGACTGCAGCCATGAAATTAAACGACACTTGCTCCTTGGAAGAAAAGCTCTGACCAACTTAGACAGCATATTGAAAAGTAGAGACATTACCTTGCCGATAAAGGTCCATCTAATCAAAGCTATGGTATTTCCAGTAGTCATGTATGGATGTGAGAGTTGGACTATAAGAAAGCTGAGCGCCGAAGAATTGATGCCTTTGAACTGTGGTGTTGGAGAAGACTCCTGAGAGTCCCTTGGGCTGCAAGGAGATCCAACCAGTCCATCCTAAAGGAAATCAGTCCTGAAAATACACTGGAAGGACCGATGCTGAAGCTGAAATTCCAATACTTTGGCCACCTGATGTGAAGAACTGACTCACTGGAAAAGACCCTGATGCTGGGAAAGATTGAAGGCAGGAGAAGGGGATGACAGAGGATGAGATGGTTGGATGGCATCACTGACTCAATGGACATGAGTCTGAGCAAGCTCTGGGAGTTGGTGATGGACAGGGAAGCCTGGTGTGCTGCAGTCCATGGGATCGCAAAGGGTTGGACACGACTGAGCAACTGAACTGAACTAAACGAAAACATTGGTTTAAAAAAAAAGCCATTTACAGTCATTCTTGAGTTTTCAAGTTAAGGTGGAAATTTAAAGTCTAATTCAAATAATGTGGATAATATGAAACATAATCTAGGCATATTGTTGTGTTTTGCATCTCAGGAAATTAGAGCATAAATCACCATGATATTGGCCTGCTGTACACTGACCTGGGAACCTTCTTCATTGTCCTAATGTCCGCAAAATAAGTTGCAACAATTTGTTTACATATCAGCATATCCTTGACCCAGTCAACATTTTGGCAGCCAAACGAATATGTGATCACCTGCTTTTATTATGTGCATACTAGTTCTCTCAATTTATATAATCCAGAGAGTTAAATCACCATTCCATCAACTCTCAACTCTGTTCCAGACTTCACCTCCATGTGGATACGTAATTACTAGCTTATGGACTTCTCCACCTCTTGACCGTGACCCATAGCCGCATCAAACTTCTCATGTCCAAACCTGAAATGTTCCTCTTTTCTCAAATTGGCTCTTACTCCTGTAAAATGATAACACATTCAATCATTCATTAGACAAAATAGAAACGTGGATGCATCCCTGCCTCCTTTCTCCCCACACTCTTCATATCTAAGAAATCACCATATTGCAAATTTAATTATATTAATATGCTTACAGTTATAATCCTTTTTAATTTATTTTTAATTGAAGGATAATCGCTTTGCAATACTGTGTTGGCTTCTGCCATGCAACAGCATGAATCAGCCGTAAGTACACATGTGTTCCCTCCCTGTTGAACCTCCTTCCCACTTCCCACCCCATCCCACCCCTCTAGGTTGTCACAGAGCACGGTGGCGGGGTGGGGTGGGGGGGGGCCTCCCTGTGTTATACAGCAACTTCCTATTACCCGTCTGTTTCACACATGGTAATGTATTCTCTCCATTTCTCCCACGCTCTTATTACCGTGCTGTGTCCAAAGTCGTGGTACACATATACAATGGAATAATTCTCCGCCATAAAATGGAACACATTTGAGTCAATTCTAGTGAGGTGGATAAACCTAGATCCTGTTATAAAGAGTGAAGTGAGTCAGAAAGAGAAAAACAAATATCGTATATTAACACATATATATGGAATCTAGGAAAAGAGGTACTGAGGAACCTATTTGCAGAGCAGGAATAGAGACGCACATGTAATTATGTTAATATTTATGCAAAGTCTCCTCTTATCTCCAATCCTACTGCCTAGCTCTATTAACCTACCTAGCATCCAACAACTTCACCTGAAATTATATCTTTACAGAATAATGCTAAACATCCTCAGCCAGCTGTTCTTCATTCATATAAGAACAGCTTAAAAGAAGGGACCATAAGTTATTTACTTAAGCTTCTCCTGAAGCTATTAACACGATGCCTAGCCTATCAGAAAGAGTAGACGGTGAATGAATGAATGGTTTAAGAAAAGAGACACAGTTGTTATGGATGAGATCATATTCACTTTCCTTGATTTCCAACAAGAAACTTATTTTTTTTCTCTAAGTGTTATGGATCTTTGCCTAAACTCACACATTTGGGCCTACCTACATCTAAGTGAAAAACCAGGACACACTGTGTTATGTATTAACTTTCAACCAATGAAGATTATTAAAATAATCGGTAACCTGAAAAACTTTTAGTAAATTGGGCTAAATGTTCATTCTAGGTTGTCTTTGGTGGCTCGGATGGTAAAGAATCTGCCTGTAATGCAGGAGACCTGGGTTCAGTCCCTGGGTCGGGAAGCTGCCCTGGAGGAGGGCATGGCAACCCACTTCAGTATCCCTGCCTGGAGGATCCCTTGGACAGAGGAGCCTGGTGGGCTACAGTCCATGGGGCTGCAAAGAGGGACACGACTGAGGGACTAACACTCTCACATTTTTTCCCATTAATTCTAATTGAGTCTCATTCGTTTTCTAAAAGCAAAAAGCAGACATGCTCATTAGTAAACAAAGATAAGACTGACCAATTAATCTTTAGAGGAAACAAATACTTTTTAACTATGTTTCTTTTTTCATTTTATTTTTTATTTTAGTCCTTCTCTTTAAAGATAGAATTCACTGAAAAACATTAAATGTTGTCATTCAAAATTCACCAAAATAAATAAAGACAATAAATAATCTTTCAAATGATTTTTTTGTATGTTTGTTGCATTTCTGTTTCCAGTGTTATAGTTTAAAACCATACTAAAATTTTGGGACATTATGTCTTTGGAAGTTATCTTCAACTGTACAAAATTTTTTTTTTTCCAGTAATCAAGTCAGTTTCACAGCTATACATATATTAAACAGAAAGATGTCTGTTAAAAATCTTACAAATGTTTGGGGGTAGTTAGCTTAGTTAGGGGTTAAGGGAAAATTTACTCCATATCTGAAATATTTCCAGTAGATTTGCAGCCTGTTCCCTCAGAATCCTACGCCACCCACAGGTCTTGGGCCCTAGTTCATCCTTCCAGATAGTAATTAGCCATATTTTCTATCTTTCCAAACAAATACCATACCAACAAAAGATAATCTAATTGAGTCTACAGAGAAAACACTCCTTCTATAAAACTTGCTATGCACATTTTAAGCCAAAAACATAGCCCCCTAAAACTTTGACAGATATTTGGAAAGAGTTTCAGAAGACACTAACCTAGAATAGCTGTTCAAAAGTATATGGCTTTCTGAGGTTAAAGAGGACAGTGAATATTACATTACCATAACATCACATCATTTTTTTAAATTCTTTTTGATTAAGTTTTCTATGATACAACAGCTATTTTAAGACAGACTGCTATTCAAAATCTTATTTTATCTCTTAATAAGTTGGCGCTTAAAAAGTTCACATTATCTGTTGCCACACTTGGGCTCAAGCTTCTAAATACCTACAGAGTAGATTACTACTAAGAGTGTAAAAGGTGACAGGTACATTAGTAGTAATCTACTCTGCTGAGGTCCAGATCATACATTAGTAGTAATCTACTCTGCCGAGGTCCAGCCCCGGCTGATCCAGGGTATTCGAAGGGGAGACGGAGTCGGCGACTATTTACATATTTATCAAAGATATAAAGAGTGATAGAATGAGGATAGCTCAGTAGGAAAATTCAGTGGAGAAAAGAAGCTGAGTAGCTTGGTTTACGCGGGAGACCAATAAAACTTCAAGACAAGAAGTTTGCACCACTTACGTAGGCTGCAGGCGTCCTTCCGTTCTCCCGAAGGAGAGGAGACACTGAGGCCTCCCTGGTCGGATCTTAGCAGCCCAGGCATAATTAGTAAGCATGGTGGGTTCCGCGATCCAGATGGAGACTCAGCTGGAAGTTAAAGGGAAGAATGACATGGGGAGACCAAGCTCTGGTGAGCAAGGCCCGTAGCTTTATTTTTAACAGGGGTTTTTATACCCTAAGTTACATATAGAGGATAATAGGGGATGCAAAGTCAGCAGTTTTTGATCCTTATCAAAAACCAGGGTTTCTTTCCTGCAAATTTATCGTATACAAATGGTTTAGGTGATTTACATCATCTTCTGGCCAGAAGGCCTATTAACATTTTATGACTCTTGACAAAGACTTATCAACAAAGACTTATTTTCTCTAAGAGTAATTATTTTAAGGTTTGGCGCCATCTTCCAAAGATAAAATTGCATTCCTATAGGGCGGATATGTAATGGGTTTACAACAAAGGGAAGAATTTTTTACCTTAAGGGTCTAAAGTTACTAACACCAAGGCCACTACTTATTTTTTCTACATACCAACTATATTAATTAATACACATTCAAGGATACAATTCAGGGGATGTGAAGACTTGGCAACAAGCATTGGCTCATCAATGAAATCTTTTACTAGTTTTTTCTGACAGTTTCTAACTCTCTGAGAGGTTCTAAGCTATTTGAATATCTTAAGCTTCCCATGCCTCTCGAGGCTGGGAGACTGTAAACAATCATATGCATAGCTGTAGGAGTCCGGGTAAACTTGTCAGGCGAGTTAGAGAGTCATCTGAGGGGTTTGGATTTAAACACTCCTAATTGCCCAGGAACTTTATTAATTGGAGCTGTAAGTTAACTCTTTGACAGAGAGAGCGAGATGGTGGTGGGGGACAGCCCCCAGTAAAGTCAGAGGTGAGAGCACAAAGCAATAAAGTAGGCAGACTCTGGTTTTTGGGAGAAGATGCTCGAGAATATCCAGGGGGATTCCTGAGGCTCGATCCCGCCTTTGCGTATGCTGAGCCTCCTTCCTCATGACCTTTGTCACGAGTGGAATGCCTCACCGGCTCCCGGCACTACTCTATAGGTATAGACTTTTTTTTTTACTTTTTTTTTTTTTTTGCAGATGTTGCAGATACTCTTTTATTGGAATATAATTGGATTGCAGTGTTGTGTTAGTCTCTGCTGTACAACAACGTGAAGCAGTTATAAATACACACAGATCCCCGGCGTCCTGTGTCTTCCCCCTGCCCCACCCCGCCCCCGGGTCATCACAGAGCCGGGAGCTGAGCTCCTTTTGCCACACTGCAGCTTCCCGCAGCTGTCTGTCTTTTCACATGGCGGTGTGTATATGTCCATCGAAGAGTTGACTCATTGGAAAGGACTCTGATGCTGGGAGGGATTGGGGGCAGGAGGAGAAGGGGACGACAGAGGATGAGATGGCTGGATGGCATCACTGACTGGATGAACGTGAGTCTCAGTGAACTCCGGGAGTTGGTGATGGACAGGGAGGCCTGGCGTGCTGCGATTCACGGGGTCGCAAACAGTCGGACACGACTGAGTGACTGAACTGAACTGAACTGAAATTGACTTATGGACAATAATTTGCTGAGATTCGACTCACCTTGTGTTTCTTGCACTCAGGTTACCATTGTTACTGCAAAGAGAACTCCCAGAATTAGGCTATTTATCATTTGAAATTGTAGCCCCGAAAGATCAAAACTCCGTCTCCTTGGCTCTTTGACAACCTGTGCAGAACTGAGGCTGTAACCAGGACATCTGTACCAGGCCCCAGCCATTTGGTACATCACCCACAACCATCCCTTTAAGTGAGGTTGCCCAGGCCACCACCCTTACGTGAATGGAAGCCCACCTTGTATCACTCGGGCCCCGTGTTCATCACAGCTAAATGGACCTGGAGACAGCACCTGACATCAGATGAACACCTCCGTGTGCTGGCCTGTGGCCTGTGACATGCTGTGACACTCGATAGCTTCTCAGGGAGCTGAACTGAGGCATGGAAAGGCCTTGACAGTTACCAGTGGGCACTGACCACGCCAAGTTTCCATCAGGTAGTGCTGGATTCCAATAGAGTCCAAGGCAGGCTGACATTAGGTCATATAGAAGACAGAGGTGCAGGATTAGAAATGCAGAGAGAAAAGAAAATAGGAAAATATAAATAGAAAAGAAAAAGGAGGACAGAAAGGAAGAAGCTATGAAGGGTTTGGAACAAACCGAAGGGGTAACAGCTGGTCTCTAAACAGGTGTTTCAATTAAAGATAGAGCCTCACAGTCAAAGCCCCTGACTTGAGGTCATTTGGCTAGTATTTTCCTCCTGGCTACCCAACACCCGCTTGAAAAGAAGGAGAGTGGCAGTAACCAGCTTAGCCTGGCCTCCCGTTACCTCACACACAGGAGCATGGAAATGGTCTTTCCTGACACAACACATCTTGCTAAAAAACCAAACTCTGTCATGACTTTTTTTCCCTTTCATCCATGAAAGACTCTAGCTGAAGTTGTGTAGGAGCAATACTACCTCCTGAATCTGCTAAGGGGTACACAGCCAAACACATACCGAGCTCAAACTGGAGAAGCAGTTCGTATCTCCTTAAAGTTTCTCCTGAAATTTTAATGAAGTGAAGACTTCTGGCCAAAAGCAAAAGCAACTTAAATTAAAAAAAAATTCATGAAAGGATTTTTAAGACGTGTTTATTAGATATTATAAAACATCTCAGGGAATCTGCTGCTGCTGCTGCTAAGTTACTTCAGTCATGTCCGACTCTGTGTGACCCCATAGACAGCAGCCCACCAGGCTCCCCCGTCCCTGGGATTCTCCAGGCAAGAACACTGAAGTGGGTTGCCATTTCCTTCTCCAATGCATGAAAGTGGAAAGTGAAAGTGAAGTCGCTCAGTCATGTCCGACTCTTAGCGACCCCACAGACTGCAGCCCACCAGGCTCCTCCATCCATGGGATTTTCCAGGCAAGAGTACTGGAGTGGGGTGCCATTGCCTTCTCTGCTCAAGGAATCTAAAATCTCTCAAATACATTAAATGACAAAACTCAACACTTATAAGCACTGATTTTATAAAACATTCCACAAGCATTTACAGACATTTTTTAAAATCACATTAACTGTGATATACTTTCTCTTCTTCTCTTTTTCTCTTCTTTATAATATTGGATTAAACTAAGGTAAGCAGAACTTAGTTATTTTGCAGTCTCTTATTTTACATCCAAATCTTTGCAACCATGGACTAACTATACAGTCCATGGAATTCTCGAGGCCAGAATACTGGAGTGAGTAGCCTTTCCCTTCTCCAGGGAATCTTCCCAGCCCAGGGATCAAACCCAGGTCTCCCTCATTGCAGGTGGATTCTTTACCAGCTGAGCCACAAGGGAGGCCCCAAAATATTGGAGTGGGTAGCCTATCCCTTCTCCAGGGGATCTTCCCAACCCAGGAATCAAACTGGGGTCTCCTGGATTGCAGGCAAATTCTTTACCAACTGAGTTATGAAGGAAACCCCTTATTTTGCAAGTTAATTGAAAAACTAAAATCCTGATGTGTGATATGGCATGAAACTATCAACTCTCTAACACCAGATGAAATCAAAAGCAGGGAAATAGCACAAATACTTTCAAAGGCATGTTACATAAGAAAATCCATGTTTATAGAATCAGAAAAGGAGGAATGCTAAGTTTTAACGCAAATTTGTTTATCATAATTTTATTTACGTAGAAATTAAACTATAATGTGGGGCTTCCCTGGTACCTCAGCTGGTAAAGAATCTGCCTGCAATGCAGGAGACCCCTGTTTGATTCTTGGGTTAAGAAGATCCCTTGGAGGAGGTGCAGGCTACCCACTCTAGTATTCATGGGTTTCCCTAGTGGCTCAGATGGTAAAGAATTCACTTGCTATGCGGGAGACCTGGTTCAATCCCTGGGTTGGGAAGATCCCCTGGAGGAGGGCATGGCAACCCACACCAGTGTTCTTGCCTGGAGAAGCCCATGGACAGAGGAGCCTGACCGGCCACAGTCCGTGGGGTCCAAAGAGTCAGACACGACTGAACAACGAAGCACAGCACAGCACAAACTATAATATCAAAGAGATTATTGATTAACAGAAAACTGGGGGCAGGAAATGGCAGAAGTATTTTTCAATTTAAAAGCAATTACATTTCAGAAACAAAATGTAATTCAAAGATTAAATTTATAAGAAACTTTCTAAGACTATATGCACTATTCATAATAGAGAACTGTAACTCTAAATACATACTAGATGTTTAGAATATTTATTGGTGGCTTAATGAAATAAGGTATTCTCAGTCTCCCCACAAAGGCAAGAAAGATGTTAAGTATCCTCTTTTCCCAAACCCCAGATTTAAGAAAAACCCATTAAAAAGCAAAATCTAGGTTTTCTCAAATGACTCATTGGGATAAAGACCACATCAAGTTCACTGAAAAGGAAATACAGAGTTTTTACCCCAGCTCTCCTCTAATAAATAAGCAAATGAGCCTATTTAGAACTGTAACCTACATGTTACTGGGCATGAAGTGACTAAATCGTGCCACTCTGAAGCATTGCTGTGCTGAAAATAAGAATTTAATGACACATGAAGTATCACAGAGTGTTCATACACACAAAAAGCTGTTTTCAGTGCCTACACAATAAGAAATCAAATTTCAAACTATCTTTAAGAACTACTCCCATGATCAGAGTGTGCAAAATTGGTGAATTCTATAGGGTATACAATCCCCAGAAAGACTACAGAGCCTTAAAAAAGGCTTTGGTTAGAAAAATATAAAATACATACAACTAACATTTATATAATATTTACTCTGTTCAAGGCACTAGTCAAGTGTTTAATACATATTAAAGCATTTAATTCTTAAGTAAGCTTTGTAGTTATTATTATTGCTATCATAATATAAAAGAAGAAATTGATGCATACACATTAAAATGTTCACCCATACACATAAATATGAAATTATTACAATAGATCTATTTAGCAGTATGTTACTTTATTTCTAAGTGTAATTGGGAGTACTGAGAATTTACTGATCTGATAGGAACCATGTATTCATATTTTTAAGTCACATTTTGATCAGTAAAGATACTATGAACAAAATATGCTCCAAAAAGGGTCACACTGACTTCAGTAAAAAAAGAACCAATTCTGATTTCACTTACCAGCTCTGCGCATTTTATCTGCTTCATATTCTTTATTCTTTGACCGTCCAATGACTCTCTCCTGGCTCTTGCTACCACAGTGACCATTTCTCAGACTTTGTGATGGCTGTGAAAATGTGCCAGCAAACCTCTAACTTCAGAGAGCTAACTGACCACTATGCTAAGTCACTTCAGTCGTGTCCGACTCTGTGCGACCCCATAGACGGCAGCCCACCAGACTCCCCCGTCCCTGGGATTCTCCAGGCAAGAACACTGGAGTGGGTTGCCATTTCCTCCTCCAATGCATGAAAGTGAAAAGTTAAAGTGAAGTCGCTCAGTCGTGTTCGACTCTTAGCGACCCCATGGACTGCAGCCCACCAGGCTCCTCCGTCCATGGGATTTTCCAGGCAAGAGTACTGGAGTGGGGTGCCATTGCCTTCTCCGTAACTGACCACATACCTCCACTAATTGCTCTCTGAAATTCTTTGCCACACTTGCTCCAGGACCAGGCTTCCCCCAAGGGCTCGCAGCCAATCACCGTGCGCAGCAGGAATGACGTCACCGCAGGTCAAGGCCCCTCCCCTTGGGCCTTTTTTCCCTCCGCCCTCACTCAAGGTCAAGCTCAGGTTGTGATTTGACACCTCTTTCAGCTTTTCCTGGCTCAATCCCCGTTTTTCTTTTTCCTCACAGACTTCTCCTCAGTAAAGCCATACACACTATCCTGTCTTGGTATCTTCCTTCCAGAAGACCTAGACGAACACCAACATTATTTATTTATTTGCCTATTTTTTCCCCTTACATTTGCCTCTCAAATACATTGTGTTCCTCATGATTCTGTTCATAATTTCCCTTTTCCTTCCATCTTAGTAGAAACCTACAGCTTTCAGTACAGCTTGTATCTACCACAACCAATATGTGTCTTTTTTACCAGAGTGTTCCTTTGGACTGTATATTCATCTTTGCTAAATAGATATTTCCATGTTGTTGCTGTTCAATTGCTCAGTCATGTCCCACTCTTTCCAGCTCCATGGACTGCGGCACACCAGGCTTCCCTGTCCTTCACTATCTCCCAGAGCTTGCTCAAACTCATATCCACTGAGTCGGTGATACCATCAACCATCTCATCCTCTGTCATCCTCTTCTCCTCCTGCCTTCTATCTTTCCCAGAATCAGGGAACTCTTTTCCAATGGATTGGCTCTTTGCATCATTTGGTCAAAGTATCAAGAGCTTCAGCTTCCATGTAGATGTCTCAAAAACACAGATTTCAAAATTTTTAAAAACTAAATGTATCTTGTCTCTTAAAAGAATTCCTTAATCAGGTATAACAATCATAGTTCAGTGTGAAAGACAGACACACTGTCAGTATGTCAGGCAGAAAGGGACTTAATACAGGAAACAGGTGCTTACAAAATTTTGGAATAGCCGTGGACCTTCAACTATTTTATTTCATTCCAGTTGTACACCACCTGAGCTGCAGCCCACAGATGAGGAGACCCTGCTGGTCCTGCTAGCTCTGAGTCACAAAAAGGGTGACCTGATGCCTAAAGCTGGAGGCACCTGGTGCCAGGGTTGACATCCTGCAGCTCCTGTGGGCCAGCTGCTGTGGCCACAGGAAGGTGACTTCTGTCTCATATATGCTTTCCAGATCTCTTGAGAATATATCTAATTGGGAAAAACTAATTCACATACAGAATGCAGGCTGCAAGGACATCTGAGCAACATAAACTTCAGCTCGCTGAAATCTGAATTGATGGATGTTTAAATGGAGACTGAGAGAGCCAATCCATGTGTCTACCAGATAAATGGCACCAACATCTACCCATTCACTGAAGGCAAAAAATGGAGGTCATGGAAGATTCTTTTCCCTTCCTCATTCTGTTCATGACTGATTAGTAGTCTCCCCTGCAGCAAAACAAGTACTGGCTGACCTCAGGTCTTCACAGACTTTTATTTGGGCTACTGTCATAGTGTCTTGGGATTCCCATGTAGCATTAGTGGTGAAGAACCTGCCTGTCAATGCAAGAGACATAAGAGATGCGGGTTCGATCCCCAGGAGGAGGGCACGGCAACCAACTCCAGTATTCGTGCCTGGAGAACCCCATGGACAGAGGAGCCTGGCAGGCTATGGTCCATAGGGTGGCAAAGAGTCAGACTCGACTGAAGCCACTTAGCACACACACACACACACTCACAGACAATAGTATCTTAGTAGTTTTCTGTATTCAGGAAATAAGTGGAATAAGCAACACTGAATTTTTTCTAGTCAGAAAGTTTACATGCTAATGTAAATTCTGCAACTTCAAGAAGGCAATGAGTTCTTAGTGCTTTCCAAAATTCTATGACCTTTTATTCTGCAGTAGGAATAACATTAATATCTAAAAATAGTAGTCTGTGTAGCACAGTTGACAAATACTTCTCTTTAGCAATGTTTCATATTTATTGTTACAAAATGTAAAACAAGGACTATGCTCAGAGGAGAAATATATTATGATTAAGTCAATTTTGTATGTACTTAGAAAAAAGAAATCTGCAATAAATTTTCAAAAATACCATTAATGGGTCTAGCATTGCTGGTTGTATTTCTTTTGGCTTCTACAAAACCAAACTCTGTCAGACAACTAAAATTCCTCCTTGAGATGACAAAATATTATGTTTCCAGCATGATTAGCCATTTAATCAAGGTTTTATAAAATCTACATAAAGTAATTGAATTTGGGATTTTAAATGTATATGGTTTTCTGGGATTTCAATGTGATTAAAATGCCTATAAATTAAATCTTTTTTTTTTTTTTTTTTTTTGGTGAAAAGCCAAAATCAACAGAGTTTTGTCTTCAATACTAATTTTACCTATTATATAATTATATGTATAATATGCCTGTTAATAATTTTACAACGTAATGATGACTATGCATTCACAAACACAGGCAAAGCGCATTATAAGCAGGGGAAATAGAATAGACTCATGACATCGAATCTTGACTGCAATGAAGTTTCCATGAAGGAGAATAGTGACAAGTGAGTTTTTTAAGGAGAAAAAGAAGAGTCAGACACACGGACAGAAATGAAGGTATTTTACAAGTAATTTCACGTAGGGATTTTTGAGAAAGATGGACAAGTCAAAGATACTCTGAATTTTCAGCCTTAGGAAATGGAACAACCATGTCAGCAAGAGAAGTAGGGAGCATAATGTCAAGGGCTGATTCAGGAAGTTTATACAGAGTAGGCTATTTATGCTTAAACATTTCAACAAATGTTTTCCCTATTACTTGCTTATTAGGTATTTCACCACTCACACAAATCCAAAATGAGAGAAGGAAAGAATTTTCAAGTAATTCGGATATGCTGCTTGTAAATGTGTGCATGTGTGTGCTTAATCACTCCATTGTGTCCAACTCTTTGCGACCCCATGGACTGTAGCCCGCCAGGCTCCTCTATCCATGGGGATTCTCCAGGCAAGAATACTGGAGTGGGTTGCCATTCCTTTGTCCAGGGGATCTTCCCCACCCGGGAATCGAACCTGCGTCTCCTACCTTGCAGGCAGATTCTTTACTGTCTGAGCCACCAGGGAAGCCCAAAATAAGTTTCAAAATCAAGGCAATTAATGCTAGCTGCTGTGATAGGTAACACCAATATTTTGGCAGCTTAATACAGTAATAATTATTGCTTGCTTGTATCTAGGTTCTGTGTAGTTGGTGGGCCAGGGCATGGAGGGAGTTGGAGATGTGAGTTGTGTTCTGTGCAGTCGTTCAGAGACCAGGGTCCTTCGTGATATATTTCTAACATCTATAACATGAAGCTTCAAAGACATTCTAGAGTCATCCACGAGGAGATCAGAGGGAAAATGTGTAGAATCTTACAAAGGAGACAGCAACACTCTCACTTCTACCCACGTTCCATTAGTTAGGATTCGGCCCAACGCAATTTCAGTGATAGATGAAAGATGTTAATTTAACTCAGTGCTCAGGAATCATACTTACTGTTGCCTCTGTCACCAAAGGGAAAGAAGATAAAGCCCTTACCTAAGTAACTGAAGACTTTAAACTTTGAAATAAGTATTTTTTTATTGTCCCTTATTATCAACAGCCACAAACTCTACAGAGATAAAACCAAAAGTAGTCATGGCAAGAAAATGTACTATATAAAATTTCATAACTTGGAATTTAAATTTGAAAAGTAACTTCCTCACAATCTTTCAAAACATTCAGAATTTCTGATGTATAACTAGCATTCACTCATCTTGGCTTGAATACATAAAGTTACCAAGGAATGTGTGAGTTATACTTAGAAGGCTTCAATTAATGAAGTAGGTTTGTTGTTTGCAACCCCATGTGTGGGAGCCCACCAGGCTCCTCTGTCCATGTGATTTCCCAGGCAAGAATACTGGAGCAGGTTGCCATTTCCTCCTCCAGGGGATCTTCCCGATCCGGGGATCGAATCCACATCTCCTGCATTGGCAGGCAGATTCCTTACCATCTGAACCACCTGGGAAGCCCCAAAATGGGACACAGAGAAAGCCAAAGGTTACTTCTTCATCTGTTTTATCAAGATTGGACCTACAGCTATTGTCTAAACTCCACACCAAAAATAATGCTGAGTTCTTGTTATCACTCTTGTAGTTAGGATTGATTGTCCGTGAGAACCAAGGGATGATGCAGGAGACAAGGAAAATACCTGGAGAGACGTGCTGCCGTTCTGTCCAGGCACGTGCTTGCCTGTTATGTCCTGGATGCAGAGTTGCTGTTGTTTAGTTGCACCGGACTCTTTGCAACCCCATGGACTCCGCACGCACCAGGCTCCTCTGTCCATGGGATTTCCCAGGCAAGGATATTGGAGTGGGTTGCCATTTCCTTCTCCAGGGGATCTTCCTGACTCAGGGATCAAACCTGTGTCTCATGCATTGGCAGGCAGATTCTTTACCACTGAGCCACCTGGGACGCTCCAATGAAGCAGATAGATTGTCTTCAAAAAAAACTGAATTCCACATTCTCCACATCTTAGCCAACACTTGTTATCTTTTCTTTTTTGGATAACAGCCATCCTGACAGGTGTGAGGTGATACTTCATCGCAGTTTTAATCTGCGTTTGCCTTATGATGAGTGTTGCTGAGCACCTTTTCTTATATCTGGTACCAATTTCTAAGTCTTCTTGGGAGAAATGTCTGTTCGAGACCTTTGCCTATTTTTTAATCAGGGTATTTAGCTTTTTTGCTATTCAGTTACATAGTTTGTATATTAACCCCAAATCAGATAGATGGTTTGCAAATATTTTCCCCCATTTTATAGATCATCTTTTTGTGCCGTTGATTATTTCCTTTGCTGCTCAGGAACTTTTCAGTTTGATGCAATCCCACTTGTCTCTTTTTGGTTTTGTTGCCTATAATTTGGCTGTAAATTCTGAGAAATCATTGCCAAGACCACTGCCAAGGAATTGCTGCCCAAAGGGTATAAACTTTCAGTTATGTAAGACGAACAAATTTTAGAGATATGCTGTACAACACAATGCTTATAGTTAATAGTACAAAATTATGCACTTTAAAATGTATTATGTAGAGCTCACATTAAGTGTTATCACACAGAAAAAGAAAACACAGAAGAATACAAGGAAATTTTTGGAGGTGATGAATATGCTGAGTACCTTGACTGTGATGTATCATGGAGATACATGCTCATTTTAATGAGTCTAAGCTCATTAAAATGTATACCTTAAATATGTGTAAGTTTTATATTTCAATTACACCTTAATAATGCTTAAAAATCCTGAATGTTTTTTTTTCTAATTTTTAGGGAAAAAAACTAAAAAAAAAAATGAGTAGTTTAAAAATGTATTTCTGAATAGGCAAAGAATAAATAAATAAATAAATATATTCAGAGGCAAAAAAAAAAAAAAAAATCCTGAATGTTGCCTGGCTATTGATCTTTTTCTTTCTGAGTTCAAAGTAATCATTGTTTACATTAATACTACATGGTTTTTAAATGTCATAAATGAAAATAAAACTTTTCCAGCTATGAGAAAAAGAAATTCTGCAATGGAGAAATAGCTGATCTTAGTGCATAAGAAACGAGCTCCTCCTGAGCCCTGGTATAAACGGCGACTGCCTGTCTAGTCCCTGCATCCACAGCACAGTTGCCTGCATCGTTAAACATTCCGGGTGTCAACTGTCTCAAACCGAAGCGTGACTGCCTTTCTTCTCAATTCAAAGAAATTGAGAGGGTAAAGAAATTCAATGTCCTGGTCAAAAAGGCACTGTATCTCTTCTCTTTTTTTTTTTTTTTTCATTTTTATTGGAGTCAGGTTTTTGTTTGTTTGTTTGTTTTTTACAATGTTGTGTGTGGTTTTTTTTTTTTTTTTTTTGCTGTGCAGCCAAGCAAATCAGACATATGTATACATATACCCCTCTTTTTCGTATTTCCTTCCCGTTTTGGTTACCATAGAGCATTAAGGAGAGTTCCCTGTGCAAAAAAGGCAGTGCATCTAATTCAGGAACACACACACACACCCCTCCTTTAAGCAGGATAAACCTGGGTGCCTCAGGATGGCTTGTTATGATCTCACAGAATGTCCTCTGGGAACCAAGTTGCTTTCCTTGAGAACTTGAAGGGGGAAATTTAGTCTCTCACATCCTGCTGGCTGCCTGACTCCACAGGCTTCTGCCTCTGAATTGGGATTGCCTGCAGTTTGTGTCTCTGGACCATCGCGGTGTCTCACAGACCCCACTGGACTCGGATTGGTCAGAAGGAAGCAGAGGAGGAGTCACTCTGAGCATTTTTTTTTTTTTTTTCCTTCCCTCACACACCATAAAAATCAGCAGCAGCGTCTGACACTCAGAGCAAAGCTTCAGGTTGGGAACCGGTACCTCTTCGAGGCAGCTGATGAGAGCATGCGCACATAGAGCCAGCTCGCAGCCGTAGCGCAGCCACCAGGCAAATTATTCTGCAAAGACGTGCATGCCTCCGACTAAAGTTGAAGTGGAAGTGAGAACAAAAGAGCAAGCGGCAGGCTCGACGGAGAAGAAGCATCTTGCAGCCTAAGATTTCCAAGTGTGGCTGACCAGAGCCACACTTGAAAGAGACTGAAAACTTCCTTTCCAGCTCCGGAGCATGGGACGTTTATTCACAGCAGGCATGCCACTCTCCGCCGCCTAACTTTCGTCTGGGGCAAGTCAAGACTGGAGAAAGGTGCTGAGGCTGCCAGATCCAGGAGGTTCAGTCAGTCCAGAGGGGACCTGAATCCAAAATGAACTCTACCCAGCCCCTTGGGATGCACACCTCTCTCCACTCCTGGAACCGCAGCGCCCACGGAATGCCCACCAATGTCAGTGAGTCCCTGGCAAAAGGCTACTCGGACGGGGGGTGCTATGAGCAGCTCTTTGTCTCTCCCGAGGTGTTTGTGACTCTGGGGGTCATCAGCTTGTTGGAGAATATTCTGGTGATCGTGGCCATAGCCAAGAACAAGAATCTGCACTCACCCATGTACTTTTTCATCTGCAGCCTGGCTGTGGCTGACATGTTGGTGAGCGTTTCCAACGGGTCGGAAACCATTGTCATCACCCTGCTGAACAGCACGGACACGGACGCGCAGAGCTTCACGGTGGATATTGACAATGTCATTGACTCGGTGATCTGTAGCTCCTTGCTTGCCTCCATCTGCAGCTTGCTGTCGATCGCGGTGGACAGGTACTTCACTATCTTCTATGCGCTCCAGTACCATAACATCATGACGGTGAAGCGGGTGGCGATCACCATCAGCGCCATCTGGGCAGCCTGCACGGTGTCGGGCGTCTTGTTCATCATTTACTCAGACAGCAGTGCTGTTATCATCTGCCTCATCACCGTGTTCTTCACCATGCTGGCTCTCATGGCGTCTCTCTATGTCCACATGTTCCTCATGGCCAGACTCCACATTAAGAGGATCGCGGTCCTGCCAGGTAGCGGCACCATCCGCCAGGGCGCCAACATGAAGGGGGCGATTACCCTGACCATACTGATCGGGGTCTTTGTTGTCTGCTGGGCCCCCTTCTTCCTGCACCTGATATTCTACATCTCTTGTCCCCAGAACCCATACTGTGTGTGTTTCATGTCTCACTTTAACCTGTACCTCATCCTCATCATGTGCAATTCCATCATTGACCCTCTGATTTATGCCCTGCGGAGCCAAGAACTGAGGAAAACCTTCAAAGAGATCATTTGTTGCTCTCCTCTAGGTGGCCTCTGTGATTTGTCTAGCAGATATTAAATGGGGACAAACGCAATGCTAAACACAAGCTTAAGAGACTTTCTCCTTCTCATATGTACAACCTGAACAGTCTGTATCAGCCACAGCTTTTTCTTCTGTGTAGGGCATGGAGTGAAAATTTCTATTGTATCAGTTGAAGTTTGTGATTTTTTTCTGATGTGAAACAGTGCCCAGTCTCGGTGTATTTTTAATGTCATGCTACTTTCTGGCTGTAAAATGTGAATCCACATCACAGGTTATAGGCACTATGCATTTATGAAAAAAGAAGAAAAAAAGTCCTTATGAGGAGTTTAACAGTGTTTCCTTCTTGTTATTTACAAGGATGTGACACTTTGCTTGCTTTTGTAACATGGAAATCACAGCTTCATTAAGTATATCCTCATAAGTGGTTTTTTTATGTTATACTTTACAACACTGAAGTGTAAAAATTTGATTCTAGCATTTAGGGGAGAAATATTGAGAACATATTGCTTAATCATAAAAAACAAGCTGAAATTTCAGGTAATTTAATAAGACTTTCTCATTCATTCTTCCTGTGCAGAAGTTGAAATGAAGCTTGTATTGGGAGAAAAACAGTTACTTAAAAAAAAAAAAAAGGAGGGTGGATATTTTGAGTCAGAAAACTATGTGTGTTTCTCAGAGACAGAGAGATTAATTTGTTCAAGCAAAGAGTCTGATATTTCTCACAGGCAATTCAGTTTGGGATTAAAAAAAGAAAAAAAAAAAACAGCAGCTATGAGGATGCAAGTGTTTTGGGAAATCTAAGTTAACAAGGCAAGCTAAACTTCCTGATATCAAACTGTGTACAACTGCCCCTAATAAAGACAGAGAACAATGTCTTCCTGCCCCTTTAACCAGGGCCCCAGAATCTGCTGAAATGTCTAGAACAGGTGATGCCCCACTGAGATCTGGCTTCTGCTCCCTAAAGAACTACACAATTCCTGCTGAGTTCTTTCATTTTCCACATGCAAGTGACTTACTATTTCCCTATTACTTATTTTTTGAACTGGACTTTCAGTACTCATTAGAAAGGATTTTAGCTTTGAAGACTAAATCTATAGCATAAGGATGTTAGGCAGTATTTGTAAAAATCTAAAAGAAGGGAGCTCTTGGTGCTAGAATGTTATAAATAGGGAAAAAAGCATGATCTGAACCCCAGAGGACATCATGACATAAACTAGCCTTCCACAACTATATTTTAGAGAGAAATACTTGCTTTGCTCCAAAATAATGCCACAGATTTGTCTACTGAACAATAAAATCTGTACTTTCCAATTTGCACGTATTTTGAGAACTTTACCAGTGAATTACCTTTTGATTTACTTTATAGTCTCCTCAGATGCTCATGGGCAGAGAGAACATGACAAGGTACTGCTTAATTCAAATTTCTAGATGTTTTGCATATTGACAGCAAGTCCTGAGAAGCACTGTCAGTACTGACGAGGAAACACTACTTTAAAATTTAATAGTAAGATTAAAGCTTACACATGAAAGGTGATACTGAAGCCTGATTCACTGCAATGCCTCTATTTTGACATAAACATGTGTGAGGCTTTAAATTATATTTAAAGAGAAGCCCACATTGTGGCAGGACACGGTAGGTGTTTCTGTCTTTGCTACTCTTCCTGTCCATGCTTTCATGTGATTGTGAGGAACCCCAGTAACTGGAGACTCGGAAGACAGCTAGAAGCCCCCCACCTTCTGTGGGGGCTGTTCTTCCAGTCCACCCTGTTTCTCCAGCCAGGGTCATTGCAGATGCTGCCTGGGCCATTGAGGACCAGCCCACTTCTGCCACTGACAGCAAATCAGCCTCCCGCACCTTGACTCCCACACTTCCTCCTGGAGCAGTTTACAGGGATGGGGGGAGTGTTAGTCAAGAGCCGTGTGCCCGGCCCCCCTCCCTTATGTGCCCAGGGCCTGGTATCAGGCGTCTGTTTCTTTAAGTGCTAAGACTATGCCTTTCTCATTTCTTCCTGTTCTCCAAACATTCCTCTATGTTGTTACTTCTTTCTCCAGTAAAACCGAGACTCTCCCAGAGGGATACATCATTATCACCCAAAGTCCATAGTTTACATTGGGGTTCATTCTGCAGTATTGTGCATTCCATGTGCTTTGGCAGACAGTGTCATTGGCATCTGTCTCACTGCCTGAAGAATCCCCTGTGTTCCACCTATGCCCCCCTCTTTCCCTCCAACCCCCTGGCTACCAGGGACCATTTTACTGTTGCAATAGTTCCGCCTTTTCCACAACGTCCTGTAGTTGGAACCATGCACTATATAACCTTCAGACTGGCTTCTTTAACTTGATACTATGCATTTAAGGTTCCTTCAGATGTTTCTATGGTTTGCAGCTGATTTCTTTTTGGTGTTGAATAGCATTTCGCTGCATGAATGTCACATAGTTTATCTGTCTGCCTGCTGAAGAACATCTTGGATGCTTCCAGATTTTGGCAATTATGAATAAAGTGCTACAAACACTTGTGTGTGGACATAAGTCTTTTTTTATACCAAGGAGCAGGAATGAACCTTTAAAAAGCTTCAGTATAAATACTGTGATGTATGTGTTGATCCTTTAATATTTTGCTAAGGGGGGTTAGTTAGCATTTACCAAATGCTGGTCGGGAGTATATATTCCAAATGTAACTGGTGAGCAGCGTCAGATACCCTTATTGAAATTTTCACCAGAAAATTCAATGAAGTATAAATCCTATTAGAAATAATTTTTCATTGGTGATAGAAGTGATTTGCAAAACATTGATTTAAGAAGTCAGATAACAATTGCCATACCTGCGTGAACGAGCTTTGTGTCTCGCCCTTTTGTTCCCCTGGCAGGCACCTTCCACAACTCTGGGCTGCAAACAGTGATCACCTACTTCAGAAAAAGCCTTTGTGGCCCGAACTAAATATTCTGAAATCACTAAAACATTTTTGAAGAATTATTTAATAACTTGTAAATAAGTACCGACTTCTGTTTTGTGTTACAAGGCAAAGGGAAGTCGCTCAGTCATGTCCGACTCTTCGGGACCCCATGGACTGCAGCCTACCAGGCTCCTCCATGGAACACACAAAGAGGAATATTTACTATGATACCAACCATCTAAAGCACCACCAATATACTTATATACCTCCTGCATATTACTTCCAGTAACTCAGGAACAATCAGTACTCATTATTCTTGGGCGATCATATGAAGGAGCTTGTTTACTTTCTTCACTGAGGGTGTTGCTATTGTGTAAATTTGCCACGATGAACATATTCTAATTATTAGTTTTTAGAAGTACACGTAAGCTCCAACAAAAAGGTGTTGATGGCAGTGTAATCGGCAAATCACCAGTGATTTGTGGAGCAAGAGTAGATATGAGAAGTTAGTTTTGAGCCAGAACAGATATTAGATAGCATCTCATCTAACCCTCTAAGACTCAGAGAGACTGTCTGACCTCACATGTGAAATCATTGGCAGCATCAAAATTTAAGAGGCAGTTCCTGACTCTGGATTTTCCTGCATCAGATTTTACAAGCCTCCTTTTGTAGACAAGGACAGTTTCCTCAATCACATAACCTATGGCTGAATTATGGTTACATCACTTTTTAGCTGTGAGATTGTGTTGGATTAGCTTTCTCATTGTTAATGTGCAAAATAATACCTGTCTTTTCAAAGGAGAAAAGACAATTATAAGATCAAAGATTAAAGCTCAACACAACATAGGCACTCAAAAATAGTGATTATTAGTACTTTTAGGAATACCAAGTATACGAACAAACTCATGGAAGAATGAAGACTTATCAGTTTTGCTCTCTCTCAGCATTATTAGAAAATACACATATGCCTTGGGCTTAATTATATGTTTTCTTAAACTATCTTTGAGGAACTTCCCTGGTGGTCCAGTGGTTAAGATTCCATGCACCTAATTCAGGGAGCCCAGGTTCGATTCCTAGTCAGGGAACTAGATCCCACATGCTGAAACTAAGACCCAATGCAGCCAAATAATTTTTTTTAATTTATTTTAAATTTTATAGTTTTCTTGAATTTGACAGAATTCAGAGGGTATAAATGGGTATATTTAAACATAGAGAATACACAGGCATACCTGTATTTTAAAAAGTTAATTTTTTATCCTTAATAGTACTAATTGTTTTAAAATTTGTAGGGCCACATTCAATACTGGAAAAGGCTAAATAGAAAGATAATATTCTAAACATGAAATAACCAATCAGCCCATTTCTTCAAAGACTAATTGACTAAACTTTATGCCATCAATTTGTGTTAGCAGAATAACATTATCTAAATTGATATTGTTGATATTAAATGTAAACCCTTTGAAAAGAATCATAAGTGATTAAGTTATAGTCACATCTTTTTTTTAATATAGTCACATCTTGATGCTCAGTTATTAGTTTATCATGTATTGATCCAAGCATATGCTTGCAAATAAAAAGAGCACACAGCATTTGGACTAGGGGAACACTGGGTTCAAATTTGACTTACCAGCTCCAGAACTTTGAGCAAGTTTCCTGAGCATCTATAATCTAAACAGTGAAATGAAGATAATGTCCATCGTCTTATCACATTTGTGGGTGCTAAGACGCTTCAGTCGTTTCCAACTCTCTGCGACCCTATGGACTGTAGCCTGCCAGGCTCCTCTGTCCATGGGATTCTCCGAGAGAGAATACTGGAGTGGGTTGCCACGCCCTCCTCCAGGGGATCCGGAGACCCAGGGATCAAACCTGTGTCTCTGTCATCTCTTACGTCTCCTGTATTGGCAGGGGGGTTCTTTATCACTAGCATCCCCTGGGAAGCCCCATCTAATAGTTAATGACAAATACATAATCTATTAAAATGATCTGGCACTAAAGAGCTTGTCACTATAGGTATCCGTTATTCAAACTGAGCTTAAAAGTTTATCAGAGCTTAAACCGTAGAAATTAAATTATGATATTCACTTGGCTAGCCTCATTGCCCTAGCATGGAGAGGCAAGAATCCATTCAAATCTGCTTTCATCATTTCATTTATTTATTTCTCAAGTGAAGCAAATAAAAATACATCTCTGTGTTTATTATTTTAGGTATAAAGAAATTTTGAACACTCTAAAATAATTCAAGGCAGCTAGTGGGTGGATTTGGGCAGGAAGACGCACGTTTTTTCAATGGCTTCAGTGCTATTCTAATTCTTGTGTTGAATAATGATTTAATGTATACTTTATAAGGGCTTCCCGTATGCTTCAAACTTAGAAATAAATGACATAATATTTTCTAAATTTTCAATATTTTAAGAAAATTAAATGAATACAATGCATTTACTTTGTAATGTGCCTACTGAGAGGGAACATATAAAACTATATTTGTATAATTCAAATAAAGAATTTCTAGCACAATTGAATGCTGCCACTTCAGGGAGGAGAAAAAGAGAAGAGCTTTGATCTATGATCGTCATGGTTGAATTGGGTCCTGGGTTAATGAAGTTAGTAATCAGAATGTACTATTATTAACTGTGTTTTCACTGACAAGAGACACCTGGAAGCCCCTCAAATAGAGCCAAAGGGAAGATTTCAGCAACTCAATCAGTGAGCTATTCAGTGAGGTTTTGTATGGGGCTCAGCTGCTAACGACACTATTATGATCTGATTTCTAAACCTAACATTCTAAACGGAGTTAGAAATTTCACTTTTAAATTTAAACCAACATTGAATGAAATGTAAAAGGGAAAATAAAACAATAAATTTGGTCATAAAACAACAAATTTGGTCATAATTCCACTTGAGGGAAAAGAAAACACTTAGGCTAAAATTTTATCTGTGAAAAGTTTAACTCCTTAATTTAAAATACATTTTATTTGTAATGTTGAAGTTTCAAAATGACCCCATTAAAAAACAACACATGTGGGTTTTCTATGAATCTCATAGCATCCTGGGGATTTCGTTCTACCAGGAAGAAAGCAAGAAGGCTCGAGAGCAATTGCTTTTGTGATTGTTGTTTACATATATTGAAAATTATGCTCCGGTCATGATTTGTACCTACCAGCTATGTTGTTGTCGTTGTCTAGTCACTAAGTCATGTCTGACTCTCTTGCCACCCCCATGGAGCCCACCAGGCTCTTCTAAGAATATTGGTTGCCCTTTCCTACTCCAGGGGATCTTCCTGACCCAGCGATCAAATCTGCATCTCCCGCATTGCAGGTGGATTCTTTAACACTGAGCCCCCAGGGAAGCCCACCTACCAGCCATAGCTGTTAGCTAATTACTGCCAATATCACAAAGAAAACCTCTGCATTTTCCGCCTCTGCCCGACCTCTAATCTTCCCCTCTAAGCTGTCACATCTCGATGTTCTACATCAATATATTTTCACCTAAAACTCCACGTGGCTGAAACAAAAGTGTTCACTGACACAGGTCTGACTTCTTTTTACTCTCTGTACGTTTTCATCATTTCATCACTCTCATGGGAACAGAAACTCAAAAGTTCAGTCACATTGTGCTTTTACTTCCAAGATTAAATGAAACAAGTGGGATTTTGAAAAAACTTCAGGTACGTGAAGGCTGACACAAGTGAATGACCTGTCCGTACGTACAAAGGAGCAAAATGGAAAGAAAGCTGACTCGTGGATTTACAATTCTTGTTGAACAAAATAGGAAGACAAGGACATGATTGATTTATTTGGGTTTGGTGGGCTTTTTTTGAGAAACCTACATAAAAACCAGGCTCAGAGAAGTCTGGGAAATACATATAAACTTTTTAAGCTGAAGTATAGTTGATTTATAATGTTGTCCTGGTTTCAGGTGTACCACAAAGTGATTCAGTAAAACAGATTTTTTTTTCAGATTTTTTTTTCCATTATAGATTATTACAAGATAGGGAATATTGTTCCCTGTGCTATACAGTAGGTCTTTGTTGCTTATCTAGTTTATATACAGCAGTGTGTACCTGTTACTCCAAACTCCTAACTTATCCCTCCCTCCCCCAAGTTTTTCTGCGTTGGTAATCACAAATTTATTTTCTATGTCTGTAGGTCTAGCTCTATTTTCTCAAATGGGCTTCCCTGGTGGCTCAGATGGTAAAGGATCCACCTGCAATGCAGGAGACCTGGGTTTGACCCCTGGGTTGGGAACATTCTCTGGAGGAGGGCATGGCAACCCATGCCAGTTATTCTTACCTGGAGAATCCCCATAGACAGAGGAGCCTGGCCGGCTACGGAATAAGTTTGTTTACCATTTTTTAGATTCCACATGTAAGTGATACAACATGATGTCTGTCTTCTCTAGGTTATTTCACTTAGTATGATGATCTCTAGGCCCATACATGTTACTGCAAATGGCATTATCTCGTTCTTTTTACGGCTGGGTAATATTCCACCGAAGGATACGCATATAAACGTGAAATCATGAGCAGGTGGAGATGGTGGGAGATGAGGACGTGAGCGATTCCTCAATGTCTTGCCTCCTGCAATCCCTTCCTCCCGTTGTCTCCTAACCTCGTTCTGGTGGAGCCTTCCTCCACAACACTTGCACTAAACCTGTTCTTACTAACATAACCAAGATGCTTCTAATGATTAAGGCCAATGATCAGGGTTGTTTTATTTTTTCCTGATTTTATTTAGACCAACACAAACTTTAACTTGTAGATAACTTCCTCTTCCCTACTGTATTTGGCTCACAGGTCAGCAAAACCCTTGGTTTTCCTCCTACCTCAAAAGTATCTTCTCAGTCTCTTCTGCAGATTCCTCCTTTTTCCCCCAAACTCCTAAAAGCAGAACCCTCCGTAACTTAGTATTTAGTACTGTTCTCTTCTCTTTGGTCATTTCAACCAGTCTCAAAGCATTGAACAGTGAATGACTATTCTGAAGTCTATCTATTTAGATCACTATTCAATTTAGATCACTTCAACTATCTTCTGAACATCTACGCCTGGCTTTCTGAAACAAATTCTGTCTTAGCTGAGCCTGCTCTAATAAACCACCATAGACTGGGGGGCTTGGACAACAGACACTCATTTTTCACGCTTCTGGAGGCTGAGAAGTCCAACATAACAGTGCCAGCCAGTTCAGTTCCTGCCGAGAACATCCTTCTTGGCTGCCGATGGCTTCTTTCTACCTGTATCATCACATGGAAGAGAGAGAAAGAACTAGCCCTCTTCTCTCTTTATAAGGACACTAATCCCATCATGGGAGCTCTGCTTTCATGACTTATTTACCTCCCAAAGATCCATCTCTAAATACCTCCACGTCAGGACTCCACCATATGAATTTTGCATGCATGCCTGCTCTGTCACTGGTCATGTCTGACTCTTTGAGACCTCATGGACTGTAACCTACCAGGTTCCTCTGTCCATGGGATTTCACAGGCAAGAATACTGGAGAGGGTTGCCATTTCCTACTCCAGGGGATCTTCCCAATCCTGGAATTGAACCCCCATCTCCTGCATTGGCAGGCAGATTCTTTATCTCTGAGCCACCTGGGGAGCACAACACAAACCACAGCAGATCCTAAACTTACAATCCATTTTGAGCCCCTCGTTTGTCTACCTAAGATGTCTCCTTTCACTGCTTCGCCAACATCAGATGATGACAACTGGGTCCCTCCACTTGATCAGACCAAAATCTCTGGAGTCACCACTAATTAATTTCCCTTTGTCTTACACCCCCTTTTGGATCCATCAGGATATATTATTGGCCTTATCATTAAAATATATCCAGTAACTTCCCCTAGTACATATCCTGGAGCACATCTATAAAAAGAGCTCAGTAGATATTTGATGAAAAAATTAAGGAATATATAAAAATAGTAGGAAAAGAGCTAAGACTGGATGCCCTGTTACTATCCTAGCAGTATTTAAGGGGTTGCATGCTTCCTGTTTGTGCTTAGCTGTGTCCAACCCTCTGCAACCCCCTGGACTGCAGCCCTCCAGGCTCCTCTGTATCTGTGGGATTTCCCAGGTAAGAATACTGGTGTGGGTTGCCTTTTCCTTCTCCAGAGGATCTTCCCAACCCAGGGACAAAACCTGGGTCTTCTGTTTTGCAGGCACAGTCTTTACCATCTGAGCCACCAGGGAAGCCCGCTTAAGGGGTTAGTTAACACAGAATAGGTCACGAAATCATAACGACAGGGGTAAAAGAAAAAGTACAAAAGGAGATACAGCTGAAGCCAAGGGAGGAGGGCGCTCAAGGGACAATTTGTCCCTCATTTCAGTAAAGGAAGACATGAAACGCTGTTCAGAAATGTTTTTAACTGGAAATCTAGTGTATTTCATTTGAGAATAGAATTGCAAAGATGACGTAGGTTTTGACGACAAGATGAAAAAATAGAAGACATGAGAGGACAAGCGAATTTCCAGTAAAATACTGAAGCAGATACCAGATATTTTTCTTCTCACATGGAGACACAGAAGCAGAATGAGAGAGCAAGCGGTGTGGAGACAGCACACACTCTTCTGTGAACAAGCTGCACGGAAGAGAACAGGGCACACGAAATCAAGGGACAATTTCCTCAAAATGGACTTGCTTCAGTCAAGGAAGATCCTACGCAGGGGCAAAGAACCAATACAGACTAACAGGCTGAAAACACTGAATGTTTACCGAAAATCCTCAGCAGTACAGCTAAATCATTTTCTCGTGATTTTCCGTAAATGGTTGCCTTTTCTTCTGAGTTATTTTTTTTCCCTAGTTACTCCAAGAAGTAACTGTGAAGAGCTCTACTTCAGAACTGTACATTCCCAATCTTCAGGAGGAGAATTTGAAATGCCAACACCTCCCTTACCTCAGAGGGAAAGTGACCAGCTGAGCGCCCATCTGGGGTCAGCGACTTTAGTAAGATCTGGGCAGACTCACCCTTTTCTGTGCAGAGCTAATATCCCTGAGGACGAGTCCATCATTCCTGGCTGGAGTGAACGTCTCTGTCACTCAGGACGGCCAGCCTACATAGCAAACCGGAGAGCTGAGCCCAGCTGCCAGGGAGAGTAAATTTCAGGACCCTACAGAGGCTGCGGAAATCGCCTGCTGCTCTGTATTTTCTGCAGCAGGAAAGGGAGGCTCAGCCCTCTCAGGCATTGGTAAGAACAAATGCGACTGCAAGAAATGCACGAGACAAAGGAAGGGTATGTCAGCACGCATGCACACACACACACACACACACATACACACACAAACACACGTGGCCAAGCATGACAGAAGATAGCACTGAGATAAGATCCTGGCTTAACTGCCCTTTTACTAAAATTCACCCCTAGAATGAAAGCAGAAGGCTCAACACATAACCACACCCAACAAACACTGATGGGCGTCTTCACTTCCCATCTCTTCCTCTATTAGCACAGAGACAGCCTCAGCTGATGTCACCAGGCTGCTTGTTTTTGCTTGATTTATTCATTTTGACACTTTGGTAACTGGTCCTGCATTATGTTGCTACATTTTGTATTTAGATATCTTGCTAAATACATAATGCATTTTATTGTAAACATTTGAAAATACAATCTCACCTTCATGTAATTACTTTAGATAAAAGGAAGTTAATTAAATTCAGAGAGACTGAAATTAAGTTAAACACTGAATATTAAGGAAGACTTCATCTTTAAAGGAAAATATGAAAGAAAGTGTACAGAAAATTCTAAAGTACACCATTAAATGCTATTGTTTATTCCCTAACTCGTGTCTGACACTTTTGTGACCCCATGGACTGTAGCCTGCCAGGCTCCTCTGTCCATGGGGTTCTCCAGGCAAGATAACTGGAGTGCCATTTCCTTCTCCAGAGGATCTTCTCGACCTGGGATGGAACCCACATTTGCTGCATTGGCAAGCGGATTCTTTACAGCTGAGTCACCAAGGAAATCCCTATACTACTAAATACACATACACAAATTGGTGTCCAGAGGTGTGGAAAATGGGCCAGTTGAGACGAGTTTATTTCATTTAAGTCAGTAATTTCCCAAAATGGGGTTGTTAACCATTACACTTATCCTGCTATTCATGGATACACTGAAATGTTTTGTTGTTACCTTCAAAACAAGAGTAAACAGGTTACGAGGAGGAAGTTCCTAAGAAGCCTAGTTAGCAGAGGTGGTTCATTGATATCGCAGGTCTGGGAGAAAGTGCCAACTGGGGATTTATAAACCAGGCAGCTTCCATTTTTTAAAAAGTGACTCATTAAGAGGAAGAATGATCAATTAGCCAGAAAAACTTCAATATAGACTCTTCACAGCAGTCTGTCATTTTTTGAAACAAGTCACAACTATCAGTGAGTGGTCAGAAAATGAATAGAAGGGCACATATCACTTGGCAGGAAGCACCATAATGGAAAAATTAATTGAAAATGTCAAGGAACTTTACGAATCAAGACTCTCAGGATCAATTTAACCTAAGGATGGAGGAAATGGGCGATGCCAGATCTTAATTTGATGATTCTAACCACAAGGGGATGGAAACTTCAGAGCAACAAAAGACAGAATGTGGCACACGAGGCTTGCTTATTGGGTTTACAGATATGATGTCAATGACCAGCACTGTTCTTGGTCTAATGGCCACATCCTCCAATTACCCAGTCATTCTGGGCTTCAGAGAGCAAGGTAGATCAGTGTGGGGTTCCCTTAACCTACAGAAGGGTCTCGCAGGCTATTCCTGGCCATCGCCGTACCAGGCTTTTCGTTCCTTTTTTCCTCTCCTTTGCAAAGATAGTATAAACTCACTGGGACATGTTTCTCCTCTCATTTAGTTTGTTTGTTTCTTGGTTTTTCACAGAAACATAGACAATAAAAATGGTCCTTTCTAAACAAGGGCTCATTGGAAAAGACCCTGATGCTGGGAAAGATCGAAGGCAGGAGGAGAAGGGGGCGATGGAGGATGAGATGGTTGGATGGCATCACCAACTTGATGGACATGAGTTTGGGTGAACTCCAAGAGTTGGTGATGGACAGGGAGGCCTGGCGTGCTGCAGTCCATGGGGTCACAGAGTCAGACTTGACTGGGCGACTGAGCTGAACTGACTGAAACAAGGGCTATTTGTTTAGAAACACTAGGGTACTTGCCAACAATATTCCTTTCCCATTGTTTTCAGGTAAAATATGTATCATACAGGAAAGGATAGCTAGATGCCTGTGAAACTTTACTTTTTGAAAACTGTTCTGTATTCATAGTTCCCAGTACGTCATGAAAAGGGGGAAAACATTTTTATGGCAGCAGGAGACAATTCCCTGCCCCAAGAGATGATTCAATATCCCAGTCCTTCCCTAGGAGGCCAAACTTTCGTAGCACTTTCTGAAAAAGTCACATCATGTTGTGAAATAGTATTTAAAGATCTTTGCCATGAAGGACCTGGATTATTTTATGAGTGTGTTGTAATTCTGTAGGATCTTGCCTTCATCCAATAACCAGAGAAAATCTTCATCCAGGACACTCCAATAAGTTGGTACCAACTCCATGCCTGGCAAATTTTATTTCTTTAATGTTTTAAAATGATAAATAGGCAAATTCAGCATCCTGAAGATTTAAAGATCCTCAGTTGACAAAGAACGATGGGTGAGCGTGCTGGCCGATGTTGCTCCTGCCATGAGGTGCCTTCTGTTACAGCCGTTTCTCCCTTGGATGTCTTCATCCCTTCACATCTTTTTATCCCAAGTCATTCTTCTCTTATGAAGTTCAGATCTTTTCTAGCCGGTCTCCTTCCTGTTAACCCAGGCCACCCGTAATATTCTCTGGGAAATTTTATCATTAGATTCTTCTTGAGATTTTTTATCTAACTTATTCCATGAAAAAATGCAAAAATTTGGCAATACAGAGTTAGATGCATTATCTCCTCTTATAGTTTACCTACGGTAACAATTCTTATCATTTACAACTACGATGGGATTCCCTAGTGGCTCATATGGTAAAGAATCTGCCTGCAATGCAGGAAACTTGGGTTCGATTTCTGGATCAGGAAGATCCCCTGGAGAAGGAAATGGCAACCCACTCCAGTATTCTTGCCTGGAAAATCCTGTAGACGGGGAAGCCTGGCATGTTGCAGCCCATGGGGTTGCAAAGAGTCAGACACGACTGAGCGACTGAACAACACCAGTGATAAATGGGAATTACAGCCTCAAACTGTTTTAAAATGAAGACAATTCATTGCTCACTTATTTTAAAATTTTACAAACAAGAATGGTTTCTGGTGAGACTTTTTCCAGAAATTCAGGTAATATGTTTAGGACTCAATTTCTCTCCGTTTCTCTCATCTCCTTTCTACACAGTGAGCTCCATCCACGGTCTCTGCTACAGCGGTCTTCAAGAGGCTCTAAGGTCTCCATTCATAACCCCAAAACTGGCTGCCATTGTTGCAGAGCCCTCCTTCTCACACCGTATTGTGGGAGAAAGAAGAGGTGTCTCCTGCCCAGGCAGTAGGATTCATCCTCTGGAATCATCTCTAAATGACTCAGTGCAGCCAGGCTCATGGGGTGTGTCCGTTGGCTTCCACCAAGCAGCACCAATCCACGATAAGTGGGTGAATTCCCCAAAGATATTAGGATAGTATTAGTGAGAACGGGGAAATGGCAGCTTGGGGAACATTTAAGGAATATTTGCACATTTGCTATAACATCTCCTGCATACACAAGTACTCTCAAGAGTGAATCCAAGAGTTTTATGCATTTCAACCTCCTTTGCTCAGTTCCTTTAAATTTCAGTTTTCCCTTATGGGTACAGCATTGCAACAAACACTGAACGTCAGCTCTCATGTTTTTAATCACGCAGTAATAAGATTAGGGAATGTCCCTCTGAGGTCCTACTTCTCCACTTGTCCAAGCACTTTTTCATGCTCATTAGTGATTTTTGGCCATTAAATAAGGATAACTTACGGTATTCATTAATAACTGCTATACACTATTGGGTCTCTAGTTAACAATGATGTACTATGCACTTAAAATTTGTTAGGAGGGTAAATTTCACGTTAAACGCTCTTATCATAACAGAAGAAGAGAAGAGACAACTGTTCATTTCTACCCCACATAACAGTTTATTCTTAGCAGTAGGGCCCATGGGCCCTGGGGTTTCCTTTTTAGTCTTCTGAGCCGAGCATGATAAGAGAGAAAGAAATTGAGCTCTAGGGCTCCTGGCCACCCAGAACACAGGTATAAAAGTCAGTCCAGTGAATTTTCAAAATATATTTTGAATGTAAAGCTAAGTTAATGCATTAAAATTCTAGTTTAAAAAAACAAATAGAAATAGCTAGAAAATAATTATGTCATGAAAAATCAAAAGATGATTCATATAATTTTGTATAGCTAGTTATCTTCTGACACAAGCAATTCTGCCTTTTGCTGTTGGCAGATTTTTCTACTGCGAGACCCTTGACTTTCAAAGCTTAGTGCTCAAGTCAACATTACCAGAATCTCCTGAGAGCTTGTTAGAAAACAGAATCTCGGGTCCCACGTCAAACTGAGTCAGCATCTGCGTTTTAACAAGGTGTCCACACGAATCGCACACACGCTGGAAACTGGGAAGCTGCGCCACTGGCGTCTATCCATTAGCACGCCTTTGAAAAGAAAGTGTTAGGGACCGAGTCGTGTCCGCCTCTTTGCAACCCCGTGGACTGTAGCCCGCCAGGCTCCTCTCTCCATGGGATTCTCCAGGCAAGAATACTGAAGTGGGTTGCCATTCCCTTCTCCAAGAAATCTTCCCAACACAGGGATTGAACCCACATCTCCTATATTTCAGGCGGATTCTTTACCATCTGAGCCACCAGGGAAGTCCTAGGATGACTTTAATTCCAAGTAATTGAAAACCAAATAAAAGAGTCTTGATAACAGATGGGAAGAAAAGCTTTAATCTAAGTCTCCATCTTGAGAAGCTAGAGAAAGAGAAATATACCCAGTCCACAATAAGTAGATAGAAGGGTACAGTAACCATCAGGGTAGTAACCAAGGAAACAGTAAACAAAGGCAAGAGCAAGAAAATCAACAAATCCCCCTTCAGAGGAAAAACAAACCGGAGTTCAAGGGCATGTATTTGTTTTTTATCGCTGCAAATGCATTACCAAAATTTTAGTGACTTAAAACCACATGCATTCAAAGACAGAAAAGCAAATATGATATATTAACACATATACACAGAATCCAGAAAAATGGCACCGATGAATGTATTTGCAGGGCACAGACAGAGACGCAAAGGTAGACGGCAGACTTGTGGGCAGAGGTGGGAGAGGAGAGGGTGGGGCACACTAACGTACCCACTACCACGTGTAAAGCAGACGGCTAGTGGGGAGCTGCTGTATGGAAAAGGAAGACTGGGGCGTGTCGCCATTTCCTTCTGCAGTGATGACTAGAGGGGTGGGATGGGGGAAGGGAGGTTCAAGAGGGAGGGGATATATGTGTACATGTGCTCATATTGGCGTATTCATGTTGCTGAACAGCAGAAACTAACACACCATTGTAAAGCAATTATCCTCCAACAACAACAGTAAAACAATCCACACTCATTTCTATCATACCATGCCGGAGGTCAGGGCACACTGTGGCTCAAGTCTGTGCTCAGGGTCTCACTGAGCTAAAATCAGCCAGGACCATAATTCTGGGTCCTGGGACTATAGCTGGGATTTTTGAAGTTATTTCCAAGCTAATGAAAAGTTTATGCCATCACATGCTCTAATAGTTTGAAAACGTAGAGAGGGATATCAGCATAGAAGTCAAGATAAGAAAGAAGGGACTGAGGAGTTACGAAAAGTGAATGAAGGAAGAAGAAAAGCAAAGCGGAAAAGGAAGAAGAAAACCAAAGAGGAAAAGGAGAGAAGAAAAAAAGGAAGAAGACGCTGTAACAAAAAGTGGTGTCCCAGGGCGGTTGATGATAAAATGCCACACATTAGATTTCCTTGACAGCCATTTAGTACTGCTACTGACTACCCCTACTAAGCCTGGAGATGGGCATGGCTGCTGTAAGTCAGACACATTAGATTTTCTCTCCCGGAAACTGAAAACGCTGCTGCTGCTGCTGCTGAGTCGCTTCAGTCGTGTCCGACTCTGTGCGACCCCATAGACGGCAGCCCACCAGGCTCCCCCGTCCCTGGGATTCTCCAGGCAAGAACACCGGAGTGGGTTGCCATTTCCTCCTCCAATGCATGAAAGTGAAAAGTGAAAGTGAAGTCGCTCAGTCGTGTCCGACTCCTAGCGGCCCCATGGACTGCAGCCCACCAGGCTCCTCCACCCATGGGATTCTCCAGGCAAGAGTACTGGAGTGGGGTGCCATTGCCTTCTCCAAACCTGAAAATGGACACAGCCATACAGGACCAGAAGTCATGAAGCCTGATTACCTTAGTAACGGCCCTGGGGCAGAAGTCTATGCGTTTCTGTCTCCTTGGAGCCAGTTATTTATCTCTTCCTTTGAACTTGTGACCAATGGTCTTAATAAATCCAAATTTTTATTCAGTTGGCCAAATTCTTTCCCTATTCATTACCACTCTCAAAAACATTTTTTTTAATATAGGAGCTTTAGGAACTGAAGACAGAACACTGGGAACCAACTTACAAAATGTATTTTGCCCGGAGGAATAAAAACTATAGGAAAGGAAACACTTGAAGATAAGAAGAAAATATGGTCAGCATCTTGGGGAAATTAAAGTGTGATAGTACCACTGGGCTGCTATTCCTGGAGAGAACAGGTTGCTTCAGTGTTTCACAGGCACAGTACCTGCCCAGACTTCTCTTCATTGTAGGAAGTCCAAGAAAGTTCTATAATTTTTCCCATGAAGTTTCAAATGAGGTCATTGGTTTAATTTAAAGGCAGTTGGAATTCAACTGTATTCAGTCTAATTTTCTTTTCTACCACACATAGATTTGAATGTTCTAACTCCAAGGGAAAAGCTAGTATTACAGAATTCAGGTTTTCTGAGTTTGAACTGTGTTGTAAAAATGTCTGTATATTGAATTTGGTGCAAGTTGCATCTTTATTCATCTTCATGAATCACACACTCTGAAATTTCAAATGATCTACTAACTGCCGTACACCGAAATGAAGATTCCTCATTACAGCACTTCTAAATTTTTGTCACAGGAAGATGACTAAGCTATGGGAGCAGCAGACTGTTAGCTGGGTTTAGTGTAGTGCAACATATACTTGATGTCAACACAATGTGATCTAAGTTTTTATAATACACACAATATGTAGGTTGCATGGCAATTACACAATTAACAGAATGCAGTTCAAATAAACCCTTATACATAGCAATTGTTAAACAAAACTAAGTTTAGTAAGAGCCTCAAGGTAAAATGAAATCAAAATTTGCTGAAAGTAGCCTTGAAGTTCTCTAAATATTCTGAATTCATACCCAAGAGGTTGTAGATTTCTGCCTTTCCCACAGTGATTTCCCACTATTTGGAAATCTTATCCTGAGAGCTTACAATGGAAGATTATACGGTTATCATAGTAATTCATTCCCCAACATCCATTTCATTCCAAAATATCAGTCTAAGCAAGTTACAGAAATTGCATTCTCTCATCAAAGACTAATAGAGACAAGTGATCCTGTCCTGATGAACAGGAACCTCCTCACTATTAAAATGACAGGCACAAAGTCACAAGGGTCCTTCATTTTACTGTTGATATATTTTTGTCTGAACATAATGCCTTGAACAGTTAGACTCATTTTGCAATAACTGGGTTAGTCAGTGAGAAACCACTGATACCTTAAAGATGACAGATCCTAGAGATGGAAAGAAACAGGTCCTTGGTGACACCCCTGGTCCACAGAACTAACTTGTCTGGAGGCTGAACAACCCACTGCTCTCCTTGTAAAATGGAGAAAATGATAATGCTTGCCTTAATCTTATCAAGAATGAGTCCGAATATGTAAGTATTTAGAATACTATCTGACATACAACATGAACTCAATAAAGAATACCTATTACTATCACCCTAATTATATAACAACAATTCTGTGAGAATGTTGCTGTTCCCTTGTTCAGTCACTCAGTCATGTCAGATTCTTTGGAAGCCCATGGACGGCAGCACACCAGGCTTCCCTGTCCTTCACCATCTCCCGGAGCTGCTCACACTCAAGTGCACCGAGTCAGTGATGCCATCCAAACCCTTCTCCTCCTGCCCTCAGTCTTTCCCAGCATCAGGGTCTTTTCAAATGAGTCAGCTCTTTGCAGCAGGTGGCCAAACCATTGGAGCTTCAGCTTCAGCATCAGTCCTTCCAATGAACACTCAGGACTGATTTCCTTTAGGATGGACTGGTTGGATCTCCTTGCAGTCCAAGCGACTCTCAAGAGAATTCTCCAACACCACAGTTCAAAAGCATCAGTTCTTCGGCACTCATCAATTCTTTGGTGTGAGATAGTATGTTCATCACTTGATAAGTGTTAGCAGTCAGGACTTTTTAGTAGTCGGGACTTTTCTTTTAACCAAAGAAAGTCCTGTTGGTTACAGCAGAGAGTGTCTTACTATACGGTATATTTATTCCCAAGTAAACAAGGCTGAAAAAGAGAATAAAGTTCCAAGTCATACTTATTTTCCTCTGGACAGCTCTTACGTAGGCTCTTCCGCTTTAATTAGCATCTGAGAAAGGCTAAGGCAGCCGTGAGGAGACGGGGAAGTAAGGACGGCGCTTTCTGAAGATTGCCAACATGACTTGGTGCTCTCAGTGTCAATGCCAAATATTAGCTGAAAACTAAGCAGTGTCACTTAAAGGCCTCCATCCAAGCTTTCCCTCTACCCAAAATTCTGTTTATAATTATATTTTATTGGAGATAAACCTTTTGAAGAGAGAACAGCTAAGTAAATGATGTGTCATTCACATTTCATTTTAAAATTAATTTAATAAGAACAATTTTTTAATATCTAGCTTACTCACAGCTCAGAAAGAAAGAAAGAGAGAAAAGGAGAATAAGAGAGGGAGAGGGAGGGAAGGAAGGAAAGAAAACACTGCTTTGAAAGGAAAGTGAGATGCAGGTTTGAATAAGAGCATTTTAAGGGATGACCTACCCAACCAAAAGGCATTCCAGGTTAAGGATGATGACAGACTCCTGGGACAAAGCAGAATGAAAAAACAAAAAGTATGCAAGTGGTGGGAGTGATAAATGGATTTTGTACAGTCATAGGAGAGAATTAAGAATCAGTGCCTGAAAGTTGATGCTAATACTGCAGAGGCAAATCTATTGGAACTGTGTTCTGACTCAGTGTTACTGGATGGGTCTCTTCTCATTCTGTGATATCCTAAATAGAATGAGAAGAGAGTTAACATTTTATGTTTATAATTCTTTTTAGTATTTTAAGCACAGATGACAGAAGCTTTAGAAATTCTTATTCAGTCAGAGTGATAAAAGCCATTCAAATATATGTACTCTAGTTGAAAGCCATATCCTATTTTTTCTATACTCTTTTTCCTGATGCAGCTTTCACAAATAATGAAACGATCTTTAAAATATGATGTTTGCTTTTCACTTCACATTTTGTCTCAACCCAGCTGAGGTCATGTTTTAGGAGTGCACATTCCATTTTTGATCACTAAAATAAACTATGTTGGTCAGAGCACTACCTACCCCGAAAATGTAGTTATTTCATTCATTTTTTATTTTATTTATGATAAACCACTTATAAGTGAGAAAACAAATTCACTTTATGAGCTTGAACTGGAATTCCTAAGATCTTTTCCAGCTTTAAGTACACTGACAAATCATTTATCTACTTTCTTTTTATCAAGTCTATAATACTGGACTTTCTCATTTTTTCTTCAAAGAGATTAGGGGCAGATTTAGAAATCTAAACTTTAGGAAGTCAAAGAAAAAATGAATTCTATAATTGTAACCAACTGAACTTTCATTCAAGCCTAAATGTGTCAAACTGGAATGCTCTGGCATCTGAAAGGAAACAAATTGCTGAAAAGTTCTTAGGCTCTGGGTTCTAGCAAAACTCTTGTCATCAGAAAAACGTTATCAGGGCTAACCACTAAAATTGTTTTAACAATACCTTTATCAGGCTTTGACAGCATAGCCCTAACAAAGGAAACAGGGAAACAGAGGGAAGAAGTTTTAAGCTACAAAGTACAGTCTCGAAATTGGAACTACCCTGGAAAATCCATCATGTGTGGTAGTCAAACAACCCAAGGTCTGTTGCGATGACTGACTTTTTCTTGAAAATTCTGAGCACTGGGTTTTAAGCTCTTTAAACTTTCAAAATTGCTCTTTCCTGCTAGCACCTCCAAGGGCTAAGCCCAAGAGGCCAAACTAGAATCTTTGGCTTAAGATGAACTTGGAAAAGCAGTGATGAGATAAAAGTGAAGAAAAACAAATTTTGTACTCACGGAGTTCTGAGGTTGAGGTTGATAAAAAGGTAGTTTCCAAGGAAAATGAAAATCAGTGAACTAAAATTCTGTAGAAGTCCTTGAAATCCCCAGGTCCTATTGTTTAATTTTGACTTTTCTTGGCTTTTATATAATTAATACTTGTTGGATTTACCTAAATTTGCATGTGTAAGTATTGAGGGTCTTCTCAATGTGTTCTTTTAGAAGAGAATATTATGTCCATAGTTCTGTTGAGTAAGGTATAGGGATACAAACGCTCTGAGACCCTAGTTAAATAAAATCCAGTGTTTGCTCACTCTACCTTTGGTTATAGTGAAGCACTCAAAGGTAATTTTCTACCTATAAATCCAGAATCCTTCTATCAGGTATGGGATAAGCCTTGGCAGTACAAATTTGAATTTACCTAGAGTCCCACAAACAATACAAAGATGTTATTATATTTTATATGTTGGAGAGTCCATCCTACCAACAAAAACTTCTGGAGACTTAAAAATTGGTTCCTCCATTGCCAGTGGTTACCAAATTATGAGCTGCCTTAGTCAGCTCAGGACACTATAACAAAACACCAAAAGCTACGTAATTTATGAACAACAACAATTTATTCCTCACAAACATTCAATCCACAATAAAGTCAGTTTAGGGAAAGTTACTATACTGAATCTGATACTTTAACCTTGTAGGAGCACCTAGAATTCAAGACTCTTGGCTAGTGCCCTAAGGCTATTTTGTGCCTCTCTACTTATGTCAGCACATTGCTTACTGATTATGCATTCATTTGATTAAAATGGTGGTTCAAATGTGCATGCCCTTTGAAAAATTTTGTTATGGTATTTTTCTTCACAGACATTGTCTTATATGCCCCCTCTGCTGGAGAAAAAAATTAAGCCATCTTAGCTTGCATACATATTGGTCAAAATACCTTTTGAGCAATAGTTTACATTTTGAGTTAATTTACTGAAATATAAAAGTTGCTACTATGCCAAAGCCTTTGACTGTGTGGATCACAATAAACTGTGGAAAATTCTCAAAGAGATGGGAATACCAGACCACCTGACCTGCCTCTTGAGAAACCTATATGCAGATCAGGAAGCAACAGTTAGAACTGGACATGGAACAACAGACTGGTTCCAAATAGGAAAAGAAGTACGTCAAGGCTGTATATTGTCACCCTGCTTATTTAACTTCTATGCAGAGTACATCATGAGAAACACTGGGCTGGAAGAAGCACAAGCTGGAATCAAGATTGCCAGGAGAAATAACAATAACTTCAGATATGCAGATGACACCACCCTTATGGCAGAAAGTGAAGAAGAACTAAAAAGCCTCTTGATGAAAGTGAAAGAGGATAGTGAAAAAGTTGGCTTAAAGCTCAACATTCAGAAAACGAAGATCATGGCATCTGGTCCAATCACTTCATGGGAAATAGATGGGGAAACAGTGGAAACAGTGTCAGACTTTATTTTTTGGGCTCCAAAATCACTGCAGATGGTGACTGCAGCCATGAAATTAAAAGACGCTTACTCCTTGGAAGAAAAATTATGACCAAACTAGACAGCATATTGAAAAGCAGAGACATTACTTTGCCAACAAAGGTTCGTCTAGTCAAGGCTATGGTTTTTCCAGTGGTCATGTATGGATGTGAGAGTTGGACTGTGAAGAAAGCTGAGTGCCAAAGAATTGACGCTTTTGAACTGTGGTGTTGGAGAAGACTCTTGAGAGTCCCTTGGACTGCAAGCAGATCCAACCAGTCCATTCTGAAGGAGATCAGTCCTGGGTGTTCTTTGGAGGGAATGATGCTAAAGCTAAAACTCCAGTACTTTGGCCACCTCATGTGAAGAGCTGACTCATTGGAAAAGACTCTGATGCTGGGAGGGATTGAGGGCAGGAGGAGAAGGAGACGACAGAGGATGAGATGGCTGGATGGCATCACTGACTGGATGGACGTGAGTCTGAGTGAACTCCGGGAAATGGTGATGGGCAGGGAGGCCTGGCGTGCTGCGATTCATGGGGTTGCAAAGAGTCGGACACGACTGAGCGACTGAACTGAACCGAACTTAGTAAAAAACAAAAGTGTGTTACACACGAGACAGGACAGCACGAATATCTGTTTTCAGTGGTGATTATGATTCTAAGACTCAGACATTGAATTTATATGATAATTGATTCCACTTCTATTCAGTAACAGAATTGTATGTTGATTCTTCCAAGTCAAGTAAAACAAACAAATGTGAAGTAATTAAAGACACCACAGGATAGGACCCAGAGGAGCAACAGCATTGTCCTCATCAGTAGCATCACTGAGAGTGTGATTTATAATGTTTAGTGTCGCGAGATCCAAAGAATATGCCTTCATTAAGCTTATGGTCTACTTCCATATACGGTTCATACCTTTTTAAATTTTTAATTGTTTTGCTTTCCTTTGGAGAGCTAAAAGTTCCAAACAAATGACAAAGTCATAAATTTTACATCCCTGAAAATGAGAGCCTAGAATGGAAGAGGTCCTTGAATGTGGTCATAAACACATCATCATCGCTCAGTTTTCATGGGGAATTGGTTCCAGGACCCAAGTGAAAGTTGCTCCGTCGTGTCTGACTCTTTGCGACCCCATGGACTATACAGTCCATGGAATTCTCTAGGCCAGAATACTGGTGTGGGTAGCCTTTCCCTTCTCTGGGAGATCTTTCCAACCCAGGAATTGAACCGAGGTCCCCTGTATTGCAGGCAGATTCTTTACCAACTGCACTATCAATACGAAAACCCACTGGTGCTCAAGTCCCTTATATAAAATGACAGAGTACAATTCATTTGCAGTTGGTTGAATATGTGGATGTGGAAACCAGGGGATATGATGGCCTGATTGTATGCATGACTTTAATGATGATTACAGTAATAATTTTGAAAATGCCAAAAATCTGCTGAGCACTTCTGGTGACTTTAAGACAGCATAAAGCACTCAATGATTGAGCTAATAGAATTCTCATAATTTTCCTGAGATAAATATTTTCTCCAAACATTTTCCAAAGGATGAACATTGGCAATAAGGAGTGTGGATAGCCCATTTACATAGCTGGAAAAAGGTAGATAGAGCCCAACAGTACGAAAATCTCTAAAATATCTTGCCTCAACAAAAGTGATGTTAGAAACCCCAGATTATTTCCATTATCAAATTTATAAGTTTCTCAGTTTGCATGGTGGCCTCCAAAAAACAAAAAAATTACTGGTGGCAGAATTGGCATTTTCTTTCTTTCCAAAGAGCAAAATGGATTAACTCACCCCAACACTTGTGCCTTCCAGGAAATATGCCTTCCTTAGTTGAGGTCGGTAATTGTATCTCTTCCTGGAGTTCCAGGAGATCTTTCCTTGTGTGCGTGCTAAGTCACTTCAGTCGTGTCCGACACTTTGCAACCCTATAAACTGTGGCCCGCCGGGCTCCTCTGTCCATGGGATTCTCCAGGCAAGAATACTGGAGTGGGTTGCCATGCCCTCCTCCAGGGGATCTTCCCAACCCAGGGGTCAAACCCATGTCTCCTGCACTGCGGGACGATTCTTTACCACTGAGCCACCAGGGAAGCCCCAATCTTTCCTTAGGCATCATAAATACAATCATTAATCCCTCTGCCTGGTTTGCCATGAAACATTCATCATAAGCAACCCATTATCCTGTCTGTGTGATGTTTAAATTATAATTAAATAAGGAAAATTCAAAGGCCATTTGGGGTGTTAAAGTTCTTCACAAGCATATTGGGGTATACAATTGAGAAAGTAAATAATATGAAAATGTTAAAAATTCATAATGTTTTATTCTGTTCAGCTGAACAAAGCAATGCCAGACATGATTCATTAAGCATAGAACATATTGTCAGCAGGAAAAAAAGAAAGTGATGATTCAGTTTGGTGTAAGTGGATGGTGTAACAATGGTATAACAATGTTTTGGCACCTACTGGATAGGTTTTAAACATCCATGGCATGTGGGTTTTAATTATATTTGTAGTGTTCAGGCTGTCTAACTTTTACCAAGCTGTGATTTCAGTGTAAAATTTCCCTGTCTACCCCCTTGATGCTCTTTCTGAATTGCAAACAGGTGCGGACAACTACAGCCTGCAGTGCTTTTGGTTTTAGTCTTTTTATACAAATTTAACCATCCATTTTGCTTAATCTGCCTCTTCTCTAATGCTTAAATCCACCATCAAGCATGTACATGATTAGGTTTAGTTTTCCTACATATTCGTAAAACAAGTGAGATGCATTGTCACAATTCCCTTGGAAAGGGGAGTCAAGAATCTTCTGATCTTTTGCTTGGGCTCCAAAAGCACATACCGAGGTGTCTGAGCAGATGCTAAATTTTTCTTGGAAACAGTGCCGGCCAAATTTGTTTCAGTGTTGGCCTCTCCGCATCTTCTGAACAGATAACTGAGTTGCAAGGCAGTGTTTAAAAGCTATTTCTATTCAGTGCTGACTTTCTCTTCACTCATGCGCCAGGGTCTAGCGTCCTGATTCATGTAGCTCCCTCCTTCTGCCATCCCTTTCACGCACTTGTACAGCCCACATGTAGAACCAGCTGCATCCCAGGTTTGAGGACAAGCCTCAGCTCAGGCAAGAGGGCTTCAGAAAGCCGTTCTGAAACCCTCGGGCAAATCGCTGTTGTTGATGAGCAACTCTTTCTTTGCGTCCCAGTTCTCAGCACTGATAACTCAATTTCTGGCTTGCCTCCTGTCCTTTTTATCTGCCATGTGAGCTAGCCTTCAGGATTTAGGGCAACAGTCCAACCGTCATCTGATGGCACAGCATGCTGCCTACTCACAGACCGCCCTGAAATTCCTCCTTGTCTCAGAGAAACTGTAAGACAGTGTGAGCATCCCCGGCTCCATGCTCGCCATCGAGGAAGGGAAGGTCCTAACACCCTTCCGTCAGGCTGGCTCTATTGCTCACCTGCCGTGCGACATGGTTCACGCCCTGGGCCCGACTCAAACTGATTATTTTGGCCTCCCATTTTAGTGTTCTTCTGCTGGCTGAATCACACCTCTTCCTGGCCCTGACCCTCTGTGTGTTGACGCTAGCAGCGGCCCCAGCCTCTCAGTGACAGGATTCTGGGTTCTGGCCTCTACCATCTGCACTGTCCCGATGCAGTCATCAGATCATATCTGATTGACTCAGGCTGTCTTAGAAAAACCCTCACTCTTTTTGCTCACAGGCTCTGTGGCCCTAATTAAGTTACTTTAGCTCTTAAAGCCTCAGTTTCCTTATCTATAAAGGGGAAATAATAAACTTTAGTCACTGGTTTACATTTATACAATTCAGTTATTCAATTATACAATTCAATTATACAATTACTCAATTGTATAATTGTACAATTGTAATTATACAATTATACAATTCATATAAAAAATTAAAAGTTTTTGGCAAATAATATATACCCTCAAATATTAATTATTTTTCTATTCATCTTGGGTATGACATCATTGAAATGTTATGGAAGCTAAATTGAAACCAAAAGAAGGCAAAGTAAAATTCCACTTAAGCCATTTTTTTTCTTTCCCCTCCAGCTAGACATCATAAAACCCACTCAATGCAAAATGAAAACGAAATCAAAGAAGGGGGGCCCAGGAAACTCAGCAGGTATGATTGGAACCGTGGCTCCTTATTACAAAGGAAACAAACAAATAAAAATTACTTAGTAGTTTGTGTTGTGTGTGTTAGTCACTCAGTTGCGTCCAAATTTTTGTGACCCCAGAGACTGTAGCCCACCAGGCTCCTCCATCTGTGGGATTCTCCAGGCAAGAATACTGGAGTGGATTACCATTTCCTTCTCCCGGGAAGCTTCCCAACCCAGGGATCAAACCAGGGTCTCCTGCACTGCAGGCAGATGCTTTAATGTCGGAGCCACCAGAGCCCTAGCAGTTTCGGTTACAACAAACAAATCATTATAATTACTGCTATTGCTCAAAATTATAATATGGTAACTTAATTTATACAGAAATCTATGTAGCTTTAGTTCAGTTCAGTTCAGTCACTCAGTCATGTCCAACTCTTTGCGACCCCATGAACCGAAGCACGCCAGGCCTCCCTGTCCATCACCAACTCCAGGGTCCACCCAAACCCATGTCCATAGAGTTGGTGATGCCATCCAACCATCTCATCCTCTGTCATCCCCTTCTCCTCCTGCCCTCAATCTTTCCCAGCATCAGGGTCTTTTCAAATGAGTCAGCTCTTTGCATCAGGTGACCAAAGTACTGGAGCTTCAGCTTCAGCATCAGTCCTTCTAGTGAATATTCAGGGTGGATTTCCTTTAAGATGGACCAGTTGGATCTCCTTGCAGTCCAAGGGTTGTTTTTTTTTTTAATTTTACATGGATTTAAATACTACTGGTTCTATTACTGGGAATGATCTGGCTAAAAGTTCACTTTGTTTTAAAGATTTTTTTTTTTTTTTTAATGTGTACCAACCAGTCCATCCTAAAGGAGATCAGTCCTGGGTGTTCATTGGAAAGACTGATGCTGAAGCTGAAACTCCAATACTTTGGCCACCTCATGCGAAGAGTTGACTCACTGGGAAAGACCCTGATGCTGGGAGCGATTGGGGGCAGGAGGAGAAGGGGACGACAGAGGATGAGATGGCTGGATGGCATTACTAACTCGTTGGACATGAGTTTGAGTGAACTCCAGGAGCTGGTGATGGACAGGGAGGCCTGGCGTGCTGTGATTTATGGGGTCGCAAAGAGTCAGACACAACTGTGCGATTGAACTGAACTGAACTGAATATTTTAAGTCTTTACTGACTTTGTTACAATATTGCTTCTGTTTTATGTTTTGGTTGTTTGGCCTTGAGGCATGTGGAATCATCGCTCCCCAACCAGGGATCGAACCTGCAGCCCCTTAACTGCTGGACGCCAGGGAAGGCCCTGCACCTCCTTAACCGCTGGACGCCAGGGAAGGCCCTGCACCTCCTTAACTGCTGGACGCCAGGGAAGGCCCTGCACCTCCTTAACCGCTGGACGCCAGGGAAGGCCCTGCACTCCCTTAACCGCTAGATGCCAAGGAAGTTCCAAATTTTACTTTCTCGATGACCAGAGAGAATCATAATCTGAGCTAACAAGGCTGGGAGATCTTACAATGGGTTGAATTTAGGAGCTTTCCCACCCCTGCTTTGGTCAAGATTGAAACACTCCTGTCTTTCTGAAACATACTGTAGAGGCTGAGTCATCCCACGGCAAGGCCAAGTTCATAAGCCCAGGAGATTTTCCAAGATGAAGGAAGCAGAGAGTTGGGCTGAGTAACAATTTCCCTTAGATTTAAGGAAGTAG